>NC_091441.1:4164714-4495639 GCF_964237555.1 Oryctolagus cuniculus | reverse complement strand
GGTGAAAACTCGATTTCCAGAATTTAGCAGGTAAGCTTGCTCTGTCCTCAAAATATTCTATGTATCAAAGCAACAGGCACTTGAAAAGAGAAAAATAAGTATCACTGGAGAACAGCAAACGGTCATGGACAATTGTTACCACGGAGTACGGGTTACAGCGCACAAGTCCTCAGTGCTGATGGGGAAGGAAGGAGCCCATCTTCCCACTCAAGGCAGCTGTGGCAGGAGACCTGCAGGTGCTTTCTGCTGGTGGGCGCCACGGTCAGGAGTGGCTGGTGCCCCAGCAGCTCTGTGCTCTGCAAAACGAACCTTACCAGATCCTTGTTTGCCTCTGGCTGAGTGACTGCCCGCAAGACGGTCAGCACACCGAACACCTGACAGAAAACACAGGCTTTTCCCCACGCATCGCAGAACGTGCACGGTCCAAGAAATAACCTTGAAAGAGCGCTGGGGGCCAGCACTGTGGAGCAGTGGGTGAAGCTGCTGCCTATGATGCCAGATCCCATATGAGTGCTGGCTGGAGTCCCGGCTGCTCCACTTCCATCCAGCTCTCTGCTATGGCCTGGGAAAGCAGCAGAAGATGGCCCAAGTCCTTGGACCCTGCCCCCACATGGGAGACCTGGATGGAGTTCCAGGCCTCTGGCTTCAGACTGGCCCAGCCCTACCTGCTGAGGCCATTTGGAGAGTGAACCAGTGATGGAAAAATTTCTCTAGGCCAGCACCGCGGCTCACTAGGCTAATCCTCCGCCTGCGGCGCCGGCACCCCGGATTCTGGTCCTGGTTGGGGCACTGGATTCTGTCCTGGTTGCTCCTCTTCCAGTCCAGCTCTCTGCTGTGGCCCGGGAAGGCTGTGGAGGATGGCCCAAGTCCTTGGACCCTGCACCCGCATGGGAGACCAGGAGGAAGCACCTGGCTCCTGGCTTGGTATCGGCACAGCGCCGGCTGTAGCGGCCATTTGGGGGGGTGAACCAACGGATAGGAAGACCTTTCTCTCTGTCTCTCTCTCACTGTCTAAATCTGCCTGTCCAAAAAAAAAAAAAAATTTGTGTGTGTATGTGTCCCTCTCTCTGTATAACCCTGCCTTCTAAATAAATAAATACATCTTTTTATAAAAAAAAAAAAAAAAAATACTCAAGTCAAATGAACCAACAGCAATGGCTGCTGGGGCCATTCAGATCCTAAAGGCTACTGTCCATCTTCCTAGGGTGCACCTATCACCAGCCCTGAACAGGAGAAGGGAAAACCCAAGTGAGACTGCTCTGTGCTAGGGCACTGGCCCAGACTCTCACTGCTTGTCTGCCAGCTGCGGTGAGCAGGACCCCGCACTCCTGCTCCTGGCTCCACGGCTCTGGCAGTGCTGCGGGTTAAACACACCCTGTGAGATGGGTTCAGGAGCTCCTGTCACACGCATAGTGGAGGTTTTGCTGTAGTGAGCTCTCTGACAAAACCAGGAGTATGCACCAATGTGGAAAAAGGAACACTGCCTTCCTGCCATTGGTCTCAAGCAAATCTTAATTCCACACCAGGAATGATTTTTGCCAACTGGCATTTTTCTTCTCAATTCTGATTCTGAATTTATCTTCAAAAATAAGTGACACGGTCAGCTCAGCGGGGCTAGTGAGCCAGAGCATAAAAGTGTGCTAAACATCCAACTGTGCCACAGAGAAGCAGAGTGCAGGCCACACGGTGGCATCCAGAGACCTAAGGAGTAACTGCTTACACCATCAGATTTCAAATTCTTGGAAAAGCAGACCTGCGTTAAACCTTTCAGATGAGAAGCACCTTGATGCTCATTAAAAGTAGCTCTTCAAAAGGTACTGATTGATAATTATGATGAAAAAGTTGTTTAAATACTGAGGATCTTACATCAGTAACACACAGAATATACTGACTGCTCACACTAATAAAAATGTTGACCCCACACCTGTCCATCCATCCCCCCCCCCAACCTGGGAAGACCTGAGCTGGCTGCAGACAGGAAAGCAAAGACCTTTGGCCTCATTTGACAAGTTTTAAATACAATGAAAGCACCTCCTTCTCTGGGGACACCTGAGATGGTCACACTTACCGTAGGCTTGCTCAATTTTGATCTGTCATCCTGCAATTAAAAAAAAAGAAAGAAACACATTAGAGAACTGAAAAACATCTGCAAAAATTATCATTTTCAAAGTGCTTGCTTTTATTTATTAAGGTTTTTTTTTCAGTTATCATTCAGTGATTAGCATTTTGGGGACAGAATGTGACTGGTAAATACAACCTCTGATTCACCTTGCTTGACAGAAAAAAATTAGTAGCAGATTAAGCGCTGAGGCATTTTCTCTCCAGAGTTCCGAGGTTCCCAGTAGCAACCATGGTAGCCGTAATTACATATCGATGTGTCGACACACGTGACCTTGATTCACAGTGTCTACACCCGTGATCTTTGATTCAGAGTTGCCGAAGACTAATTCTTCCCTTCTCTCCTCTCAAACTCCCTGTGAGATGTGTACACACCTCTGTTTACCCTCAGGGGAATCTGCAGTCCCCCACAGGCAGGCTCCTAAAGATCTCAGGCTGCTCTCAAAAACTGAGGCTGTCAGAGGCTGGCGCAGGTAAGCCCAGCAGGCAGGGAAACGCCAGCTGCTTCTCAAAGCCCCCCAAGTGGGTCTCAGTCCTGACATTCTCCAGGTTTGGGGTAAAGTGAGCTGAAGGGGACACCGCGCCAGCTTCACAAAGGCAAAGCTTTCGTATTTAACATCGCTTAGGACTAAGGAGAGTAAAAGAAGGTTTCTTAATAAAATACTCTGGTCAAAAAAGAAAAAGCCTTGTGTTGGGCTGGCACGCCCACATTCTGATATTCACGCTCGGTGCAGTTGCAGCGACTGAGACACGCCTCCCCAAGACGCACACGGCGCGGGGCTACAGGCCTCAGACCGACAACGCCCATGAGAAAGGCAACCAGCGAAACGCGAAGAAGCTTTGGGCCGACCGACTGACGACAGAAACAGTGTTCTGGAATCACTTTACTCATTTTTCAGTTACGGATGTATGACCTGCACATACGCATGTTCACAGACCAGGGCAGAAGTCCACCCTCCGCTCCCCGCAGCACGTACCGGGTGCAGCTCCCCGATGATGAAGGTCTTGGACAGCTCTCTGGCATCTGTCGAGTGCCCGACGTCCTCAAAGTTTTCAGTGGCATCGCCCCCGGCTTGTTCCCTCAGGACTTCCTCCCCTCCAGGGTGCTGTTTAGGGAAAAAGCCAGTTCACTCAACCAGTCAGGCGCCTCCCGACGCCTGGGTGACAGTAACCTGTCCATCACGTGGGTGACAGCGATGCACTGCCCTGTACCCAGTGTCCTTTGTGCTGGTGCCACAGACCCCGTCTCCATGTGTCCCTCGTACGGCAGCGCGAGCACCAGGCAGCCTCCATAACACTCGGGTCGTCCATCTGGCCTTCCCCCAAAGCTCTCTGAACTGCTCCCCTTCATCTGCCCTGGGGCTACTTTCTCTTGTGTCCTCTGCCTGTGACTTCTTCCCCGCGACTGTACTGGCCTGAGAGGACAGTTCCCAGTGGACGCGGGCCTGGCCTGGGCTGGCCCTGCCCCTCGGGAAGCCCAGGTGTGCCTGCTGGACGGCCAGCCCTGCCTCGGCAGAGCCAACTTCCTGGGAAGAAGGTAAATGGAAGCAGGGAACCTGCTCGAGATGCTGCCCTCAGCCTTTCGCTGACAGAGAGCAACGGAGACAGAAAGTAGAGTCGGGGTCCACACGGGGAGGCAGGCAAGGGGGCCTTCGCGGTGGAAAAGCACACTCGTGCTCACAGCTGCTGAAGCGAAATGAGCGGGCACAGCATGTGGGAAGGGCTTTTCCCTAAGATGATCGCCAGGCGCCCAATCACCGGAGCTTTCAGGTAAGGGAGCAGCACCCAGTTAAGTGACCGTAAATACTTTCAACTGAGCTTCGGCTTCGTCTTGGCTCAATCCAGCCCGACCTTCAGCCAGTCACCTCTGCACCTGCACGTGTCCAGCAAGCAGGCAAGACCAGCCTCCTCTGCAGGGTTGCCCACAGTCAGTCCTCAACTTCTCCTGGCAACAAAAGGCACCAGGAGGCCCTCACTCTGCTCTCTACCTTGTTTCTCCTCCTACTGTGCTTAAATATAGCTTTCCACAAAGCTCTCTAAATCGCTCCCCTTTACACACCTACTCCCCGACTCCAGTAAGTTATCCACCTACACTGCAGAAAGAAAGAAAAAAAATCACTCACAGTCTCACCATCCAGAGAGCAGGGCATACATATATGCAAATGAGCGAATGGTTTGTAGAAAGAAAACTAAACATTATCTGTCGACTCTTGTTCAAGGAATGTGAGAACAGGCAGATCTCCCGAACCCAGCCATAATTTTGCAGCCTATCTTCAAAGGAGGTTAAAATCATCGAATTGGCCCCTATACAGAGTCACAGCCAGACAAGTTCCTAAAGACAGAATCCTGACCTTGAAAGTGCTAAAACAGAGAACGTGTCTACTATGAAACTTAAAAACAACACTAGTAGTCCAACAATACCCTATACCTTGTGCGGTTGTGTGAGTGCAGCCTGTTGAAACCCTTGCTTAGTATATACTAAGTTGATCTTCAGTATATGAAGGTCATTGAAAATGAAACTCGATGAAGGGTGGGATGGGAGAGGGAGTGGGAGAGGGGAGGGCCACGGGAGGGAGGGAGGTTGGGGGGGGAGCCACAACAATACAAAAGCTGCACTTTGTAAATTCACATTTATTAAATAAAAAAAACTATGTAACAAACAAACAAAATACACAGAAAAAAAAAGAACTTGATACTTTTACCCTTGTAGTATTTTTTATGTTCTACTTAAAACTATTGGTTGAACTCTGTAATTAATACACAATTACTCTTAGGTGTTTAATTAATGCTATAACTAGTACTCAAATAGTATTTTACACTTTGTGTTTCTGTGTGGGTGCAAACTGTTGAAATCTTTACTTAATGTATGCTAAATTGATCTTCTGTATATAAAGAGAATCGAAAATGAATCTTGATGTGAATGGAAGGGGGGAGGGAGTGGGAAAGGGGAGTGTTGTGGGTGGGAGGGACGTTATGGGGGGGGGCTATTGTAATCCATAAGCTGTACTTTGGAAATTTATGTTCATAAAATAAAATAAAATATAAAAAGCAGAGAACGAGGACAGTGCCTGTTACAGACACACATGAGCCCTCACCTGAAACAGGCACGAACGTGAACCTCTCGCCTTGATCCTGGACCAAGAACAGAAACAACGGGCATGTGGACCCGTCTGCCGGCTCTCGCTGACTCACACCTGGCCCAAACCACCTGTCGGGCAACTTTCTAAGGAGAAAGAGCAAACACTAGAGAGGAACATCTTGGATGCCAGCGGCTTCGCTGACCACTGGTGAAAAATTTTAAAGCAGAGGAACCATTGGAAAAAAAAAAAAAAAACAGCATTAACTACTTGATGCTGAAATATTTTCACTCTGCCCTACAGTGACGGTAGGAAAATCAAAGCCTTAAAATTGAGCGTTTGGAACAGAGTAACTCAAGCCTTGACAGGACAGTAAACTCACAGGGATCAAACGCGAAGTGACCGTGCGACTGCACGCAGGGTGGGTGTTCTGACACTCAGGTGCACAGGGCATGAGGAGGACACTGGGTCCCCAGCACTGAGCTGAGACAGGAGGCAGGAGCCAGAGGTAACGAGGGGCAGGGGCGTGTGTAAAGGGCCCTGTCTTGCAGGGCTCAGGGTGGTCAGGGACTGTGAGAGGACCACCCAGGAGGGGTGGAGGAGCCAGGCCACTCAGGGTCTCCAGGCCTCTTCAAGGACTGCATGCCTGGTCCCGTGAGCAATGAGAAGCCACTGGAAGGATCTAAGCAGGAAGGGGACACAATCAGATCTGATGGGAAAATTCACACAGGGTAAGAGGGGGAGAGGGGCGACTGCAGTCAGGGTGGGCTGGAAACTGCCCAGGGTAAGCAGGTGTCAGGGGCGAGAGATAGAGCAGATGCCGGGACTTCTGAGGGAGGGGGCAGGGCAGGGCGAGGGGCGCTCCAGGGTGGTCACATGTCAGGTCTGTACGCCGAATGTGCAAAGGTGCCGACTGCTGGACAGAGCCCAGGGTGGCCCCCACACACCCACTGTGCCCCTGTGTCTCGGAGCCCGTAATTCCTGCTGTGTGCTTCTGCGAAATCGCCATTTCTAAGCAATGATCCAGACACACTTTGCTCGGGACAGCATTTGAGAACTGGAAATGGCTTTGATTTTCTGGATCTATAATTTCAGAGTTACTTCCAGGAAAATAAACAGGAAATGTGTTTCACAAGGTTCAAGGTTGGCAGAGTCTGTATAATTCAGGAGATGTGAACTTGCCACCCAGTACCACGGGCACCGCTGGGAAGACAGGGAGCAGCCCTGCGCTCTCTACAGCCACACGGGCTGCCGGCTCCGACACCGTAACTGGCTGATGCTGTTCACGGCAGGAAAGACTCCCCCACAGTGGGTCTGTCCTCTGTGAAACGCTCTCTTCGCTGGACTTCAAGAGGCTCTCCCAGCTCCCCTCCAACCTTCCAAGCTACTACAACCTCCCGGCCTCCTCTGAGTGTGAAGCCAGGAGCACACAAGGCTCAGGCCACGGTCCTCCCCTCCCCTCTCCCAGTAGCAGCTCTCCGGTGCTCTGAGTGACACCCATCTGCCAGTGAGTGCGGCTGGGTGAGGACCTCTCTGGACTCTCCCAGCTCCAGACTCCTCCCACATCAAGAACAGCCTCCTCCACACCTTTGCACTCTCTATTGAAATCCCAAAAGCAACAGCACCCAAACCCTAAACCAACCCAGCACCTCCTGCATGGACGCCCGCAGTCGTCCACCTGGGCTGCTGCTCCCTCCCTCCTTCCTGGGATCAGCCCCCTTCTGTTGTCAGGCCCTGATTATGGGATGTAGAAGAGGCACCACTAGGGCCATCTGGGGTGGATGGTAGTAGCAGAGGGGAAGAGGTGAAAGGTAGAGAAGTCAAAGACAGAAGAGCACCCTCCAGTCTCTGGGAGACGGGAGGTGATGGGTTCCCACCCAGTCTCGGCTGTATTCTGCAGCTCACTGGGCACGGCCAAACGGCCTCAGCAGCGATCCCACCTGGAACCCGCCATGTGCCCTCCGCGTAGTACACCCAGCACTCGTGCCCTGCAGATTCCACCCGTCAGCCTCCTACCCTCTCACCGTCTGCTCAAGGCTGTGCCGAGAGAGCCCCTCCCTGACGTCTCTGTGTGAGGCCGCCTGCCCCACAGCCCCACACCAGGTCTCTATCTACCCGCTCTGCTCCTTTATAGCCCCAGGTCCTGCCTGGGGCTGCTTCATGTTCTAGGAGTCCTAGGGACAGAGACCTCAGTGTCCTGCTCATCTCTTTCTCCTAGTTAGTACCCAGATAAACAAGTAAGACAGCACAGATCACTGCACGTGGGTTTGGGATTGTCCCATCCAACCAGCCCGGAAGCTGGTAAGAGTCTGCTCTCTCAGCCATCCACTCCAGTCCATCTCATACTCCTCTCCTGGAAGTGTAATGGTTCCTACCATTCAGATCACAGAATTTCACACTTAATTGCTGCCTAATTGATTCCATCAAAACCACTCATCATCTTTTGTGTATAATGGTTTTATGTGGGACATGGGAAAGCAGGTGAGACATCAACGGGATTTTTTCCAGAAGAGGCATGCAAGGGGCTGGCGCTACGGCATAGCAGGGAAAGCCACCACCTGTAATGTCGGAATCCCATGTAGGCACCGGTTCAAGTCCCACCTGCTCCACTTCCAATCCAGCTCCCTGCTAATATGCTGGGAAACCAGCAGAAGATGGCCCGAGTGCTTGGGTCTCTGCACCCATGTGGGAGGTCTGGAAGAAGCTCCAGGCCCCTGGTTTCAGTCTGGTCCTGCCCTGGCTGTTGCAACCATCGAGGGGGTGAACCAGCAGATGGAGGATCTCTGTCTCTGTCTCTCCTTCTCTCTGTAACTCTGCCTTTCAAATAAAGGAGGCATGCTATTCTTTTGGGGTTAAAGAAGTAATGGAAAAGTCCGGTGGCCCTCATTAACACAGCCTCACAGTTTGAGTATCCATGACTGACCCATAGCTGGAGGTCTCTGTAATACCACTAAGGCTTGCATGACTCCAAGCAACTCTCCTTAGACAGCGGAGAGTGAGCCGCTCAGCTCATTCACCACGTGCACGGCCCCGAGCTGCAACACGCGTGTCACAGTGCGGTCTAGTCTCACCTTCTTATCATCTGCAGCCTTCTTAATTCTCCTCCCCAGCTTTAATAAGGTACAATTGGCAAAAAAAATCATACATTTTTATGATATACAATGTGTGTTTTTTTATATATGTACACACTGTAAAATTTCAATGAATCAAGCTAACATATCCATTGCTTCACATAACTGTGATTTTTGGGGGGAGATGAGGACATTTAAAATCGGCTCTCAGTAACTGTCATGCATACATTAACTACTGTCACTGTGCTGCACATTCATCTCCAGGCAGGAGTTCAGCACTGGAGGCAGCAGCCTGCGTGAAATGACTCAGCCCAGGAGAGGCCAGCATGGAGGAAAAGATGGCCAAAGACCAAGAGGGCTCTGGAGACAGTCTGCTGACAGGCCAGACCTGTCTGACCATCCCGCCAGGGCTAGGGAATGACAAACAGGGAGAAGTTCTTGTCCTAATCATGACAGTGCAACAGGGCTTGCGTAATATAGAGCAATTTACTCATATTACTTTAATATAAATTAAGAGGTCTATGGCCTTAGTCCTTCTTTTACAATCACTAAAGGTCTGAGTGTTCTCCTGAACATTTCTTACTTTATTATTTAAAAATTTTTATTTGATGCTTATTTATTTAAAAGGCAGTGGGGAGGGGGAGAGGCAGAGACAGTTTCTAGAAACCTGTTGGTTCATTCCCCAAATGTCTGCAATAGCCAGGACTGGGTCAGGTTGAAGTCAAGATCCTAGAATTCAATCCAGGTCTCCCACATGGGTGCCAAGGACTCAAGTTCTAGAACCACGATTTGCTGCCTCCCAGGATATGCACCAGCAGGATGCTAGATCAGAGGCAGAGGAGCTGGGACTTGAACCAGGAACTCGGAAATGGGATCCCAAGAAGAGTCTCATTGGCTGCACCCAATGCCTGCCCCAGTTACACTTTAGTTAACATGGAAAATTCAGCTGTGATTGCACTTGTAAATTTGGCAAAGTCAAGGTTTCACCAAACACACACAAAAAATGAGAGGGAAACGAATATGGTAGAAGACAAAGCACTAAATGAATGACATCAGGGAAAGACAGATCACTGCCGTCAGGAAAAGGGGCCACAAGAGAAGCGTGGATACGCCGGACGCCTGGCAGGGAGGACAGTCAGCCCAGCTAACAGCACTCACTGGGCCTGCCGGGTGCTTCGTGATCTAAAAGGTATATCCCTGGTCTCCTAAGAAACATGAGAGCTTTAAGAGGAAGAATACTGTAAGCTTGATAAGTTCTTCTTCACTGAGCCACAAAGATCCGGAATGAATGAAGCACTGTTCAGAGCCTTCTGGACAATGCTAATAAACAGGCTCTCATTTCATCTTTACCCAGCCATGCTAAGCCAGTATTTACAGGTAAACACTCTTGAGTTACCTGCTGAGAAAAACCATCACACTTGGGGCCAGAGCTGCAGCGCAGCGGAGTAAGCCACCAACCTGCAACACCGGCATCCCACTTGAACGTTAGTTCAAGTTCTGGCTGCTTCTGCCTCTATCCAGCCCCCTGGTAATGCGCCTGGGAAAGTAACTGAAAGAGGGCCCACGTGCTTGGGCCCCTGCCACCCACGTGGAAGACCTGGATGGAGTTCTAGGCTCCTGACTTCAGCCTGGCTCAACCTCAGCTGTTGCAGCCATTTGGGGGGTGAACTAGCAGGTGAAAGATCTGTGAGTGTCAGTGTATGTGTGGCTCCCTCTCTCTAACTCTGCCTTTCAAATAAATAAAATCAATCTGTCACTTCACGCTGACCACCAACTTGTCACTCTTCACCTACATACCCAGCCTAGCCATGACCCTGTCCACCCTCCCTCTTCCCAAATGCACCCTTACTGTAAGCATGTGCGTTCATCTGAAAGACACTCAGTGTGCGTGGCTTCACCCACAGCCCCCTTCAAGGCCATTCAGGAAGCGTCATTCCTAACCAAGTTCTGAGAACCTCACCGAGGTGGCCTGGTGAACACTATGGAGCTCAAAGGGCCATAAGAACTGGGCCCAAACCTCACACCCCCATGGATTCACTGGTTCATACTCCAGGCCATGAGAAGAACTTGACCCCAACCTCACACCCTACGGATATCACACCCATAGTTGCTCCTGAGTCCAAGCCCAGCACCACGTCTTCACCAGGCACATCTCATGGTCTGACCCCTGGGTCTTCTCTACTCTGGTAATGACCAGTGGTGAGGGAGAGAAGCGCACTGCAGGTAACTTCTTTCATGTGGAAATAAGAGTCCAATCAGAGTAAAATGGCAGAAGGCACTGCACAGGAGCACAATGATACAAACGCAGCACACACCAGCTTTCGGCGTAAATACACTGATACAGACACAACCTTGGGATTACTTCTGTATGTTAAGAAGCCAAGACTTTTAAAAAAGTATATAGTGGGAGGGATGCATCAAATCGTTTTCAGAATTATGGCAAAGAGAAATGCTAAATAAAAGAATCAATGGGTTCTTTGAAATTCCACTGTATCCAGATGATTAGGGATTCTATGGGGAATTCTATGTCTTATTTAATGGTGCACACTGAGGATGGCTCTGTAAACACTGGCAGAACAAAAGAAATGTAACTGCTACTCCTGATTCAGGCTCCAATAAACAGCAAGTTCTTCATGTGAAGGCAAGAATCCAACCGAGCAGGAAAATGTGGCTCGCAAAGGCAACATCACTGTGGTTCACCCACGCATTCTGCACCTGCTGTTTGCCCAGACATTGATTCCAGGGTGAGACAGGCTCCGAGGCCCTTTCTCCGTGCCTGCTGCTGCCTCTACAGCCACTTCACAGCCCTTAGATTCCCTGCCCAGACTCTGCCAGCTCTTCTTTAACATAAAGCAGGCTCTCTTAGGCTTGATGGACAATACCGTTTCTGTTCAGTGGTTGCCCTTAACCCTAGAACTCCTGCATCTTAGTGGCTTTGGAAGAACAAGTTAAAAGCCTCAAAGTCAAAGGTTAGACAATGCTGTGCATGGAGAGCTTTGAGTTCCGTAAATGCAGCCAGAGAGGCCTTCTGGTCCGGTTTGCGTCAGCAGCCACCCGCTGGCCCTGCTCACGCCCACCCCTCACCCGTCTTCCACCCAGGCTTGCCCACGCTCCTCTGCCACGGCTGGAATACTCATCCTCCAGGGTTGTGGACTGTCACACCCTACTCAACAACCTACAGTGGTGGATGTCTGCAGCCAATCAAATGTCTCTTCACTTCCCCAGCTGCTTCACACAGCAGGGCCCTCGGCTGATCAGCCAAGTCAGTTGGGGAAGACGCTTCAAGATGCCCGTGTCTGCTCCATCCATCTTCCGTACTATCTGAGCATTGAGCTGGGCACGGCCTCCCCTGCAGCTAGGAATTCCACGTGACTAAACTCTGGTCAATGGCGTGTGAGCAGGGGCATCAGGAGACCCTCCAGAAGTCCTCCCTTTCTGCCCTGTCTTCTTCCTTGCTTCCTTCATCCTGTGCCCTGGAATAGGGACAGTGCCTTTGACCAGGAGGACACGGGCATGCCCAGGGGAGCCAGGGTAAGGGCTACCGGTACCCTGGGGAGCACGGCCATCCCACAGCCCGAGTGGCCAAGCTTGCTTGTTGATGCCACAATAATGAACGTCTACCTTGTTTAAGCACAGTTATCTGGGTCCTTCTGAGCTAATTCTAGTTACTGCAGCAATCATTTAGTCAAGACAACATAAAATACAACACACAAAAGCGTGGAATGTCCAAAAGACATGAATATATAGTTCCGAGTCCTGAAAACACAAGGGCGGCTGTCTGCACCTGTATCAATCATTAGAGAAACAGTAGGCGCCCATCCAACTAAACGGCGTAGAGGTCTGGAAAAGCAGAGCTCTTAAAGCACAATCTAAGCCCCTGTAGGGCAGTCGGGATAAGGATCAAGTGAGCAGACGGAGGAGCAGAAGCGGAGCAGGAGTCTGGCGGACAACCTGCTGGCTGCACGTGCAAAGCCTGCGGCCAGGTAAACTGGTCTGAATGAAGCAAAAGACACCAGGCTGAGAGGCTGGGTGCACGGAACGATGTGAAGCCTGGGCGCCAGCAGGAGGGGCAGATATTAAGGACCATGGTGAGGCCCTGAGGGAGACGCCTGTGAGACGAACGAGCTGGGGGAGAGGACAGGGAGTGCAGAGCAGAGCACGGACTGCCCTGTCTTGCACACGGTGGGGCAGCACGGCACTCTCACAGCAGGGATGACCTAGCTCCCCTCCTCTCTGCCTGGGGTCCAGCCTCAGGAATAAAGTAGCCGCAGCTTCCTGCCAAGTCTGACAGCTTCCACCTCAGCTGTGAGCCGGAAAGCTGGACTCAGAGCAGCAGGCTCAAGGTGAGACACCCACCCTCCTAAGCCCAGAGCAAATGGCACCCAGAGAAACAAGGGCCACCCCACGCCGGCCATTCACAAGGGAAGCAGGACCAGGGCCCAGCTTTCTGAACATGTGAGTCACATGAATCTTTTTATATTTTGAACAACGTGACTGCTGTCTTCTTGGAACTTGTCAACTAAGAAAGATCACACTTACACACACACACACACTCACACTCACACACATTCCAACATGGCTCCAATCCAGCCATGAGGCTGTCCCCAAGAAAGAGCCAAGAGGGATGCAGATTGGCAAACAACACAGCAGTGTGCACCAGGTCAAAGTCAGTCCCTGTAGGGTTGGTGCAACCAAGACAAACTTAAACAACCACAATCAGGAAAAAAAAAAAAAAAAACCGTCAGCACCTAAGAGCAAAAGTCCAGCAACTGTGGAGTTTGAACTGGATCTTCATTCCAAATACTTCGTTCTGCCAAAAAAGGTGGGTCAACATTTTGTCCAAAAACAATGACTAGGCAAAAAAAATTTTTTTTCTTAAATATGATCTGCAATAGGTAAGCTTAAAATGAAAACAACTCAAGAGTCTGGAGAGCGAGCGGCTTAAATAAGATTTAGAATCAAATAGCACAACAGCCGATGCGATGCTTCTGTCACTTGTGGAAACCACTAGTCTCAGGTGGCCTCAGAGCTGCTTTGTGCCCGTCGAGACGTGTGTCTGCTGCATCCCGGCTCTGCTGAGGAGCAAGCATCTGCGGGTAGCATGGACTCTTTCTTTTTTTTTTTTTTTTTTTTTTCCTTAAAGGATTTAACTCTGAAAGCCAGAGTTACACAGAAAGAGGAGAGGCAGAGAGAGAGAGAGGTCTTCCATCCACTGGTTCACTCCCCAATTGGCCGCAACAGCTGGAGCTGTGCCAATCTGAATCTAGGAGCTTCTTCTGGGTCTCCCACATGGATGCAGGGGCCCAAGGGCTTGGGCCATCTTCTACTGCTTTCCTAGGCCATAGCAGAGATCTGGACCGCAAGTAGAGCAGCTGGGACTCGAACCGGTGCCTATATGAGATGCCGGCACTGTAGGCACAACTTTCCCCTCTATGCCACAGGGTCAGCCCCCAGGCTGTCTTTCACACCCTCTCATGGTGCCCTTGCAAGACCATCTGAATTACACCCCAACTCCAGAACATTCTAAGGATCACAGGATAGTCACCAGCTGGCTCACAAGGCTGGGTCACTCATTCACACCTCCTCTGAGGGCCCCCCAGCCTGCCCCCAGGCACCCTCTCACCAAGGTGGGAAAGTCAGGGTCCTGCCCTCAAGGAGCAGGAGTGCAGTAAGGAAACTGACATGTGGACAAGTAATAGCTGAGCAGGGAGGTACCAGCTGCAGGAGTCACCGAGGGCTGGACACTCCCTGGAGCGTGACAGTGGAGAAAGCCAGGGAGGGTCACAAGGCGGCAAGGATTGGAGGCTGCAAGCTTCAGCAAGAGTTCAGCAGGGAACCTGGGAGAGCAGGCCAAGCCCAGGCAAGGGCACCGAAACAGATCAGCACCCGCAAGCAGCTACACGTGACAGAAGAGGGTGCAGGCCAGCTGTGCAGCCAGCAGATGAGGGCCAAGGCTCCAGCGGGGATCACCGGGCTGAGAACGCCCTGGAGTTTCTGCCTAAGAGCTCTGCTTCCACGGCCCACACCCCTCCCCTGCTTTCTGCAAACTTCCAGCTTTCACTCCCTCTCCTTTCCACTGGAGCAGCCGGGGAAAAGCCTGGAGGGAGACACGGCCCAGCACCCCACCGCGAACACTCAGCCCGGGCTCACTCTGCACGCAGGGTGCTGTGGGCTGCGTGTCAGCCCTGTCGGCCCTCTCAGCAAGCCCGAGACTGGCGCATTACTGCTGCCACCCCCGTTTCACCGAGGGGCAAGCTGGGGCGTCGGGTGGCACAGCCAGCCGTGGAGGAGCGCCGGACAGGCACTTGGGCGGCCAACTCCCCTGACCAAGGCGCACGCTGGGAGGAAGCCAGCTGCCTGGGCCTGCTAGAACACATCCCAGTGCAGGTTCTCAGTGCACCGTCCACCTGACCTCGCCTCCCGCACGCCCCCCTCACCCCACTTCTCCAGGTGCTCCCTGGTGGCCTCTTTCTTGCTTCAAGGCCACCTTCACCAGATCTCACAGTCTGAAAGTGTGGTTTTTTTCTCTTTGTTTTCTGTACTAAAAGGGGAGGAAAGTTAAGTGGAAAGAGCTACTAAGCTTGTATCACCTCCCAGTACTCTATAAATAACCCCTTCCCACACCTCTTACAGAAATGTTCAATCAGACCCTCTTCACCCGCATCGACTAAATGATGTGATTAATTCACAGGCTGCCTGACATGTGAGAGGGGTTCAGTATCAGCTCGGTTACCTTTCTCCTCCAACCCCATTCTCTGTTACATCTCCACCAAGGTCCACGGATAGCAACTGACTGCACCGGGTCCTGTGTGCAGCTGAAGGCCAAGTCCAACGCCAAATGCTGGAGGACCCCCCACCCTGCCCCGGTTTACCAACCCCTTCATCTCCAAGGGAGGCCAGAGGACCCCCCACCCTGCCCGGTTTACCAACACCCTTCATCTCGAAGGAACTGCTATGGATTCAATCACCTAGCTTCATTCTGCTGAACCACAGAATCAAATGACGGAAGTTAACGGAGGGGGCCGGCGCCCTGGCTCACTAGGCTAATCCTCCGCCTGCGGCGCGGGCATCCCATATGGGCACAGGGTTCTAGTCTCAGTTGCCCCTCTTCCAGGCCAGCTCTCTGCTGTGGCCCGGGAGTGCAGTGGAGGATGGCCCAAGTGCTTGGGCCCTGCACCCCATGGGAGACCAGGAGGGGGCACCTGGCTCCTGATCAGCGTAGCTCCGGCTGTGGTGGCCATTTTGGGGTGAACCAACGGAAGGAAGACCTTTCTCTCTGTCTCTCTCTCTCTCACTATCTAACTCTATCTGTAAAAAAAAAAAAAAAAAAAAAAAAAAAAAAAGTTAACAGAAATATCCTAAGGAGGACGAGCATTTCCACAGGAGACCGTTCTCAAAGCCAAGTCCGGGTGAGGGCTGGTCAAGCAGATGCTGGCCTATGAGCCAGCAGTAGCCAGAACGCTGTGAGGATTCTCTCACCTTGAAGGAGAGAGCAAAACTCAACTGATTTTAGAACTGAAGTGGGGTGGGAGGCAGTGCTGTGCACAGTGAGTAGAACCACTGCCTCCAAAGCCAGCATCCCATATAGACGCTGGTTTAAGACCAGGCTGCTCCCTGTGATCCAGCTCCCTGCTAATGCACCCGGCAAAGCAGGTGAGAGTGGCCCAAGTGTTTGGGTCCCTGCACCCACATGGGAGAGCTGGAAGAAGCTCTGGGCTCCTGGCTTCAGCCTGGCTCAGCCCAGCCATTGAGGCCATTTGGGGAGTGAACCAACAGACTGAAGATCTCTTTCCCTCTCTGTAACTCAATTCTGCCTTTCAAATAAACAAACACATCTTAAAAAAAAAAAAAAGTAGGAAATATTTGTCCTAAGATGTACTGTGAATCACAGATAAGTTTGTGTTTGGTCAGCAAGCTCTGATCCCAACATTACTCAACTTGCCTCACTACGTAAAATAAGCCGGGTGCTACCTGGAGACCCAGCTGTTCCCCTGATCTTTGGGGGTACTAAGCCCCCAGTTCCGATCTCACAACCTGGGGATAAAGGGAAGGCCCCAGGACAGGGCTGCTCCTGAGACAAGAGAAGGGAGCACTGTGACAGAGTGCGCCCAGGCCCCCGCTGGGGCAGTGCCTCCTGCTTTATGACCCAACCTAATGAGAATCAGCAAAGCCTCCCGCGTGGAGGGCCGGCGGCAGATGGTTTATGGCCTAGAAAGGATGTCGTTCTAGCTCCTCTACCCACAGTGAGTCTTGAATCAGAACGGCCATGGGATGACGTGACAGAACAGATAATCACACTGAGACCACAGTCGGGAGGAAAAGAGAATGGACAGTGCCCCATCTCTATCTTTTCTTTCTCTCCTTCAATACCAAGTAATCAGGTCTCTTTTCCCTTTTATGTCCAGTGTTAGGAATAATAAATTGGGCTGAAACATAAAGGTAGGGCAAGAAAAAAAAAAAGCAAGCTGTCAGGAAATTATTCAAGCTCACCCAACAGCCATGCTGTACTGAATTGCTAATATTTTATACTCGCAAATTTTTTGTTATTCATCCAATCAATAAAAACCCATGCAGTTCCATCTAGGTGCCTGCACTGTCTTAGGAACGGGGCTAGGCCAATATTAAAACAGAAAAAGAATCCTGCATTCATGAAGGAATCATCCTAGTGGAAGGCAACAGGCAAAACTATAATAAATCGGTAAGTCACACAGGATGTTCGAGGTGACAGAGCAGGGAAAGGGGGCAGGGAGACTTCCAGCTTTAAACAGAGGTTCAGACACTTGCAGAGGTGATATTTAGTGAATATTCAAAGGAAGCAAAGGAGCAGCTCACACTGGAATCTGGGGAAACAGCTTTCCAGCGCAAAAGTCGTAAAACATCACGCTTCCACTCTCGTGTCAAATAACCCTTTACCTGATGCCAACTCTCTTCAAAAACCTTTACTGCTGGGGCCAGCACTGTGGCTCAGTGGGTTAAGCTCCCACTTGTGAAAGCACTGGTTCGAGTCTGGGCTGCTCCGCTTCCAAGCTAACTCCCTGCTACTGTGCCTGGAGAGGCAGCAGTGGGTCCAAGCACGTGGGTCCCTGCCAGATGTTTAACCACACTCCTGGCTTCAACCTGGACCAGCCTCAGTCACTGCAGCTACCTGGGGAATAAACCAGCAGACACAAGACATCTCTCTCTCTCTCTGCCAAATAAAATACATATATCTTTTAAAAAGACAGCGTATATGTTATATTTAGATCTATGATCCATCCTGAGTTAATTTTTGTACATGTTGTGAGATTTAGGTTGAGGTTTATGTTTCTTGACAACTGATGTTCAACTGTCCCAAAACCATTTGTCAAAAAGGTTATCTATCTTCCCTCCATCTAACCGCACTCACATCTTTGTCAATCAGCTGGACAGCAGCGAGTGTTCGGCTCAGCAGTAAGTCACCAGCTGGGGCGCCCTCACCCATACTGGAGTGCTGGGTTTGAGCCCCAACTCCTCTGCTTCCCATCCAGTTTCCCACTAACATGCAACCTGGGAGGCAGCAGGTAATGGCTCAACTACTAGGGTCCCCGTCACCCATGTGAGAGACCCAGAGGGAGTTCCAGGCTCTTGGCTTTGGCTTGCTCCAGTCCTGGCTGTTGTGGACTTTTTTTTTTTTTTTTTTTTTTTTTTTTTTTTGACAGGCAGAGTGGACAGTGAGAGAGACAGAGAGACAGAGAGAAAGGTCTTCCTTTGCCGTTGGTTCACCCTCCAATGGCCGCCGCGGCCAGCACACTGCGGCCGGCGCACCGCGCTGATCCGATGGCAGGAGCCAGGAGCCAGGTGCTTTTCCTGGTCTCCCATGGGGTGCAGGGCTCAAGCACCTGGGCCATCCTCCACTGCACTCCCTGGCCACAGCAGAGAGCTGGCCTGGAAGAGGGGCAACCGGGACAGAATCCGGCGCCCCGACCGGGACTAGAACCCGGAGTGCCGGCGCCGCTAGGCGGAAGATTAGCCTAGTGAGCCGCGGCGCCGGCCTGTTGTGGACTTTTAGAGAGTGAACCAGCAGATGGTAGATGTCTCTGACTCTGTGTGTGTGTGCGTGTGTGTGTGTCTGCCTTTTAAATAAAATGAAACAAATAAACTAAAATATGGTTTTAAAAAAATCATTTGGAGAGAGGGTGGGCATTTGGTCTACTGACTAAGACACAGCTTAGGGGGCCAGAGCTATGGCACAGTGGGTTAAAGCCATGGCCTGCAGCACCAGCATCCCACATGGGCACCGGTTCAAGTCCCAGATGCTCCACTTCTGATCCAGCTCTCTGCTAGTGTGTCTGGGAAATCAGTGGATGATGGCCACATTTCTTGGGCCCCTACAACTATGTGGGAGACCTACAGAAAGCTCCTTGCTCTTGGCTTCAGCCTAACCCAGTCCTAGCTGTTGCAGCCTTTTGGGGAGTGAACCAGTAGATAGAAGATCTCACCTTCCCTCTCTGTCTCTCTCTCCTTCTCTGTATCTCTGCCTTTCAAATAAATAAATCTTTTTTTTTAATGTATGGCTATTTAAGAAAAAATTTTTTTAAAAAAGACATAGTTTAGGACATCTGCATTCCCTATCAGAGTGACTGGGCTGAGTCTGGTTCCACTGCCAGTTCCAGCTTCCTGCACAGCCTGGGGGTGAGCAGCTGATGACCCAAGTAGTCAGGTCCCTGCCGCTCATGTGGGAGACGCAGACTGAATTCCTGGCTCCTGGCTTCAAGCATTTGGGAAGTGAACCAGTAGATACGAGCTCTTTCTTTCTCTCTGCCTTTCAAATAAATTTTAAAAATAAATGATAATAAGCTGGAGGGAGGCCGGCACTCAGCCTAGAAGTTAAGCTATGCCAACCTCCTGTATCAGAGTACCTGAATCTGAGGCCCAGCTCTGGCTCCTGATCCCAGCTCCCTAACAATTCAGACCCGGGGATGCAGCAGTGATGGCCCAAGTAACAGTTCCTGCTAACCACATGGGGGCCCTCAGTGAGTTTCTGGCTCTCAGCGTTGGTCCCAGCCCAAACTCAGTTGTTGTAGGCATTTGGGGTGCAAACCAGCAGATGGAAGCTCTTGCTCTCTCTTCCCTCCCAATAAATATTTTTTTAAAAGAAAATCAGTTTGAAGCATTTGTGTGGGTCAATTTACAGCTTTTCCACCATGTTCCACCGATCCACGTATGTTTTTCTGCCCGAGCCACGTGTCCTAACTACTGCAACTGTATCCTACATTGTAAAATCAGCTAGTGTAGGGTTTAAACAGAAACACAATGACACATCCTGGCAAAGCATCACTGTCACAGTGAGAACACAAAGTTAGAGACAAGAGACACAGGTGAGGCAGGAGGCACTTCAGGGCAGGGTGCAGGAATAAGGCTAGCAAAGATTGCTCAGATACTGACCACATCACCCAAGGGAAGCCAAGAGTGCTCCGGTGGACTGAAGGTGAAGTCTAAGAGAGAGTCAGGGTTGACCCCAGGGCTTGGCCTGAGCCACTGGATGGACAGACAAGCCATCAACCGCAATGGGGACGGATGCGGGTGGGAAACTGGGGGTTCCACTTTTCACACCTCAGACGTGAGACGAGCATCAGACAGCTGAGAGGAGACGGGAAGTGGACTGTGGAATATGAGTGCAGCATTCTGGAGCAAGGGCTTTAGGTCTGGACTTAACAACCCAGGAGTCACCCCATGTTTAAAGCCGTGACACGGACGTGAGGTTCCAGGCAGAGTGGAAAGTCCCGCGCCCTGGGGCCTCCAACACTGAGGTGGCAGAAGGGAGCCGGCGAGATGGGAAGAAACCAGAAGATGCCTTGGGAAGCCAAGGGCAAAGAGGGCCGGCCCTGGTCCCCCACACTCTGCTGCTGAATCAAGGGGAGCCGTGCACCGGTGAGTGGCGGCACAGGCGCCATGGTGGGGGCGGCGCTGATGAATTCCTGGGGTTTAGAAGAGAAGGGAGGAGGTAACCTGTGACCTCAGCCTCAACACCCCTTGCAGAGGGCTCGACCACACAGGGACAGAAAAGCAGAGGCAGTGCTGGGGGGATTCCGGAGAGGCTAAGCCAGCTGTGGGACGGGAGAGCAGCACTGCACCTGGCCACGCTGAGGACAGTTCTGTGGGGGGAGGGCCAGGAGAGGGGAGGCAGTGAGGGCCCGCAGAAGTGTCTCTACAGGAGAAGGGAGGGCTCTACTGGCCAGCAGCCGGAGGGCTTTGGTGTAGAGCCTGGAAAATGTGCCTCCCTCACCCTTCACCCTCCTGCTTCTTTCTACACACTGCAACAGGACTCTGACTCAGTGCCATCCTGGGTCCCTTTCTGACCCCACTACACAATCCAGATTTTCACAATTACATCTTGCTACTTGCTGAGTGCTAAAACCCTTGGGGACAGAATCCCGGGCTATTGAGCCACCACTCACTAGGCTAGTCCTCCACCTGCGGCGCTGGCCCACCAGGTTCTAGTCCTGGTCGAGGCGCCAGATTCTGTCCTTGTTGCCCCTCTTCCAGGCCAGCTCTCTGCTGTGGCCCGGGAGTGCAGTGGAGGATGGCCCAAGTGCTTGGGCCCTGCACCCCATGGGAGACCAGGAGAAGCACCTGGCTCCTGACTTTGGATCAGCGCGGTGCGCTGGCCGTGGCGGTCATTGGAGGGTGAACCAATGGCAAAAGGAAGACCTTTCTCTCTGTCTCTCTCTCTCACTGTCCACTCTGCCTGTCAAAAAAAAAAAAAAAAAACACCAAACAAACAAACAATCAAAAAACCCTTGGGGACAGAATCCCAACAAACATCTTTAGAGGAAGAAGTCACATCCCAAAAAACCATCATGAGCCATGTGTGTGTGTGTGTCGTGTATGTGTCGTGTGTGTATATGTGTATATGCTGTGTGTGCCACATGTGTGTGCCGTGTGTGTGCATGTGTCATGTGTGTGCATGTGGTGTGTGTGTATGTGTGTGCGTGTGTGCCATGAGTGTGTGTTGTGTATGTGTGTGCCATGTGTGTGCATGTCTGTGTCGTGTGTGTGTGCGTGTGTGCATGTGTGTGCCGTGAGTGTGTGCATGTGTGTGCAATGTGTGTATGTCATGTGTGTGCATGTGTATATGTGTGTGTGCGGGCTATGAAAGAGAGAGAGAGAGTGTGTGTGTGTGTATGTGTGTAAGCACAAGGAAGGCAGGAGAGCAAAACAGGCTGGGGCCCACGCACCCCCCTCCAGGGGAACCTCCTCTCCCACCCGCTGGGGCCACGCTTACTGAGTGCCCGCCACGTGCCCTGGTGTGCTCCAGGAGAAAACCCACACTCACTGGACAGAGCCAAGGAAAACCCCAGACACTGACTCGTCTCAAGGCTGGTGGAGAGGGAGGGCAGAACATCTCCTGGCTGGGGGCCGGCACACACATGGAGCCGTGATGGGAAGAGGACAGTGACCAGGGAACTGGGACCAAGGTTGAAGGGCAGAACAAGTGCAGCTTGTTTGAGATAGAGCGAGGGCGTGGCGAGAGAGGGAGCCACAGGCTGGGGCAGAGCACCCAGAGCTTTTCAAAGCAGGGCAGAGAGATAGGATTTTATTGTAAACACAGGGGAGGCCAAAGAAAGGAACAGAGCAGAGCAATGCACTCCATTTTATTTTTCTTCCTCTATGTGGTTTCAGCGTACGTCACTAGAGCTGCAAGGGACAGGTGAAATACCGAGGGCTCACTCTGCAGTGGCCACCACGAGGGACAGGTCAAGGGCTCCAGTGCTAACAGCACAGGAGAGAGAGATGCTCCAACAGCTGCCGCAGGTGGTGACAGACCCACGGGGGAGAGGAAGGCAGGGGAAAGATCAGCTGGGCCCACTCAGGGATCTGCCCATCGCAGCAGTGAGCTCCTCAGATTTCCAGGCAGGGTAGCTATTCAAGGGGCCTTTGCCTGTCGGCCGGGAACCTGCTCACAGGCCTTGGCAGGCTCTTCCAGAGCTCGCAGAGCCCTTGAGGACACCACCGACCTCTCTGCACTTAAAAAGCGCCCACGGCTGCTTCCCCACCCTCTGCTAGGCAACATGCTACCATATCCACAGCTGGAGAGCAAGGCCCCCGCGTGGCCCGTGGCCTCCCAGAGGTTTTGCCTGTGTTCAGATCTTAGCATCACAGCTTCCCTGTGTTCCCCTGTTCCTACAGGGAAACATCAGCAACTCCACAGCAAGGGGCCGGCCTGGCCCTCCCAGCCATGCTGGTTATCTTCAAAGTCCCCAGGCCTCCTGCCTTGGCGCAGTTAGCAGCTAAGGACATGGGCTTGGTGCTCCTTCCCAGCCGTGACTGCAGCGTGGCAGGGAACCCCTGCCCCTGCCACACTTCCACGCCTTTAAGGAGGAGGCCACTTCTACCACAGCCTGAGGGCCATTTACAAGATTAAACACTGGCAAACTACTGGGCCATGCGAAAGCTCATGATGCTCAGTAGGCGTCCACAGCGGACGCTCTTAGCTCACCGGCAGTTTTTAGAGAGCAGGAGGATTAATGAAAGACAATCGCTTAACACTTTCTGGAAAATGGGGAGAGGGGTTGCAGGCTGCATCTATTTTGGCCCATGCTGGACACAGCTGCACAAAGCGTGATTCGCAGCTCTGCCAACACACAGGCGCTGAGACAAACACGGCTTTCAACCTGGAAACTCATGTTTCTCCACCACAAACCACACGCCAGGGATCAGGGACCGTGAGTAAGCCCGAGGCTGTCAGGCCCAGTGCCCAGCCCCACGTGACTGCCCCCAGGACCAGAGACACACTCTCCGGATTCCACGCACAGGGGTAGGGCCTTCCCCATCACCAGAGAAGCCTGCTGTCCCCAGTCAAAGCCACTTACCCACAGGCTCACAGGCCAGATCCTACAGCTCAACCTTCAGCTCGTTCTCCTGGTTCCCAGATTAGAACTCGGGAAACGGTATAGGCAGCCAGGTGAGGAAGACACTGAAGTGGGTATTCCCACGAAAACGAAGTTCGGAGGTAATAGGAAGAAAGCAGAGCTACCAAGATGCTCACAAGTCTCGGACAAGGAGCCTGACTGGCACTGGGGACCACGGCTAAGGTTTTCAAAGGATGGACAAGGAGCCTGACTGGCACTGGGGACCACAGCTAAGGTTTTCAAAGGATGGACAAGGTATTAGCATAACCACACGCAAAAGAATTTACATCCTTAAGATGCTAAAAAGAACCTCCCCATACATTTCCTCTTCTAACAATACACAAGTGCATAAATCCGAGCCAGGGCAGTGAGGCCGCGAGCGCGGTCATGGGCGCCATGAGTGTGTATGTGCGTTCACCCAGGAGTCCCGCTCAGCAAGGAAACCAAACAGCAGAGTGTGTGAAGGGGGAGGAGCAGAGGCGGGCAGGATCCTTGTCCTTAACAAGGGCCTCCTGAGGGAACATTCTCTTCTATAGGGAGCCCAGCAGGGAAAGCTGCAGAACACACAACAGTGTCCTGGGCACAAAATTCACCGGTGAGCAAGACGCCTGCGTCCAGAGCCACCCGCAAAACGGCTGCCAGGCCACAGCTGGTGTCCAGCGCTGGGGAGCACGGCTCTGGGTGGCCTTGACTCTGTCCTTGGCGCTTCTCCACACCGTCCAGTTCCTCACGGTGATCAAGCATTCTTTGCCTCAGAACAGTAACACTGCATGTCTAAAATCTTGCAGAAAGTTAGGATTTCCCAACATGCATAGCATGGATTCCTGAAAACTTACATATTTCAGGTGAATACTTGAATTTTGAATTGTTTCTTTTTACTGGTTATCATCATTTCTGGGATGTGTTCCCGCTAAATAAACATTGGACATACCAAACAGAAGATAACAATTTATAAAAAAAAGCTTCCAGCAAAATATTGTCATGAGAATGCCTCCTCTAGACATAACACTTTCCAAGTGTTCTCGCACACACTGTTTCTCCCGGTGTTCACAGCACATGCAGCTGACACAATAGCCCATCTCCTCCCTCTGCCTGAGGTCATTGCCTCCACGACAGGCCTAAGCCGCAAGCTGCCTTCCTACCCTAAACCAACTGGCGAGGAAGTCTGGTGGAACCAGGCGACAGCACTTTCTGGTTGTCTTCTATGATTCTGGAGTATTTCTACAATAACAAGAATCTGCACTGGGGCTGGTGCTATGGCACAGTGGGTTAAAGCCACAGTCTGCAGCACCGGCATCTCATATGGGCACCAGTTCTAGTCCTGGCTGCTCCACTTCCGATCCAGCTCTCTGCTATGGCCTGGAAAAGCAGTAGAAGATGGCCCAAGTCCTTCGGCCCCTGCACCCACATGGGAGACCCAGAGGAAGCTCCCAGCTCCTAGCTTCGGATCAGCACAGCTCCAACAGTTGCAGCCATCTGGGGAGTGAACCAGCAGATGGAAGACCTTTCTCTCTCTGCCTCCGCCTCTCTGTAACTCTGCCTTTCTAATAAATAAAATAAAATAAATCTTAAAAAAATAAAGTAAAAATAAGCATCTGCCTCCACTAGAAATCAGTGATTCACCCAGGCTGGCCTGCATAACCTGCTTTCTTTTCTTTACAATTTTCACCCACCTTAAAGACCACAAAAAGCAAAACTTAGTAATCTTGAGTGTTCTTTTTACTATTTTACAACAAAATAGTCCCTTGAAACCTCTTCTATACAGTTACCAAAACAAAACAAAAACAAACAAAAAATTCTGTAGAAATACAGAAATACATGAGATCCAGAGTCACCTTCTCCAGGTGGCCCTGGGAGACCTGGTTCTGTGTCCTGTTCCCCTAAGATTCCTGGGCCACCTTTACCAGAGATCCCTTTAGATTTTTCTCCCACCAATGTCACGTTTGCTAAGCTTTATTTACTAAACCAATACATTAAGTAAAAACTAATAATGTCCCCATTTTACATCATCAAAGGCGTATTTGACAACCACAGTTTTTTAGTATGAGGATCAGGATAGGATCAAACCCCTTTGCAGGCCAGCTGTGTAGCATAGGGTAAGGGCACCAGTTTAGGCGGCTGTGTCTGTTCCACACCTAGCTCCTGACTCCAGTGTCCTGCCACTGCAGACCCTGGGAGGGGCCGGTGTTGGCTCCAGGGTTTGGGTTCCTGCCACCCACGTGAAAGGCCTGGATTGACTACCTGGCTCACAACTTTGGCCCAGTCCAGTCTCAGCTGTTGTAGGCATCTGGGGAGTGAATGAGCAGATGGTAGCTCTGTCTCTCAGATAGATAAATGGATGGGTGGATGGGTGGGTGGATGGATGGATGGATGGATAGATAGATAGATAGATAGATAGATAGATAGAAGGAACTTTTGTCTTTAAAAATAAACAAAAAGGACACTTGCTTGCAAAAAGCAAAGGCACGTAGCATTTTTTAGTCCTAACTTGGCAGCCATATCAAGGGTAAAAATGTGTTGCTGTTTTTCAGAATTAAGGACAATGAGTTGTAAACACTCACATCTCTGCCCAGATCCTGGGAAGACTACAGTTCCCCAGGCTCAGAACCCCTGGTTTATGAAATCTAAGCAGCCATGATCACTGGAACAAGACAGTTCCTACAGCATACCCTCCCTACTCTGGAGACCACGGCCCAAGACTACAAAACCCATCAATTTGTATGCAGCAGAAAGAATTCCAGGATCTCAGGACCACTAGGAAATGTTCCACAGAAACAAGTTTCCATTTTAACAACGTAAAGGGGGTGGGGATTTGGGGAGAATTGTGCTTTATAAAACTTTGGAGCCAGCCCAAAGCTGCTTCCTGCACTGCCAGCATCCCATGTGGGCACCAGTTAGAATCCCGGCTGCTCCACTTTCCACCCAGCTCTCTGCTATGGCCTGGGAAAGCAATAGAAGATGGACCAAGTCCTTCGGCCCCTACACCCACATGGGAGACCAGAAAGAAGCTCCTGGCTTTGGATCGACACAGCTCCAGCCTTTGGGGCTCTTTGGGGAGTGAACCACTGGATGGAAGACACCTCTCTCTCTCTGCCTCTGCCTCTCTGTAACTCTGCCTTTCAAATAAATTAATTAAAAAAATTTGTTTACCCAAAAAAAAAATTTCTCAGGGCCGGATTGTGGCATACCAGATTAAGCTGCTGCCTGTGACACTGACATTCCATGTGGGCACTGGTTCAAGAGCTGGCTGTTCTAGTTCCAATCCAGCTCCCTGCTCATGGCCTGGGAAAAGCAGCAGTGGATGGCCCAAGTGTTTGGGCCCCTGCAACCCACTTGAACACCCAGATGAAGCTCCTAGCTCCAAACCCAGGCACTGCGACCATCTTGGGAGTAAACCAGCGGGAAGGAGATCTCTCTCTGTCTCTCCCTCTCTGTGTAACTCTTTCAAATAAATATATCTTTTTTAAAAAAATTCTCAGGAAGATATTTCACAAATCAAACACCCACTGACTCAAAGGGATGAATCATGTGATACTTTGGTCCCTTTCACGGCTCGTTTAGAAGTGGAATAAATGCTGCTGCCCAAATCAGAGGCAAAAATGCAAACCAGCTTTCCCCCCAACCCTAAATGCCCACATTTTCATTTCAGATGACTTCCTCTCAGAGTTCTTTAACCATCGGGGGTGTGGGAGACGGTGCAGCGGGCTAAGCCGCCACTTGGGACGCCACATCCCCGCTGCTCTGCATCAGATCCAGCTTCCCGCAGACTCAGACCCTGGAGGCAGCAGTCATGGCTCAAGTGCCTGGGTGCCTGCTCTGCTACCCATGTGGGAGACCCAGATGGAGTTCTGGGGTCCTGGCTCTGGCCTGGCTCAACTCTGTTCTTCTGCCTTTCAAATAAGTAAAATTTTTTTTTTTTTTTTTTGACAGGCAGAGTTAGACAGTGAGAGAGAGACAGAGAGAAAGGTCTTCCTTTCCTTCCATTGGTTCACCACTCAGATGACCGCTACAGCCGGTGCGCTGTGCCGATCCAAAGCCAGGAGCCAGGCGTCTCCTCCTGGTCTCCGATGCGGGCACAGGGCCCAAGCTCTTGGGCCATCCTCCACTGCCTTCCCGGGCCACAGCAGAGAGCTGGACTGGAAGAGGAGCAACCGGGACAGAATCCAGCGCCACGAAGCCTGGTCATAATAAAATCACACATGACAAGATTCAATTTCACACATATAAACTCAAAAACTAGAACTCAGGACTGACAAAACGTATAGCTCAGAATATACGGTGGGGCTGGCACTGTGGCACAGTGGCTTAAGCTACTGCTTGTGACACCAACATCCCAAATGGGAGTGTTGATTTGAGTCCTGGCTGCTCCACTTCTGATCCAGATCTCTGTTATCGCACCTGAGAAAGCAGCAAAGACAGACCCAAGTGACTTGGCCACTGCTACCCTCATGAAAGAGACCCAGATGGAGTCCCAGACTCCTGGTTCCAGCGGGACCAGCCCCAGCTGTGGTAGTCATTTGGTGAGTGAACCAGTGGATGGAAGGTATCTGTCTCTCTCCCTGGCTCTCCCTCCCTTCCTGCCTCTCTCCCTTTCTGCCTGTAAAATAAATACATAAATCCTTTAAAAATATATGTAGGCGGGGGCTGGCACTGTGGCACAGCAGGTTAAAGCCCTGGCCTGAAGCTCCAGCATCCCATATGGGCGCCGGTTCTAGTCCCGGCCGCTCCTCTTCTGATCCAGCTCTCTGCTGTGGCCTGGGAAAGCAGTAGAAGATGGCCCAGGTCCTTGGGCCCCTGCACCCACGTGGGAGACCTGGAAGAAGCTCCTAGCTCCTGATTGGTGCAGCTCCGGCCGTTGTGGCCATCTGGGGAGTGAACCAACAAATGGAAGACCCCCCCCCCTCTCTGCCTCTCCTCTCTGTGTAACTCTGACTTTCAAATAAATAAAATAAATCTAAAAAAAAATGCAGGCAATAAGGCTTATAATCTTGCCTCCAAGCAAGTATTAGGCAGGAACCCAACACCTGCTGCTCTTTCTCCCGTCATTAATAACAAGCCCAGCTTCCTTCTCAGGTTCCTACCCTTCCTCCTGAACAAAACAGCTTTAGTTTAGGAGGGCAGAGCTCACATTGCACAACAGCTGAACTCCAACCTGTGTCCTTCTCTCCTGTTTCAACATCACCTGCCACACTTACACCTTTACCCAGAAACTCGCCCGAAACGCCGAGCTGCACATGTCGCCCAGCCCAGACCCCTCCCTACCACGGGAGCGGGTTAGAAATGAATCAAAGCCCTCCTGGCGGGTGACTGACTAGCGGTTGTTTGGTTTGATTCTCCCGGGAGCACTGTGAAGTGAGCACTGTCATCACTCTCCCGTTGTACAAACATGAACTCTGAGCACAGAGTGCAGGTGGCAGGCAGGACCTTGGCTGATCTCTCCACAGGGACGCGGGCGTGCAGGGACGGCCGTGGTACTCGAAGGAAGGGGAGACGCCGGGCCGCGGGGCGAGGGGCGGATTCAGAGCAGAGGAGGCTGCTAGCCCTCAACAACTCGACGCTCTGCAGAGCCACAAAGAACAAAACCTTCCACGCCGAGGTCATGCAGGGAAGACACACGGGCTTTCCTTATCGCGCAAAGACTCCCTGCGACTGCTGGAGTCTACTGATCAAAAGGGGAAAGACAGGAAGGCGAGGGGAGAGAGTCAGGAGAACGGCCCACTTCTGCGCCCAAGGTCGGTCTGCAATCAACACTGCTGGTCCCATCAAAGGAAGGGAAAAGGAGGAAGCTGGGGAGAAGTAAAAGCAGCGGGGGGGGGGGGGGGGGGGGGGTCAGTGCTGCCTAAGATTTACCGCTGGGCGGTGAGCATCCCACATGGAGGGCCTGGTCCCGAACCCAGTCATCCGACACCAGCTGCCCACAGGCACAGACCCTGGGAGGCAGCAGCGATGTCACTGGGCTCCTGGCACCCACGTGGGAGACCTGGCTGCACCTGGCACCTGGAGAGCCAGCCAGGGAAAGGGAGCGCCCGCGCCGGGGGTCCCTCATTCTTCCTGTAGATTCATGACTCGAACTCCCCCAGAGTGATGCGGTCCCAGAGATGGTCAGGGACAAGCACCGCTCGGAGTGGGCAGTGACAAGGATAATCTCATAAAAAACAACACGTCTGACCACAGGGAGTGTTCTCCCTTGCAGGCATGCCAAGTTGCTTTACGAGGCCCGGGTCCCACCCGCCGAACTTTGACTCCCGGTCCCTGGCCTCTTCCTGGGCTTCAGCAAGCCGCAGGCCCGTGCTCGCCGCCAAGCTGCACCGGGCGCGGCTCGCGCAGGGAGCGCGGCCCGGACCCCGGCGCGCTGTCCCCAGCGGCTCGCGGGAGGGAGAAGCCCACCAAAGCGGAGACCCCGCGCAGCCCAACTCGAGCACAGAGCGGATCTTCTCACCCTACTCACAGCAGGGCAGCTCAGCACCTGGCAGCAAGGCAGGACTGGGGGGCGGGGGGCTACAGGGGCTCCCGCGGCAGGAACGCAGGCGAGGGTCCTCGGCGCGTCCCCAGGTGCGCGGCCGTGGGCAGGGCTCCCCGAGACGCCCGCCCAGGGGTGCAGAGCCGGGACAGCGGTGCGTCCAAGGTGAGCGCGCTCAGCTGTGCAGACCAGGGGTGCAGCTCCCGCGGGGCGTGCGGCGCCGACACAGGGAGCCCCCCAAGCCCGGCCACGCGGCCCCCGGCCCCCCAACTTACCTCCTCCAGAAATTTGGTCAGATCGTACACCTTGTGGTGCAGGATCAGCCAGGTGCTTTTGCTGTGGTTGTGCTTCTTAATCTCTTCTAGGGTGTAGTACTTCACGTCTTTGTCTGACTGCGCAGCCATCTCTGCACGAGGCGGACCAGGCCCTGCACTCACAGCCGTACCGGGTGGAGCGGGGCAAGCGTCTCAACCAGCTCCGCCCGGGACATTCCCCGCGCACCCGGCCCGGCGCCCGACACAGGGCGGTGGCGCGGCGGAGGAGGGGCGGGCGCCGCGAGGCCCCCGAGGATTGGCCAGGAAGCTTATCGCTCAAGGGGCTCCGCCCTCGGCCGACCCTCTGCTCCAGCCCGAGCGTGCCCCGCGCCCAACGCGCAGGTTCTGATTGGCTGCGGGAGCTGCCCTTCACAGTCACCCGGCGGCGGGGGGGCGCGGGGGGCGCGGAGGGCGGGCGGGGCTTCGCTGAGACTGCGCAGACGGCGGCGAAAGATGCGCGGTGGGGGACAGGGTTCTCCCCGGGGAGGGTAGCGACCTCGGCTCGCAGTGGCCGGCGTTTGGTGAGGGGCGGCCGTCAGTGGTCGTCCTCCGCATCCGCAGACGTTGCGGAGACGCTGGATGGGACGGGAGCCTCCCCTCGGCTTCCCGCGGAGCACACGTCCCAAATGCCCGCTGCGGACCGCGGGGTCGCGTCCCTGACCTCCGCCCGGGGACTTGAATTCTTCCCGTACGAAGTAGGGCATGAGTCTGCCGCTCTGAGGAAGCGTGTGCGCCTCCCGGCCGTCCGCTCCCGCGTCCTGAGGAAGCGGGAAGAAGCGCTCCTTCGACAGGGCACGCGGGCCCCTCCCGCAGTGGTGGTGGGCTGCAAAAGGCCTGGCCCCGGGGTGACCACGGAGTCCCTCCTGCCCGAGCGTCGGCAGGGCCTGCAGGCAGCCCTAGCCCAGGAGGAAGAAAAGCATTCCAAAAATACATGTGCGTCCCCTTGTGCTCGCCAGGAAAACATTCCCAAGTGTGACACTTTGGTATTAAGAGATGTTTCTAAGGACTGAGTAGTGCTAAGAAGGTAAACTGTTTGCACTGTGATACTCGGCTTGAGTCACGCATAATACACAGCTGCTTTATTTCACTCCAACCAATGCAAACGAAAACGCTGAGATGATGGCCTGGAAGTCCTGTGCTTTCTTTAACCTTTACTTCTCAGAGAATCACAGGTTCACAAGAAGCTGCGAAAGTAATAGAGAGGTGCCATGCACCCCACACCCATCCTGCAATGGTTACACCTTAATTTATAGCACAGGATCAAAACCAGGAAGTTGACATTCTGTACAGTTCTGTCCTGACTTAGGACTTGCGTAGATTTGTGTTACCTCCACTACCACTACGTCGGAACAGTTGTGGCACCACAAGGGCTCCCAGGTGCTACCCACTTACAGCCACACCCACTTCCTTTGCAAACCATCCCTGACCCAGACAACCAGGCATCTGTGTTCCATGTACATAACTTTACCGTTTCAAGAATGTTATACGAATGGAATCATACGGCATACGGCCATTTGAGGATGGCTTTTTCACTTGGCGTACTATGCCTTTGGGATCCATCATTGTAAGTGTACTCATAGTTCCTTCTCATTAGTCAGTGTTGCTACATGGTAGGTAGGTGCCAGAGGATCACAGTTTGTTTAACCAATCACCGTCTGAAGGATATTTTCGTTGTTTCCAGTTTCAGGCTATTACAGCAAAGCACCTGTGAACAATCATACGCAGGTTTTTATGTAAACAGGTTTTATTTCTCTAGGATAAATGCCCAGGAGTGACCACTGGGACACTTAGTAAGAGTATCCTGAATTGCCAAACACCTTCCAGAGTGTATCATGCTATGTTCTTGTCAGCGGTGTGTGAGAGACGCAGCTTCCTGCCCTCCCCAACGTTTGGTCCCATCACTGTTGTTTATGTTACATATTCTAACATTTGTATGTGATCTTCAAAGAAATGTCTCTTCAAATCTTTTGTCCATTTTTTAGAAGGTCTTCCTTCCGTTGGTTCGTCCCCCCAATGGCCACTATGGCCAGCGCTGCGCCAATCCGAAGCCAGGAGCCAGGTGCTTCTCCTGGTCTCCCATGCGGGTGCAGGGCCCAAGGACTTGGGCCATCCTCCACTGCCTTCCTGCGCCACAGCAGACAGCTGGACTGGAAGAGGAGTGAGCGGAACAGAACCGGCGCCCCAACCAGGGCTAGAACCCAGAGTACCGGCACCACAGGCAGAAGATTAGCCTAGTGAGCCATGGCGCTGGCCTGTCCATTTTTAAATAATGGACTTTTTAATCTTGAGCTTTAAGAAGCATTTTTATAGGCAGATGGTTTCTGACTTATGATGGTTCAAACTATTGCTTTTTTTACTTTATGATGGTGTAAAAGTGCTGCACATTCAGCAGAAACTATACTTTCAGTTTTGAAGTTGGGTCTTTTTCCAGGCTAGTGATGCACAGTACAATCCTCCCTGGCCTTGCAGTCATGAAATTAAACAGCGGGTGCTCTGCAAAGTCTTGTGTGGCTAAGCTGTTCTCTGCAGTAGGTTGGATGTACTAACTACACTTTCAACACTCATATTTTCAGCTCCCAATGGGTTCATTGGCTTGTATCTGGAAGGTGTCCGGCACGTAACAAATCTTCCCAGCCAGATGAATCAATATATAGGCTTTTATTGAGATTCCACTCCCAGGCGAGGTTCACCGGTCCCAACAGAGCTGGGGGCCGGGGAAGTTGCGTGTCAGAGGTGGGGAGGGCTCCTTTTATAGATACAGGGCGTGGGGGTTAGAGGTGGAGGCGGGTCTGATCCTCGTTGGTTGACCTTTAGGCACCCGCGGGGACCTTGACAAAGACTTTTCGTTCCCGGAAGTGCGGGTAGGGACTCTCCATTCCTGAAAATGTAGGCCTTCCCTCCTTGCGGATCCCAAAGCTACCAGTATCTTGTCATAAGTTAACCACAAATGAGTCCATTGCCAGATATGTGGTTGGGGAACACTTTCTCCTAGTTTGTAGTTTGCCTTTCAATCTTCCTAGTCTTTCTCAAAGAAAAAAGTTTTTAATTTTGAAGATGTCCAATTTATCCCTTTTTCACTGATGGATCATGCATTTAGTGCTCTAAGAATTCTTTCTAAGCCCCAGGTTCCAAATATTTTCTCAAATGTTTTAAGATTTGTACAGTTTATAATCCATTTTGAGTTCATTTTTGTGTAAGGCATTAGACTTACATAGAGGTTATTTTTCTTATATCTAATTGCTCAACAACCACTTGTTGACAAGACTATTCTTCCTCCATTGTACCTTTGTCAAAATTCACTGTACTTGTATGGGGCTAATTCTGAATTCTCTCCTATAGTTCCACTGAGCTATGCACCTACCCTTCTACCAACATCTTACAATCATGATGAGGGTAACTAACAATAAATCCTGAAATCAGGTAGAGTGTTCCCTTCAATGTTATTATTTCTCCTCTTATAATCTAGTTCCTTGGCCTTTCCATATAAATTTTATAATAATCTTGTATTTATAAATATATGTGTCTATAAATTGCTTAGATTTTAATAGTAATTTTATTAAACATGTTTGTTTAATTTGGGGAGGATTACTATCTTCCAATCTATGAACACAGAATCTCTTTATTTAGGAATATTCTTTGATATTTTTCATCAACACTTTATAGTTTTAGCATAGAAGCCTTATATTTGTTTTGTTATATTTTCTCCTAGGTATTGCTTTTTGGGGAATGATTATAAATAGTATTGTCTTTCTTATTTGTTTCTACATTTTCATTGCTGACATATGGAAATACAGTTGATTTTTACGTTTTTCTCATATCCTGTGACCTTGCTGAACTCAGCTTTTTGTAGATTTCCTAGGATTTTCTAAGTACACCATTACGTCACCTGCAAATTGTCGCTCCCCCACTTGTGGAGGAACGACACCAGACCCTGCGCTGTTCTCTTTCTCCGGCCCTTCCCGGGTTTGCTGCCGCTCCCCACCGCCACCACCTCCGCGGAGGGGCGGGCACCTCCGCCACTTCGCGGAGGAGTGGCACACCACCGGCCAGCTCTCTCAGGGGTTGCTCAGGGGTTGCTCAGATGTTCCTCCTGCATGTTGGCTCTCTCCTCCTTTATAGTCCTCTTCCACCAATCCCAACTCTGCTGGCGTTCTCTCCCCACGCGCTGAGCACGCTGCTCTCCTCCAATCAGGGGCAGGATCAGCTCCTGCAGCTTGTTAGTCGAATTGGTGAGGCAGCTGTGTGGAAGTTGTTTATTCCCTCTCAGCGCCATATGGTGGGAGATCAGATGCATAGTCTTAATCATCTTAGTGGTCTAGTCCAGTCTCGGTAGTTTCAGTACTTATTTGTCCATAGTCTCTGTACTTATTTGTCTCCCGGGCTACGGGCCCTGCTCCCCACAGCAAATAGTATGCCTTTAATTTACTTCTCTTGTCTTATTTTATTGGTTAGAATATACAGTACTATAGTGAATCACAGTGGTGTGTACATCCTTGTCTTTTTCTTGATCTTGGAAAATAATCAGTTTTATACCACAAAATATGATGTCAGCTGTATGTTTTGTAGATTGAGAAAGTATATCCAGTTCTGTGAATTTGTATCATGAGTGAATATTGATTTTGTCTAGTGCTTTTTCTACATCAGTTGATACGATCACATGACTTTTCTTCTTTAGCCTTTTCAGTGACTGAATACACTGATTTTTAAATATTGAACCAGTCTTGTTGGAATAAACCCCACTTGTCTGTGATATATTCTGTCTCTCTATCCATGTGTGTGTGTATGTGTGTGTGCATACATATACATACATTACATATATACTATATATATAAAATTTTGTTAAGGATTTTAATATTTGTATTTGTGAGATACTTTTACATAGGGGGCTTTTTTCTTCATTTTACTTGAAATACAGAGACAGACAGAGACCCTCCAGCCCCAGTTCACTCCCTAAATGTGCACCAACAGCCAGGACTGGGCCATGCCAAAGTCAGGAGCCCAGAACCCAATCTGGATCTCCAGTGCAGGTGTCAGGGATTCAAGTACTTGAGCCGTCATCTGCTGCCTTCCAGGATGTGCACTGGCAGGAAGCAGGATCAGAGACGGATTAGCTGGCGCTTGGATATGGGATGCAGCTAGCGACCTAAGCACTGTACCAAAAGCCCACCTCTTGTTTTCTTTGTATGTACTGTATTTGGCTTCACAACTAGAGTAACACTGACTTTATGCAATAAGTTCATGTGAGTCCCTCCTATTTTTCTGGAAGAAAGAGATTATGTAGAATTGGTATTATGCATCTTTATTTTGGTAAAATACTCCAGTGAAGCCATATGAACCTAAAGATTTCTTGTTAAGATTTTAAATCATGAGTTCAATTTCTTTAATAGTTATAAGACTATTCAGATTATACATTTCATATGGATGAGTGGTGGTATATTTAGGTCCTTTTCATGTGAGTTTTCAAACCTGTGTATTTGTGGAGTTGTTTGCACTAGTGGTGGTCCCATATTAACCCTGTTACCTCTCTAGGGTCTATAGTGGTGTCCTCTGTTTAATTCCTGATATTGGTATTGGTGACTTCTTTTTTTTTCCTCCTTTGTTAGTCTTGGTAGAGATTTATCTATTTTACCGATCTTTTGAAAGGACCAGCTTCTTGTTTCAGTGATTTTCTGTATCCTTTTGTCAATCCCATTGGTATCTGCTCTTTTTCTTCCTTTTGTTTGGTTTCCTCTCCCTCTCCCCTCTCCCCTCTCCCTCTATTTCTTTCTCTTCTAGTTTCCTGAGGTGGGAGTTTAGATTATTGATTTGAAGCTTCCTTTTCTTAAAATATATGTGTTTAGTGTTATGCATTTCCTATACCTTTTTTTAAAATAGTGAACCAGATTATACATTTTTTCCCCACCAATTCTCAGGGCAGCCGAATCTCCCCCATGAATGCTTGTAGAGAACCCAGTCACTTGAGGACATGGTTACCCCTGTAATCTATGAAAAAACTGCTTCAGATTTTAGTCCCAGTTTCAAGTACCTCCAGGAGTTGATCCTCACTCTGGTCTTATGACTCATCAAATGATGACTGTGAGCCAGTCAACTGTTCTAAGCTGCTTGCTTATCGACTGCCTGAGACAGACAGAAGTCAGTAACTATTAGCCAGAACCACAACAGGTCTTCAAACATCCATGGCAAATGGATAATATGAAGTAACCATGCATGGATTTTAGTGTTTTTGCACAAAATGAATTTGTCTTTTCATTTCACTTTTCACCAGCTTTTTGAAGTACCCTCATATTATTATTACCCAACATGACTCCTTCTTCTAAAACACAGGTGTAAGGAAATATCTGTGTCAGCAGGTACCCGAAGGCAAAGTAAATCTAGAATAATCCAGAGACAAGCAAACCTGAGAAGTTAGAGGAACACAAATATTTACAAACTCCTCCTGACCTCCTTTACACAAAAGGAATTTTTGTAAACATTTAGAAAATCAATTCTACTAAAGTTCTTCATATAAAAATATACTGTAAGAAGTTCTCAAAAAAAGTTCTCAATCTTTCTTCCAGTCTAGGACAAAAATAAGCATTGTTAGCCTTTCCATTCCTCTTCTGATTCCTTCTTCCAGTCATTCACAAGACTCCCTGAGCAAGTCCTTCCTGCCAGGGACAGTTACTCCAACCAGAGGCTGGTTCCCTGGCCAAATGGGCTCCAGTGCAACAATCTGCACAATTTGTATTGTACTTTATGGGGTACCATGTGATACTGTTACATGTATACATTGTGTAATGTTCACTCAGGGTAAATATGTTATCTCTTCAAGCATTTAATATTTTTTAATTATTAAGGTTTATTTTATTTACTTGAAAAGCAGAATTACAAAGAGAGAGGAAGAGACAGAAGGAAAGAGATCTGCCATCCACTGTTTCACTCTCCAAATGGCTGCAGTGGCCAGGGCTGGGCCAGGCTGAAGGCAGGAACCTGGAATTCAATCCTGGTCTCCCAAGTGGGTGGCTGTGACCCAAGCCCTTGGGCCATCTTCAACTGCTTTCCCAGCCACATTATCAGATAGCTGGATCAGAAGTGGAGCAGCCAAGACTCAAACCAACACTCATATGAGAAGCCAGCATTGCAGGCAGCAGCTTAACTTGCTGTGTCATAACACCAGCATCTGAACATTTAACATTTCATAATGAAAGTATCCAAAATCCCAATATTCATATCCTTTAAATAATTATCCCAAAAGATCTGTTTAGTTGATTTCAAATTCCCCATTTATTAGCAATAAAAAAAAAAAAAAAAAAAATTTCCTAACATTTCAAACATTTTTATTCATCTTAAAGCATTTGTGACTTGAAGGTGCTTTTACCCCCATGCATATTTAGAATATACCAGTGCGGGGGGCCTCTGATCCTTGGGATTGCAGAGGCTGAGCAGCAGCAGAGAACAGTGGACATGTGGTGTCTGAGCACTAAGGGAACCCCGAAGTCCTCAGTTTGCTGCTGAGGTGTGCAGTTTTCCTCAGTAACTTCAGACAATGACAAGGTGCTCGTGTGTAGGACATCTTAGTGTAAACACATTCTCAGGCAGGTTTTCCTTGTAGGTCCCTGTTGAACAGGAGCAGGCCAATAAGAACAGTAAGTGTTCGACTGTAGGACAAGGTTTAAAGATTAAAGATATTTTTAAGATCCTTTTTTGTCTCCAACGCAAGAAAACAAAACAAGCATAAAGTGGTATTGATAAGGAAAACTCCAAATATCCTGTTTAACTTTATAAAGTGTTCAGGGTCTGTAAAGTTCATGGTATCACCATTATCAGCTCACCCAGATCAGAAGCTTGGGAATCATCTGGGTCATCCTCAAAATTCAGCCCATCACCAGGCCAGGGAGATTTCACCCAAATATCTCTCATCAGTGTTCTCTATTCTTAACACTGTGGCTCCAGATTCGCCTTCGTATAGGATATTTTGCCACAGAGTCTTGGTTTTCCATGCCTGAAACGCTCTAACAGGCCTTTTAGCCAGACCAGGGAAGCCTTAAGAGTTGATTCTGAGGTCAGAGTGAGACCAGCTCTTTACACTACACTCACTCATAAGTACCATCTGACATAAAACCCTTCAAATTCAAGGTCAGGGTGCAGGCTGAACCCATTGTAGTTCCATGTTATATGAATCTATTAATGTACATTTTCTAAACAAATAAAATTCATCTTTGGTGTTATAAGTCATGATGGTGGTTATCTTTGAGAAAGAAGGTAAGTGGTTGGAAGACAGCATTGAGCAGACTTCTGGGAGGAAGGCAATGTTCTGTTTATAGATCTTGGTGTGCAAGAATGGTTATTTTTGAAAAACCATCAAACTACAATTTGTCTACATTTTCGATCTAAAAAGATTCATCCATATTGTTGCATAAAGCTATAGTTCATTACTGTGCTTCCCACTATCCAATTATGTACATATAATTCAATTTACTTATGTGTTATATCACTAAACATTTGAAAGTTTTGTTTGTTGCAGTTGTATATTTTATCTGACAAACAGTGCTGTTTCAAGCACATTTCTTGGTGCACACATGCAAGAGATTCTTTAGGGGAATAAGGAAGTGCTGAGTTTGAAGGAATGTGAATATTCAACTTTAGAAGACAATCACATTATTTTAAATTTGCATTACCATGGAGAGGTCCTATTCCGTTTCTTTATATACCCTAGGTATTTTGCAAATACTATTTTCTCATGAAGGTCTTAGTTTAGATTTATTTGATAGCTAATAAAGTTTGGCATATTTTCAGATAACTTTCAAGGTCATACATCTTCTGCAAAATGCCTGTTCACAACTTCTGCACATTTTTCTATGTGATGCTTTGTCTTACTGTAACCAATTTGTGAGTTCTTTATGATCTAGAAACTAACACCTTATAGATTACATGCATCTAAAAGTAAATATGTTCTTCATATTTGTGGACTGCATCTTTACTTTCCTTACTTTCGGAAAAGAGAAGTTTTCCAAAAAGAGTTTTTAAAAAGAACTTTTCCTATAGAAAATTTTAAACCTACACAAAAGCAGAGAGGAGAGTGTATTTTATGCACAAAAGTACAGGTAATTGTATGAATTTCTACTCACCTTCAACAGTTGTCAACATATGATCAATTCTATCTTACCTTTATCATTACCTCACTTTCCATGGATCATTCTAGAACAAATCCATTATATATCAGTTTAGCATGTGTCTTTGAGATAAGGATTTTATAAGTGGTAGAAAACTAGGCCGGCGCCGCGGCTCACTAGGCTAATCCTCCGCCTTGCGGCGCCAGCACACTGGGTTCTAGTCCCGGTCAGGGTGCCGGATTCTGTCCTGGTTGCCCCTCTTCCAGGCCAGCTCTCTGCTGTGGCCCGGGAGTGCAGTGGAGGATGGCCCAAGTGCTTGGGCCCTGCACCCCATGGGAGACCAGGATAAGTACCTGGCTCCTGCCATTGGATCAGCACGGTGCGCTGGCCACAGCGGCCATTGGAAGGTGAAACAACGGCAAAGGAAGACCTTTCTCTCTCTCTCTCTCACTGTCCACTCTGCCTGTCAAAAAAAAAAAAAAAAAAGTAATATTCCCAGCTAGAAAATTAGTTCCTTCTATAATAAAATAAAAGGTCGGTATCCAAATTTCTGACTGTGCCATACATTAATTTTATAGTTTATTTATTGAAATCATGATCAAAATGAGGCCTTTTTAAATGATAATATCTCCTAAGTCGTCTTTCAATTCAATCATTACCCTCTTTCTCCTTTAAAATTTACTGTTGAAGAAACTAACTTGTGTATCCTGTAGATACACAGGACTCACAGCACGGTGTTATCTTTGTCTCACACTCCATGTCCAGTTTGTCAAGAGATACATCAATCCCTCTTCCTTTGGTTTTTTTGTTTTTGTTTTTGTTTGTGAGAGGTCCCCTCCCTCCCTCCCTCCCTCTCTCTCTCTCTCTAAAAGATTTATGTGTTTATTTGAAAGAATTACAGAGAGAAAAGGAGAGACAGAGAATCTTCCATCTGCTGGTTCACCCCCAAGTACCCCCAATGGGTTGGCTGAGCTAGGCAGGAGCCAGGAACTTTTTCCAAGTCTCCCACTTGGGTGCAGGGGCCCAAGGACTTGGGCTCCTCCACTGCTAACCCAGGCACATTAGCAGGGAGTTGGATTCTAAGTGGAACAGCCTTTGGACTCCAACCAGTGCCCATATGGGATGCCAGCACTGCAGGCCATGGCTTTAACCCACTGCACCACAGCACAGACCCCAATCCCTTCTTCTGAATGTGTCTAGGATTCAATTTCTGCCCCTGCTGCTCCTACTCTGTTCTGAGGATTGGCACCTCTCAACCTTCAGGCAGCCAACTGGACACCCACACAGCTCAAGCTTCAGGACCCCTCATTTGCACAGGTCTGGAGACCCTCTGACTAATTCCGTACTTGTAATTTCCTATTCTTTTTCCTAAAGAGGGCATCCATAATCATGTTGAGGTCCCACAAAATCTAAAGCCATCCCCTTACCTGGACACATGTGGCAGCCTCCTCACAGGTACCCCGGATCCACTCTCAAGTCTCTGGGTCTCTGTGTAAAACTGGAGTCAGATTCAGCAAACATAAGTCAAATCATGATCTTCCAGGTACAGAACCCTCCACTGGCTTCCTATGGCACTGAATTTTTAAACCTGTAAAACCAAAACACTTGAACCAAGAGATCTTTGAAATAAATGGACTTATTGCACCATTACAAATTCTAGCCAGAAGAAAGGACAGTCCTGGGACAAGTTTCCACAGCCACCAACAGAAAGGGTACGTACCTGTTGGAAAAATGTCTTCCAAATCTAAGAAGGAAGAATATTTTATAGTGAAAATTGGTGAAAGAAAGCACAAGATGTCTACCTTAAATTCACAGTAGGTAGAGATAAGAGGGCAGGACAACACGAAATAGGTAAACTTTCAGAGAGGAAGATAGTCGATTGGGAGAAGAGCTGTAGTTTCTTGACTGGTGGTGTTGCAAGCAAGATGCAATGGCCACTTACCAACATCTGGTCTTGGTGACTGACTGACTGGGGGTTTGAGTGAAGGTTTCAACACACATTTAGGAATGTGGAGCAGTTTTTTTGGTTGGTTTGGCCCAAAACTGTTAGATGATTATATTATCTCTCCTCCCTCCCATCCTCCAATCTCGTCATTAAATTTAGTACATCTCATAATTTTTCTCTTATTAAACCATACCTACAAGGTCACACACAACCACTCCCTTGCTACCTCTCCAATCTCACGTCCTAAGACACTATCTTGCTTCTTCCACCCTGCCCCACTGGAATTCTTCAAGCATGTCAACACTCTTCCTATTGAAGCCCTTGTACATTTCATATCTCTACCAAGAATGTACTTAATCTCATATTTGCTTCTGTCCTCAAAATTCGTCTGATTAGAATGGACTTCCCTTGCCTCTTTGTCTAGCATGGCCCCTTAACCCCCATCACTGTCCCTTTCCTTACCCTCCTTCATTTAGTCCCTAGTGAACTATTCTTATTTGTTAATTATCTACTCTTCCTATGTTAAAATTTAAACTCTAGAATATCAGTGACTCTCTAATACTCTAGTAAATGCAAAATAAATGTATATTGAGCAATCAGAAAAGTAAATCAAAGTGAGTAGAAAGATCTAGGCTCTTTTTAGCAAATTATACCTGGTAGACTTGTTATGAGAATTATCTAGCTAGCTTATCTTGCAGATGTTCTGCTGCACAAACTAAACCATCCCCCAGATTCCTCCAGAAGGGAGCTTGAAAGAAGTTCATGCTGAGAGACAAGGAAAGAGGTGGGGCTGGGGAGAAGTTAAGTTGGGAGAGAGGGGTCAGCATTGTGGCATAGCTGGTAAGCCACTACCCGCAACACCAGCATCCCATATGGGCACCATTCCAGTTCCAGCTTCTCCACTTCCAACCCAGCTCCCTGCTAATGTACCTAGGGAAAGCAGCAGCAGATGACCCAAGTACTTGGGTTCTTGCCACCCACTTGGGAGACACAGATGGAGTTCCTGGTTCCTGGTTTTGGCCTGGCCTAGTCCCAGCAGTTGTGGCCATCTGGCAGTGAACCGCCAGATGGAAGATCTCTGTCTCTCCCTCTCTCTCATTCTGCCATTAAGTAAAATGAATCTTTTTAAAAAGGAAGGAGAAAAGTTCCAAAGGGAAGAGGTAAGGGAGGAGTGACCTCTGGGATGGACCCCAGAGCTACCATGGAAGACCCCTACACAATCAAGATGCTGACATTATTTACTAGAATGGAAAAGAGCTGCCATTTCTAAAATCCCACCCCTTCAGGTACCATATTGGAAAACACAATATCTAGTAAGCGTCTGCTAAGTACAAGGGTACTTAAAAACTTCATAGAAAAATATAATTAATACAATTAAAGATGTTTATTGGTGTGAAAAAATTGAAATCCATTTTTTCATAATATGCATTTTCCATGAAATTTTCAAGACCTCATCATAACATTCAAGTGTTTGTATTTAGTTAACCCACTAACAGTTAAGGCTGCTTTATAATGAATAATGAATGAAATCCAGTAATTTAGATAAAATACTGAGGCTACACAGACTAATTGAATGCTATGATTCCCTAACTACTCAACCTTTGGGGAAAACAGATTTTAATGCTTTTATGTTAGCCATCTCTTCTTCTTCTTTTTTAAATTATTATTTGAAAGGCAGGGCTTTCTCAGATTCCACACCAACCTGTATCTAAATCTCATTATCTAACTTTAAAGTATATCTAGAATCCAATCCCATCTCACCACTTCCATTGCCACTACTGGGATCCAAGCCACACTGCCTCTGTCCTGCTTTACTGCCATTGCCTTCTAACTGCTCTTCCCTGTCCCCTTCACTCCATTCTGTGCACAGCAGCCCAGGTGCACCTGCTAAAACTTACGTGGCTCAGCAGGCCTAACACTGTCTGCTTCTGAGTCCTCCAGTCTTGTGTTACTTCTTCTTCCCTGCCCTACTGCAGCCCCAGTTACCTTCCTTCCTCAGGACTTTGTAGGCTGAGTCCATCTCTTGTCACCCAACTCCCCTCCCCCCATCCACAAGTTCATCATTCTCACTGCCCTCACATTTTACTCAGACATCATCCATTAAACATAAAGTTCTCTCCCTAACACTCCCTATCACTCTAACCTCCTTTATTTTTCCCCAAGGCACCTAACACTATCTATCATACTAAGGTTTTGCTCATTTTTCTTGATTACCAGCTGTTTTCTCCCAACCCCTGCCAATGTAAATAATCAGATATTCTCCAAAGAATAATATTTGGTAATGATGAAGCATTGCAATAGGAATACACATTCCATAGTACATTATGGGCATATTCAAGGAGCTTTGAGGCACCGGGGAGTTTTTAAAGGCAAAAAGGGAAATTACATAAGCTACCTGGATACAAAGTTTCACTTGGGGGACCTGAGGCAGATGTGGCACTGGCTCATTGGTGGAGATATGGTGGCTGCGGAAGCTCTCTGTCCAGAACATTTTGTCTGAATTGTTAGTCTTTTTTTAAAAATATTTATTTATTTGAAAGAGTTATTGAGAGAGAGAGAGAGACAGAGAGAGAGAGAGAGAGAGATCTTCCATCCTCTGGTTCAGTCTCCAAATGGCTCCCAAGGCCAGGAGCCAGAAGCTTCATCTGGGTCTCCTACATGGGTGCCAGGGCCTAAGTCCTTGGGCCATCTTCGGCTGCTTTTCCAGGCACTATAGGGAGCTGAATCAGAGGCAGGGCAGCCAGGACTCAAACTGGCGCCCATATGGTGTGCCAGCATTGCAAGCAGTGGCTTAACTCATTAAGCCACACATAGGCCGGTGTCACAGTCTTGAAGCATGTCAAACTTTGTTTCAGAAAACTGTACATACTGGTGAAGTACGCAAAGCTTGGCGCACGTGTGGAAAGTCCTTGAAAATAAACTACCTTGGACCCCGGCTCCAATTTTGGATGGAACAAAAATGATTTCATCAACGTTCACACTGCCAGGTAAAAGTCAGAGGGGGCTACCGCTTGCCTAATGCTCTGTCACCCGCACACGGCAGGTGCCCGACAAACACGGAACAAATGAGGCGCCCATCACAGCCCGCACCTGCCCTAGCTTCCTCTCCGCGCCGCGCGTCCAGGCGGTCAGCCCAGCTTCGGAAGTCGCCCAGAGCAGACCGGCAAGGTCGAGGGACACGCGGCCGCCCCAGGGAGCCCGCCTGTGGTCTCCGCGCTGCTGCGGCCTTCCTCTCCCAGCAACACCGACCCCGGCTCTTCCTCCTCGAACCCGGCAGCAGCCAGCACCTGAACCGCGCCGGGAGCGCGGGAGCGCGGGGAGTGGTGCCCGAGGACGGCAGAGGGCGACGAGCGTGCTGTGCGGTCATCCGGTCATCCGGCACAAGGAGGACGCGGGGCGCCCGGGGCCTGCTGGGAGCACCGGGGCCTGCTGGGAGCACAGAGGCCTGCTGGGAGCGCAGAGGCCTGCTGGGAGCACAGAGGCCTGCTGGGAGCACAGAAGCCTGCCTGGGGCACAGAGGCCTGCTGGGAGCACAGAGGCCTGCTGGGAGCACAGAGGCATGCTGGGAACGCCTCGCCAGGTGACGAGGAGGCGCAGGTTCCGGACACTGAGGAGCAGCAGGCACGGGCGTGAGGGGAGGCCGAGGGCAGGCCGCGCGCCGTGGGGCGCTGGTGTGACAGTGTTTAGAAGCAGCTCGGGTTTTCCTCTGTATGTACCCCGAGTAAAGCCCTCGGGGACGTGTTCCGCACAATTCCTGCGTGACTGTGGGCAGGAAAGGGAACCAGGGCGGCAGGTGGCCGAGGGCCTGGGGCAGCCCCGCGGAGCCAGGCGGGCGGGCAGGGCTCTGGGCTCGGGCTGCGTCCCGCCTTGGGCGCCGCGGGAAGAGACGCTGGGTGAAGTCCGGGAGCCGCGGTCAGGGCGCCGGATTCTGTCCTGGTTGCCCCTCTTCCAGGCCAGCTCTCTGCTGTGGCCAGGGAGTGCAGTGGAGGATGGCCCAAGTGCTTGGGCCCTGCACCCCATGGGAGACCAGGAGAAGCACCTGGCTCCTGCCATCGGATCAGCGCGATGCGCCGGCCGCAGCGGACATTGGAGGGTGAACCAACGGCAAAAGGAAGACCTTTCTCTCTGTCTCTCTCTCTCTCACTGTCCACTCTGCCTGTCAAAAAAAATTAATTTTAGTGAGCAATATGTTTTAAAGGTAAAAGTAAAAATTCACTAATTTTGATCCACGTCACTGACCTGTTTTCTTTAGACATGGTTGTCCTAACTCAAGCTATATGTTATCTTTTTATTATTGATACCCTCTACTAAAACACTTCATATGAAGTGAATTAAAATTGTGGATTAAGTTGTGTTTGTCTTAGAACTTTGTACCATTTTAACAAGAGATTTTTGAGTAATAAAAGGGGTTGTGTTTCTTTATCATTTCCATAACTCAATTCTTTCTTTCTTTTTTTTTTTTTTTTTTTTTTTTTTTTTTTTTTTTTTGACAGGCAGAGTTAGTGAGAGAGATACAGAGAGAAAGGTCTTCCTTCCGTTAGTTCACCCCCAAATGGCTGCTGCAGCTGGCGGGCTGCGCCGATCCGAAGCTGGGAGTCAGGTGCTTCCTCATGGTCTCCCACACGGATGCAGTGTTATTTATTTGAAAGACAGTGTTACAGAGAGAGAGAAAGAGAGGTCTTCCATTCTGCTGGTTCAGTCCCCAAATGACCACAATGGCCAGAGCTGAACTGATCTGAAGCCAGGAGCCAGGAGCTTCTTCCAGGTTTCCCACTTGGGTGCAGGGGCCCAAGGAATTGGGCCATATTCCACTGCTTTCCCAGGCGGTAGCAGAGAGTTGGATCAGAAGAGGAGCTGCTGGCCAGCGCTGCGGCTCACTAGGCTAATCCTCCGCCTGCGGTGCCAGTATTCCGAGTTCTAGTTCCGGCTGGGGCACCGGTTCTGTCCCGGTTGCTCCTCTTCCAGTCCAGCTCTGCTGTAGCCCAGGAAGGCAGTGGAGGATGGCCCAAGTGCTTGGGCCCTGCACCCGCATGGGAGACCAGGAGAAGCACCTGGCTCCTGGCTTTGGATTGTCGCTCTGGCCATGGTGGCCATTTGGGGGGTGAACCAACGGAAGGAAGACCTTTCTCTCTGTCTCTCTCTCTCTCTCTCACTAACTCTGCCTGTCAAAAAAAAAGGGGGGGGGAGCTGCCGGGATTTGAACCAGTGCCCATATGGGATGCCAGCACTGCATGCTGGGGCTTTAACACGCTGCACCACAGCGCCGGCCCCTCAATTATTTCAATAACATAAAAAATGAGATATATTGAGGTCCATCTTGGATTTTTGTTTCTTCTGATGAGCACTTTGCAAATTATTTCTAAGTATAATTTAACAGCAAACATTACTTTTTAAAATTGCTTTTCCTGATAAGGATTTATATAAAACAGCATAAAAGCAGAGTAAGGGAAGAAATTTTTTTTCATTTTGAGTGATACCAGAAATCATTTTGATTAACGTTAACACTTGTATGAATTTGTGGTAATCATTCTAAGAGTACTTCAACTTTTAAAAGAACTAAGTGGTCCATAATTAAGAACATATCAAACACTGTGGTTCTTGAGTGAGGGAGAAGTGTTGGAGCCAAAAGGGCATTGCCAGTTTTTCCTCTGATAATAAAGGCAGTGTTCTTGTGATCAGAATGAAGGCTGGTCTTGGTTGAGATTCCGGGGCTACTTCTATGTGATTATGTTTTATTTAAAGAGAAAAAATATGTTACTATTAAAACATTTGAAGTACTAGGGTTCAGGTTACCTTCCTTGAAAGTATTTGTGTGTGCTTGCTTATTTGATCATCAGTAGGTTGATTTATTTGTATATTCCAGATTTTTGCAATATAAATAAAGACATTACTGTGTAAACTAGCAGCTGTGCAAAATGTACCCCAAATAGAAGTTTTAGAACCAGATAGCCTATTGGGAAAGAAAACTGGGTAATAATTTAGTGATCACAGTAAACATTTTATTTTATATGAAGACTAATATATGCCTCAGCTTTGAAGAGCATTATAGAGATGATTTTAAAGAGCAGAAGACTTTGGTGTTTATTTGTATTTTGAAAGTTTATTGCCATAGGAATGTTTTTTCCTGAAAACAAAATAAAACTTAAGAATCATCAGGAACTATAGAAGGAATTTGTTAAACACAATATAGTAGAAACATATGTAATACCTAGGCTGTAGTAGGCATTTGATAAAAAGTATCTGGTGTTTTGTATCATTTGTACTCAAATTATCCTATTTGTATTACAGAACTGTAGGTTTGAAACAATTTTTTTTTGGCATGATGAAAATACTTATTGCATTGATGGTTGTGTGATTCTGTGACTACAGTAAAAAACATTGACTTGTAAGCTTTAAATGGATAAATTTCATATTATATGAAGTTTATCTTAAAAGCTGTACAAAAAATCATAGAAAAACTTAAAATGTCAGTGATGTTGGTGAAATTTACCAAAGTTTTTCTATTATCCTTTTTTTAAAAGATTATTTATTTGGAAGTCAGAGTTGTACAGAGAGGCAGAGAGAGAGCAAGAGAAAGAGAAAGGTCTTCCATCCACTGGTTCACTCCCCAGTTGGCTGCAATGGCCAGAGCTGCACTGATCTGAAGCCAGGAGCCAGGAGCCTCCTCCAGGTCTCCCACGTGGATCAGGGGCCCAAGGAGTTGGGCCATCTCTCACTGCTTTTCCAGGCCATAACAGAGAGCTGGATTGGAAGTAGAGCAGCCGGGTCTCGAACTGGCGCCCATATGGGATGCTGGCACTGCAGGGGGCAGTTTAACCCGCTGTGCCACAGCACTGTCCCCTCTGTTATCTTATAATATCAAACATTATGTGCTGAATTGGTATTGAAACCCTATGGATAAGATAGTTTACTACTTTTTCATTGCTGTTTTGTTTTTAAAGGCCTGATTGCTGAGACACATAGTGGGAAAATATGAGTAATTCTAAGCAGCAGCTACTGTTCTTCGTCACACTTCCAGATTTACAAAAGCTCTGTGCTGTCAGATTCATACTGAGTAATGGTGTAACAGATACTGAGATGAGGAGTACACAGATGAAGATGTGCAGGTAAAAACTACGCCTTATAACTTAGGCTTTTAAAACTTTTTAAAATGTACAAGAGCTATTTCAGAAATATTTTCTTTAAATCAAAATACTCAGTCATGTGACTGGCATGAACCCTGTTACTTGAGCCATCACTGCTACTTCCTAGGGCCTGCATTAGCACTAAGCTGGAGTCAGTAGCCAGAGCCAGGAATTGAACCCAGGTACTCTAATGTGAAATGTGGACATCTTTCATTTTTTTTCCTTAAAATGTATTTATTTATTTGAAAGGCAGAGTTACAGAGAGAGACAGAGAAAGAGAGATCTTCCATCTACTGGTTCACTCCCCAAATGGCTCCAGTGGCTGGGACTGGGCCAGGCCAAATCAAGGAGCTTGGAACTCCATCTGGATCTCCCACATGGGTGTCAGGGACCAAGTGCTTGGCTGTCCTCCACTGCTTGCCCAGACACATTGGCAAGGAGCAGGACTGGACTCAAATCAGCACTCATATAGGATGCCATCATCTCCAGTGGCAGCTTCACCTGCTGTGCCACAACCTGGACATCTTAACTACTAGGCCCAAACACCCACACTACTCATTAATAAATATTTACTGAGTACTGTTTATGGGGTACTTCTATATACTGTACACATTTTTATTAGTATAGTTTCTTCATTTTCAGCTTGATATAAGACATTGAAGGCTATTTCTTCAAGAACTATCTCAAAATAATCTTACTGAAGATAATGTTTGGAAAAATATCTTGGTTGAAACCTAAAGTATAATTCTATGATTACAAGTGCCCACCATGTACTAGTTCCTTAAATTGTTTGAGGCTTTTAAAGAAGGACTTGTAGAATACATGAGAAGATTAAATCCTTAATTTCTTTGAGGAAAACAAACTCCTATGAAATTACTAATGACAAGAAATAAGGAACATACAGTTGGTTATCTTCCAGTTCCCTGTTATTTTAAAACTGCTCCCCATTGCGTATTTTACTACCCAAATGCAACAAGGAGCCTGTATCCTTCCTACAGAGGGGTAATTTGATGATATCTGTGACCCTTTTGGAAATACTAAAATAGGTAGAAAATCTTAAGTGAGATTTTCTGCTTTTGCCTCACATTGAAAGTGCCTATGCCCGTGGATTGGGCCTTTCTTAATCCAACAGGCTGGAACAGAGAGAAAGGAGACCAGCTGTGGCAGACAAAGGCCTTGTAACACCGTGGTGCCTGCTGTAACTGAGTACAGTATGAAGCCACCAGGGAGAGACTGGCCTGCCTTGGCATTTTGGAGTCATCCCTTGCATACTCATGCTCATTTTTCTTTGATGGTTAATGTTGAAAATTTTCAAGTTTCCAACTATATTTTCCTGTCTTCCTTGACCTTGGAAACAAAATGATGGTAATTTGAGCTATGGTGATTTTTATTAAAAGTTTATTTGGCTGTTAAAAATTAAGCTAAAACCACTATCAGCTTCTTTGTAATTTGTGAAGAATTTCCTTTTTGAATGAAAAGATCCTAGTCAATGGTTCTAATTTTGGTCATCGATGAAATAGAAGAATCATTAGACTCTTGCTTTCATGGGCCCTTATCTGCCACTGGATGGATGGGTGGATGGAAGGAAGGGAGGGATGGTGGGAGGGAAGGAGGGAGATTAGGGAAGAAATGAGTTAAAAGGGATCAGATCCTCACTGTGTTTGGACATTGTCAAGTCTATATTTAGGACAGAAATTGAGTTTTAAAAGAGCAGTTTTCCTGGATGAAAGAGACTGGGAAACTCAGATACTGTGACAGATTTCATATTAATAACATTATATGAAAGTTCATGCTTTTCTTAATTCAAATGTTGGCCAAGTTCCTACAGCATTCAAGGTACCATGGCACCATGCCAACGTGCTAAGTATGGGGAGAGATCCTTGTCTAGAAGAAATTTAAGAATTAATACATTTCATCTCCACAGGCAGTTGCTGTTTTTGCATCAGGAGATTCTTACATCACCTGTGCCAGGACTGTTAAATCAAATTTGGGTGGTGATGGCGGTTAGTATTTTAATATTTGAAGAAATATTATCAATTGTTGGAAGCAATATTGATAAACATAATTCAGGTAGCATGTATAAAATTGATGATGGTTTATTAGTGTGACTCATGTTGTACTTTGCACCATTAACAGATTATGAAATGCCTGATGTTTAAAATCCATTTTTGTGGTTACAATTTAATATTTCATTTTGTCTCTCATAAATACTAAGATGAAAACTATTGATAAAATGTTACTGCATAGTTTTAAATAACATGGGCTTAATAATTTTATTATATCTTGTTATGTGGAGTTACACTTAAGGAAGAAGTTCTACATTTTGATAAATTTCCAACTCTTTTAAGTAACTTAATGTTTCTTCTCATTTGGAAATTTCATGTATAAAAATATTTTTTAATCCCTAGCAAAATCAGAACTACAAACATATTTCCCAGGCCATAGATAATTGGTTGGGAATGGTAATGAAGTTTTCATTAAGGGGCTGGCACCGTGATACAGTGGGTTAAGGCATCACCTGCAGTGCTGGCATCCCATGGGGAGCGGATTTGAGTCCCACGTGCTCCACTTCTGATCCAGCTCACTGCTAATGCTCCTGGGAAAGCAGTAGATGATGGCCCAAGGACTTAGGCCCCTGCACCCATCTGGGAGACCCGGATGAAACTTCTCACTCCTGGCTTCAGCCTGGTCTAGCCCTGGCCATTGCAGCCAGTGAGAGTGAACCAGTAGATGGAAGATATATATATATATATCTCTCCCCCTCCCTCTCTCCCTCTCTGTAACTCTTTTTTCAAATAAAAAAATAACCATCTTAAATACAATAATTTTAAAATCATACCCTGGAAGTTTTGTCAAAAGTGTTTCTGAAAATCCTGTTTTTGTGTGATTTTTAATTCCCCAGAATTAAGAGAAATGAACATTATTGGCAATGCTGATAAATCATCCAAAACTTTCAGTTCCTTTATATTTCTCCTACATCTTGGTTTTATGACAGTATTTTCTTTTCTTGTCCTTAATATTATTTTTAAGAGAGCTGTTGGTGAGCAAGTAGACTAATGTCTCTTAATTTTATTCTCTTCTACCTGAAAAACTTCATGGAACAAAGAAGATACTCTTTTAGAGTTCTAGTTCAAATATCCTAGACTTAGGAAAAATAATAAGAGAAAAGTCGTTATCTTTTATATGTACAAAATAGGATTATTAAATATCCTGTTTTGAAGCTTGCCTTTTATTTCCCCTTAAGTAGCCTCTCCTGAATATCTTTCTTAAAACACATTCCTAATGCTGTGAAATATTTTGTCCTATAGATATTTAGTAATTTATTTAATACTTTCTAATGCAAATCAGAGTTTCTAGTTTTGTGCTGTTACAAACTGCTGAAAGAAAACACCATTGAAATTTTATCCTTTTTATTTGGTAGTTTTGAGGGGTTACATTTTTATTAAGTGGTATCGAAGCACATTTTTAAAAGTTTTATTTGTTTGTTTGAAAGGGAGAGTAACAGAGTGAGAGATTTTCCATTCACTGTTTCACTCCCCAAATGCCCACAATAGCCAGGGTTGAACCAAACCAAACCCAGGAGCTAGGAATTCCTCGCAGGTATCAGGAAGCCACATCCTTGGGCCATCATCTGCTGTCTCCAAGGGTACAGACTGTTAAGAAACTGAAATGGAAGCAGACAGGACTTGACCCCAATTCTTCAATATGTGATGAGAATCTCCCAACAGAGGCTTCACCTGCTGCAACACAACACCCACTCTTACAACATATTTTAACGTGTAATGAAAATACTGCTAAGTTGCTCTCAGAAAAGTTTGTACTGAATTATGTTTCAGCAAACAGTCTCTGAGAGAATCTGTTTATCCACATCCTCATGAACACTAAGTATTAGCAGATTTTAAATATTTGCCAATTTGTTTAAAAATAATATATTCCTTCAATTTGTATTTTTTCATTAGTAAGTTCAAGACTTGATCTTCCATTTATGTCCATTTTCCTTATTCATGTCTAAGAATACGGTATATTAAGAAAGGTGTTAAATACATATATATGAAATGTATTGGCTTTTTCTTTTATATGGCTTCTGGAGTCACATCATTCCCAGATAGGCTCTTCCTAGTCTGAGAATGTGCCCATGGCTCGTGGGCCAAGGAGAGAATGATCGATTCTTCTCCATAGCATAGAAGCTGCCAAGATGATGACCTGAGTTGTATGCTGCAATGTATAATGCCTAAAATCTTAATGCATTACATAATTTAATTGTGTATATATGTTAAGTCCTTTTATAAATGTGAATTTTTGTTATAGATACCATTTTATAAAGCTGGAAAACTTAATGCTTATACTGAAAAATATGGAGCTAAGGTAAGTTTTTAAAAGGAGAATAATTCCAGATGTTGCTTGTATTGATTGTATACTCAACTTCTTTTGTCAAGAAAAATTGGAGTGTCTTTCTCATAAGTTATTGTTATACATATGAAAAAACATTTTTTACAAACAATTTTGTGCACATTTAGCATAAAAAATGGGCGAAAGATTTTTTTCTTTAGTGTTAACAATTTATTTGACAGAGGGACAAAGAGAGCACATCAGAGAGCTGCCATGCACTGGTTCCCTCCACAAATGTCCAAATGCCTAGTGATGGGCCAGGGTTGGAGCCAAGATCCAGAAACCAAATTCACGTGGGTCTTCTGTGTGGGTGGTAAGAACCCAGCAATTTGAGCCATCACTACTGCCTGCCTCCTAGGGTCTACCTTGGTAGGAGGTTAGAGTCAAGAACCAGAGCTGAAGAGATGACCATCTAAGCATTCTGGTTATCTTGGAAAGACAATTTATGAACTATGAGAACCAAATTTAAAATATGTGCTTCGTCTAGAACTAGGACCCTAAGTGTTTCAGCACTCCCTACAAAATTGTATCCTTTATCATGGAAGATGTCTCGGTTTGGTAGCGGCACCTTTGCTGTCTTGCTGGCATACTCTTGAAGAATTTAATCTTCTCATCTACCTGTCTAAATTGATAGATATGTAAACATTATGGTGTTTTTGGACAGACTCTGACAAATGTTACAAAAGGGGATTTGACTGGTTCTTGGTTAACTCCTCACTTCCCACCTTGGAGTATCTGAGCTCAATTCCCAGCTTTGGTTTTTCAGCTTCCTGCCTCCTGTGTGGGAGATCCTGGGAGGCAACAATAATGAGTCAGGTAATTAGATTACTACTTCCTTTATGAGAGACCTACATTGCATCTCCAGTTGCCAGTTTTGGCCCCAGCCCAAGCCCAGGGATAGCCATTGCCAGCACTTGGAATGAACCGGCAAATGATTCTCCCTCTTCCTGTTTCCTTTTCATCTCTTTCTCTAATAGAAGTAGAGCTATTCAAGGTACCTATTTCAAGGAATATATCCAAATCATTAAGATGTTCAAACTTGTGGCATATAGTTGCTTATAATATCTCCTCATTTTCCTTTGCTGTAGAGTCTGTAGTGATGGTACCTCTCAAGTTCCTCATTTTGATCATGTGTGTCATGCATTCCTTTTCCCCTCATCAGGTTAGCTAGAGGTTTGGCGATGTTACTGATCTTCTCAAGGGACAAGCTTTTGGTTTTACTGATTCTCTCTCCTGTTTTACTACTTTATATTTTTGTTGATTATTGTTTTGGTCCTTACTATTTCAGTTCTTCCCCTTTCTTTGGGATTACTTTTCTGTAACTTTTGTAGTTTCTTAAGGTGGAATTAATTTGAGAAATTATTTTCTAATGTAGAAGTATTCAGTGCTAACCATTTCCTCCTAAGCATATGTTTTGTTTTTGTTAGAAATTATGACTCCCAAATTTTCTGTGAGTTACTTAGAATTATGTAGTTTCCAAATATTGGGGGATTTTCTAGTGAACTTCCTGCTATTAATTGCTAACTTTGTTGTTAGAGAACATGTTTGGAATGATTTGAATTTTTAAAAAATATATTCAGACTTATTTATGGCCCAGATCATTGTTTGTCTTATAGAAATGTTCCTTGTCCAGTTGAGAAGAATGTGTATTCTGCTCTTGTGTCAAGTATCCTATAGGTGTTAGGACATACAGCTGACAGTGTTAAGTGACCATGTTCTCTCTTATTTTCTGCCTACTTGCATCAGTTATTGAAATCTCTCTGTAATTGTGAATTTGTCTCTTTCTCCTTGAAGTTCTGTCAGTGGCCTGCAGAGATCTCATCAGTGAGGCTCCTTTTGGTTACTAGGGGAGCTTCCAGAGGTATAACTGATTGATAGTTCATACACATCCTAAAATAGTTTTTCCTACGGTAGGGGTTACACAACCAGAAAAGGTGATACAAACTCTGCTCTGATTTTAGCTGAAATAATAAATGCAGGAACCATCTGCACTCTAGAAGGCATTCTGGCCACCAGCTGGGATGGTTATAAATGATAGAATTACTCCAGACTTCTCCCTGAGTCTGTTGTGACCATCTGCATTCTAGAAGGCATTCTGGCCACCAGCTGGGATGGTTATAAATGATAGAATTACTCCAGACTTCTCCCTGAGTCTGTTGTGATAGATCCTGCTGAATCTGTGTAATTCCTTAGACCAAGGAATAAAGTAATACAGAAATTAAAGAGAAAGCCACCTGGCCCTCTAAGGTAGACCTTGGTGGCTTATGGGATATGTTCATTGCAGGTTAACCTCATTGTTCTGCTAGGAGTCCTACTGATGGTAACTTAAGTTAAATCCTCTATGAGACAAATGGAGAGTTTTGATTCCTTCCCCTGATAATATATTATTCATGGGGTATCCTGGCAACATTTACCAGAAGCCAAAATGGTACAAAAATGGGGAATAGGTAATAGAGACAGTTTTCCTTGGGTTTCTTACTTTATCAGATGTCTTTTTTGCACAGGCTGTCTTCTGGACTATATTTTCAGGGATGTTTATATAGCAAGGAGCCTTGGTTGCTTCCTCAGCCTTGGGTAGTTTCCACATGTACATGTGCTAATCCACACTCGGGTGAATAGTCTGAGGGACTGACTGCTGATTGGCAGGTTTGCTCTCTGTGTGGCTCTCATCTGGCTTCCTTGGCATCCCTGAACCACTAACTCTGTCTCTTTGATTGGGGAGATTGCCAGAGTCTTCCTGGATTCCCCACCCTGTGCTGTCGCCTGGAAATTCTAATCAGTAAGCGGGAGAAATCACTGGACTCATCTTGTTGGTTGCCAGTCTTTTCGGTATCACTCTTTTGTTGCCTAGTGTCCAATATCTTATGAGCCATTGTTTCATATAAATTACCCAGTGTTTTAGACATTTCAAGTGAGAAAATAAATCTAGTTCCAGTTATTTATAATCAGAAGTGAAAGTCCTGATTTTTAAAATTAATTCTGTACAAATAGAGACAAACACTCCATTCATTGCATGTGTGCCTGTAATAATTTTCTGATGATGAGCCAGAGTTAACAATAATAGAAAATATAAAGAGATCATTTTGGTCTGGGTACCTCTCTGTGGAGCAGAATATCAAAGTTGAAGATTCTTAGCATAGGAGCTCTCAGAGCTTAAGCTTCTGGGCCAGGGTTAGCTTGTAGAATTTGGCCACAATAGCATGGCAGTAGTACTGGTTTTGGAGTCAATATCATTTCTTTAATTTTAGAACCAGATAACATTTGCTATAGAAGTGGTTATAATTTTGTCTAGAAGGTCCACTTTGCTGATTGGTGATCTATGTACAGCTATTATTACCTGTAAGTTTACAGTGATGCAGCAATTGCCCCAAATTTGCTTGTATTTTTCCATTTAATGTTTTTAGGTAGAGGCTCCACAAAGAGTAATTCCTGTAATTCTTCAAAACTGCCTTTCATATTCATTGACTGCCAGACTTGCTCCAGCCTGGAATAGAGCTGGACATCTCTTGGTACAAGGTGACTGACTTTCTGAACTATATCACTTCCATTATGTACATCTGTTTTTAATTTTAAGGTGTGTTGTTTTTAGGGAATCGTTCTTAAAACTATTGCATTCTTCAGGAAGCTCACAACATAAATGTCATCTCCTTTTTTGGAATTACATCCAGAGGGCTGCTAATGTTTCTTTAAAATTTTTTACTATGTAATACAAAGAAATATGTTATGAAGCACCATAAGTGCAGATACATTGTTAATGTTGTTGGGACTTAAAGGATATCCTGAATTTTCGTTGAAGTCTGGCTGTTTTCTAAATATTTTATAACGAGACAAATATTTGAGGGAAGAATTGATTATTTCTGTCCTTTTAATTAAGAGATACTTTTTGGATTTTTATATTTTCCCTCTGAGCTTTCATCAGATATTCCTTTATAGCAATTGCAGTTTAAAGTATTTTCTTTGGCTTTGATAATTTCACACTAAAAGGTTATATTTGTCAATCATGATTATTTATGAGTTATAATAAAATGACATTCTCTATGAATTTTTTAAGGAAGAGATTTTCTTTCTCAGATAGGAAAGCAAAGTGCTGTTGGTAAGTAAAAATATGTAAGTAAATAAAACCTTTAAACATTAATACAGTTAACAATTATTTTAAACAGTGTTACAAATCATTTATCTTAGTGATAGGTTATATCAGAATTTAACCAAATACTGAGTAATCGGAATTTGACCTGGGAAATCACTTGTGGTTCAAAAAACATATATACCTATATGAGGAAATGTCACTTACCTTAACTGGGAAAAAAGCTTTATTTTATCTACTTAAAGAAAATTATGACTGGAGAAATTTAATTCTTTTTAAGATTAATTTAGGTGTTTTAATTTTATTTGAAAGACAGAGGTTGATTGACTGATTGATGTTCCATTTGCTGGTTCACTTTCCAAATACCTACAAATGCCAGGACTGGACCAGGCCAAAGCCAAGAGCCCAGAACTCAGTCTAATCTCACACAGGTGGCAGAGACCCAGGTACTTGAAACATCATCTGCTGCCTTCCAGGGTGTGCATTAGCAGGAAGCTGGATCAGAAGTGAAAGATCCTGGAGTTGAACCACACACTTCGATAGGGAATGCGTGCATGCCAAGCAGCATCTTAACTGCTATTCCAAATCCTCACTTCTAGCGGGTTTAACTCTGTAAGCCTTTATAGTGTATACTTTCTAGAATCATGTCATAAAAAGTGGCCTTAACACTAATGTAAGTCAAACCTCTATTTCCTATGTGAATAATTTGATTCTTTTTTCCCTCCCGCATCTCCATAGAAAGATCATATAAAGGGATACAGATAATTTAAAATAGAGTTACTCTATGGTCAAATATAATTTTTTCGTTGATTTGCTTGGTCGTATTGCAGGTAGACAGGTTTCTAAATAGTAGTCTAGAGAGCACCTGGAGGGGATCCTGAGCACACAGTGAACATTATCCATCAGTCATAGTAGCTTTCACTGCCATCTGGGCAGAGCCTTACAAGCCTGGCCTGTGGCCCACATGGTTGGATCTGACAGACCTGCCAGCTAACGCCTGAGTGCCCTCCTCACCCTGGTTTTGTGTTTTATCTGTGCCCTGGCAGTAAGTGCACTCCAGCTCTGAGTGAGTGGGGTCATTATCTAAATTTAGTGTCAGCCCCAAACACTGCCGTGAGACTACAGGTACAGAGATTGCCATAATAGGAGAGCAAAATTCCTCACTCCTGTGCTTGTGTTTTTTACATTTTTATTGAAAAATACATTACAGCAAAACACAAATTGTGTGTGCAACTCATTGAATTTTTTTTTTAAAATAAAGATTTATTTTATTTATTTGAAAGAGTTACAGAGAGAGACAGAGATGGGTGGGGAGGTTTCCATCCACTAGTTCACTGCGCCACAGTGCCAGCCCCATAAATAAATCTTTTTTTTTTTTTTTTTTTTTTGACAGGCAGAGTGGACAGTGAGAGAGAGAGACAGAGAGAAAGGTCTTCCTTTTTGCCATTGATTCACCCTCCAATGGCCACCACGGCCGGCGCGCTGCAGCTGGCGCATCGCGCTGATCCGAAGCCAGGAGCCAGGTGATTTTTCCTGGTCTCCCATGCGGGTGCAGGGCCCAAGCACTTGGGCCATCCTGCACTGCACTCCTGGGCCATAGCAGAGAGCTGGCCTGGAAGAGGGGCAACCAGGACAGAATCCGGCGCCCCAACCGGGACTAGAACCCGGCGTGCCGGCGCTGCAAGGCGGAGGATTAGCCTAGTGAGCCATGGCGCCCGCCCCCATAAATAAATCTTAAAAAAAAAAAAAAGAAGAAGAAGAAGAAGCATGGTGTACTATCCTCCAGATTTTGGAAGAGGGTGAACCTCTTTATTTTTCCACATAATAGATGTCATGTCAAGCTTGTATATAGAGTTTGTTGGGTTTTCCTCTTAGCTATGGGTTGTCTCATTTTTCTTACAGTAACCTTCAGCCCTCCGACCCATGCATATCCGTGCTGTTTCATACCTGTCTCTTAATGTTTTATGTGTAGACTGTCAAATGTTGTAATTAATTGAATTTTAATATGTGTTAAAATATATTCTTAGTTTTTTACTTAAGAATTAAGTTGATTTTTTACTAAAAAACTTAAGTTGATAGAATAGATTAATAATTCAAGACAGTTAACAGTTAAGTATTTTATTTTCAGTGTTAGACATCAATGTAACAGAAACTCAAGTTTGTCTAAGTATAGAAGCTTATACAGTTAGACTGCCACCACCTGAGGTACCAAATATTTTGTTTTTCATGATTTATTGTATTTCATTATACTGAATATGTTTATTATGATTATTAACATGTATTAGGTTTTAACTTTTAATAGCAAGGAAAGTTTTATTATCAAAAATCCATACTATTTTGTTTACTATTTTACATATTATATTGTTCTACATATTCCTCCCCAAAGGAAATATAATTCTATTTATTTATTTGGGGGGGGGGAGGAAGGAGGAAGGGCGAAAGAGAGACAGAGAGAGCTCCTGTCCTGTGGTTCATTCTCCAAATGCCTGCAATGGCTGCGTCTGGGCCAGACTGAAGCCAAAAGCTAGGAAGCCAGTCTAGGTCTCCTGCCTTTTGAGCTGTCACTTCCTGCCACTCGGGGTGCCTTAGCAGGAAGACAGAATCAGGAGCAGAGGTGGGGCTCAGGCCTAGGTACTTGACTGCAGAATGTGCTCATTCTAACTGTCATCTTAACTGTTAGGCAGTCTTTCTGTGTAACACAGGTCTTATCATATTATCCCCTTGTTCAGACATCTTTTTAGGTGGCATCTAAGATTCTCCCCAGCCTTAGCCTATTTCAGCACTGGCTTCTGGCTGCTTCTTTCACCTTTAACTATTAAAAGCACTGCTTCGTCTTCTTAGTAGATGTCTTTTATTTTGCAGATTTCCAAAGCACCTAGCATCAAGTCTTACATATTAGTGTCATTCAATAAATGCTATTTTCTATCTTGCAGGCCAGAGGTTCTCAACAGGGGGCCAGCAGAGGGGGGAATGGATGATTTTGTTCCCCGTGAGAAATTTGGCAATGTTGAGAGATGATTTTGATGATTATAGTTGGGGAGGGGATGAAGTTGCTATTGGTGTCTAGAAGGTAGAGGCCAGGGATGCTGCTAAGTGTATTTCCATGCCCTGGACAGCAACTCCACCCCTACTCTGACAGAGAATTACCAGCCCAAATTATCCCTCCCTTTGCTTGTGCCTCCTCTGATTGGCTGTATAGGTCTTGGCTGTCCTCCATTCATTTGTTTCTCTCTCTCTTTTTTTTTTATTATTATGCTGAGGCAATGAATAAGTCAAAGATCTACTTTCCTGCCTGCATGGATATGTAGAGATCTAAGTAAATACATGCAGCTAAGTAACTACATGGGTAACATGATGTGTATTTCTTGGACTGGAGAGAAACCTGCAAATCCTGTGTGATCACCTACTCTCATTAAACCCTTGTGTTAATCTGTACATACTCATACTTACTTATCTTTTTAGAATTATTTTTACAACACAAATTTCTTTAGAGTAAGCATCATGAGGACAAATATTGCACCTTACATTTGAATTTTCTACACAATACTTCTGCGTTCTAAGCCTGAATTTGAACCAATTTAGAGTCTGACAAAGAGGAAAAGAATGCTAATATGATTTATTGTACAAAATGAGACATTCTGAGAGTGAAAGAGACATTAACCTGTTGGAGCACTGGCCTAACACACATGAACTGAGATATATGGTCACAGTATTTATCACCAGGAAGGAAAAACAGATTTTAGAAAAAGTGCCCAGGTTCTAGACCCGGTTGCTCCTCTTCCAGTCCAGCTCTCTGCTGTGGCCTGGGAAGGCAGTGGAGGATGGCCCAGGTCCTTGGGCCCCTGCACCCACATGGGAGACCAGGAAGAAGCACCTGGCTCCTGGCTTCAGATCGGCGCAGTGCTGGCCATAGTGGCCATTTGGGGAGTGAACCAGCGGAAGGCAGACCTTTCTCTCTCTCTCTCTCTCTCTCTCTCTCTTTCTCTTTCTCTCTCTCTCTCTTTCTCTTTCTCTCTCTCTCTCTTTCTCTTTCTCTCTCTCTCTCTTTCTCTCTCTCTCTCTTTCTCTTTCTCTCTCTCTCTCTTTCTCTCTCTCTCTCTCTCTCTCTCTCTCTTTCTCTCTCTTCTCTCTCTCTTTCTCTCTCTCTTTCTCTCTCTCTTTCTCTCTCTCTTTCTCTCTCTCTTTCTCTCTCTCTTTCTCTCTCTCTTTCTCTCTCTCTTTCTCTCTCTTTCTCTCTCTCTTTCTCTCTCTCTTTCTCTCTCTCTTTCTCTCTCTCTTTCTCTCTCTCTTTCTCTCTTTCTCTCTCTCTTTCTCTCTCTCTTTCTCTCTCTCTTTCTCTCTCTCTTTCTCTCTCTCTTTCTCTCTCTCTTTCTCTCTCTCTTTCTCTAACTCTGCCTGTCAAATGAATAAACAATCTTAAAAAAAAAAAAAAAGACAAAGTGCCTTATCTGGATCCTAGAATTAGGCAGATTTACCCCCACTTTCTTAAGGCAGTAGTAGAAAAATTCCAGACCTCTCTTGGGAATTCAGGTGTCCGGAGGATCATAAGAAATACAGACTCCTGCTCTGCCAATAGGCCTGTTCCCAAGAGGAAAAGGAAGGAGTCGAGCCAACTCTGACTTGTTATTCATCCCAGTTTTACCAGTCGGTTAAGTTATCTGATCTGCCCTAGGGAAGGAAGAATGAATGGTGGGGCAAACCAACCAACCCCCAGGATATGTGTTAATTAGCTTTCTAAACATCCAGAAAGCTGGATAGGAAGTAGAGCAGCTGGTACTTGAACCAGCACCCATATGGGATGCAGGCACTGCAGGCGGTGGCCTTACCTGCTACACCACAGTGCTGCCCCTCAGTTCTGCACTTATTAGCATGTTATTTAATTTCTTTGGATGTGTTATTTAATATTACTGACTCTTGTTTCTTAGAAATTCAAGATAATGATATCTACCTCATGGGACTATAAATATATTAATGGGATAAAATACATTAAATGTTTAGTATGGCATCTGGCACATAGTAGAGATTCAAAAATTATAGATACTGCTGCTATAAGTAAGTAAATTGAAACAAAGAGGTTAAAAATTGCTGATCTAAGTAAAAGTTTCAAGACTTAGAGTTTGTCCTTCAACTCTGTTCTTTCTACTACAGCATGCTTCTTTCACCTAGCCCTAAGTTGGTTCAAATTTATGTTTCCCATAGAGCCTTACAGAAGTATATACCTAGACACCACCAATGAAAATACAACAGTGCTTGTCAGTGCAGTGTCCGAATAAGTGTTATGTAGAAACTATAGTGCTTTAGGAATTCAGAGACAGAGATATCTGAGGGAATTCAAATTTGAAATCTTTGGAACACTACTTTCCACCTTTTCATCCTTTTAAAAAAAAACATTTATTTATTTGAGAGGTAGAGATACAGACAGAGAGATGGAGAGACAGAGAAAAAGGCCTTCCATCCACCACCATTTCATTTCCCAGATGGCTGCAAGGCCTGAGCTGGGCCAATCTGAAGCCAGGAGTCAGGTGCTTCTTCGAGGTCCACTGCTTTCCCAGGACAGAGCAGAGAGCTGGAACAGAAAAACAGCAGCGAAGACATGAACAGAGGCAGAGGCTTAGCCTACTATACCACAGCTCCAGCCCCACCTTTTCATTCTTGAAATCAGCTTCCTTCTTGATTTCTCATTTGCCATATTCTCCTAATGTTTATTCAAGTTTCTTTTTCTCTTATCAGTTTAGAAGTTGCTATTTCCTACAGTTCCATTTTCAGCCCCCTTTTCTTTTTCTTAGCAAGCTCCCATTCCAATAACTTCATCCTCTACATCAATACCTCCCAAATATTCTTACATATTTGTAGCTTCTATCCCCTCTCAGAAGCTTTCACATGAAGGTACAAATGTACTAGTGGCACTCAGACTCAGGTCTAAAACTGAACGAAGTCGTCACCCTCCTCAACTCCAGTTCTATTCCTCGTTTGTATTTACTCACCTGGGTATTGGCATCAACAGGCAATACTTTGCCTACAGATTTCATTCATCTTTGCCCTTTTCTTCACCTCCTCTATCTAGTGAGTCTCTAGGAGCCTACACTGGTCTCTGAAATTAGCTCCTCTCTGCCTCAATTTCCTTTGTTCTAATTTAGATCCCGTTCTTTTGCCTAGACTGTTCAACTTGTTTCCATACAGGCCTTCTTTTTTCTAGCCTTTCCCTTTCTAGTTTATTATCTCATTCTTCCTCACAGTTTCAAAAGAGTTCTGTTCATAAAACAAAGGTTCCTGACCTAAATATCCTTAGTATCTCAGTATTGCCTATGGAGAACTAAGTCTAAATTATTTAGCATTATAAGCAAGAAGTAATATTTATTAAGCAACTGTTGAACAGCATTATTTTGGTCATATCAAGACATTTCTAAATATTTGTTAAGTAAATAAATACCAGGGTGTATGGTGAACAGTTGGATAACTTGCCAGTCTGTAAAACAATCTGTGCTGAGAAAGACCAGTATAGGCTATAGGTACTGGTACCACATCTTTGCTTCAATTGTCTTGAGTTTATGAGTAGTATAGTAAACACCCCAAAGGATAGAAATTCAAGTGATGTAAATATATGTGAGAATCTATAAATTACGTTTGAACCTGATACCTGCCTCCTTTGAATTCTGTTGTAGGTTCTGTTTCCCTCAGTCTGATCATCCACTTGCTTCTATTTCTTTTCTGATATTCATAGCCATCCCTGCCCCAGCCACATTTCCCTCACACAGTTAAGGCCAGCTGAGCTCTTCAGTGTAATATATCATAGTGAAAGATGTACCTTTTATGCACAGGACATTGTGCGTCTTTATTCTATCTGAGTATTCTTGCCCCCTTAACTCACGATATAATCAGCATATTTTGTCTTCCTCTTCCTATATTCATGTTTTTCTTCTCTTTTTCCCCTATTTACATTAGTCTTAAGAAATACTACCAGAATATAAAGAAAGATTAATCACTGGATGCGGGAGGGAAAGGTCTAGATCCAGGCCTGTAAGGAGCAGTCAGGTCAATGGGGACAATGTTAAGCGTGTTACTAAAATGTTACTGACTTGTCCAGGCAACTAAGAATTGGCCAGGTTAGCTGGAATTCCTTGAAAAGTAATAGGCAGTGAAGTTAGAACATTATTTCTCAATAGATGTTACGATGATAGGTTAAAAAGAAAGTGAAGGATTGTGAGCCATTCTCTCTAATCTTTATAAGGGTCCTTTAACATTAATACTTTTTTTTTTCACCTCGCTTGAGGTCTCTCTGTCTTTGACTAACTATAACAAAATACCTCCCAGGAAATCAGAAGTAGAGAACTCTTACTGGCTACATAGAAGCTTAAAGGCCCTGTAGGTAGGGGACCCAAGGTACAAGGAAAAAATTCTAGGAAGTAGGAAGGGAATGTAAAAGGAGAATGGAACATCAATTCTGTTCTCTCCCCTCCAAAGACCATCCTTCTCTTTGGGGAAAAAAAAGTAAACAAATTGAGTTAAGAAGTTATTCTTATAAAATGTAGATCCCTTCCTTTGGGAAGGATTCTACTTACTGTAAATTAACAAGCAATAAAAACAAACAGTTGGAATAAGTATAAAATAAGAGTTTCCATCAGAAGGATAAAAGGGAGGGTGTAGAATACTTCTGATACTGTATAGTAGAGAAATGGGGGGCACTGAAGCACTGATTACTTCATGAGATGTGGTTGTGCATGGTTCAGTGTAATTTAGTCGTTAAAACTACCTTATAACCAACTGTGTTGTATTTGTGTAACAGATATGTATTCTTAAAAATATTTTTTCTTCCTTGCCAAATTCTTTGAGGAGTAATACATTAAAATTTTATTTCTGTTAAAAGCTAGAAGAGTTTAATATTTCTCAGAGTATTATAAAAGACTTTCTTACTAACAAGAATGCTGTCATTGCAAGTCATTCCATCTTAAGCAGCTGGTGCTACATTTTGCCAAGGTGAGATTTAAATTTATAGTATCTACAGTGGGCTCAAAATGTTTCCTCTTATTTTTCTCCTGAGCACTGTTATGAGAAGTATAAATCATTTAGTGAATTTTAAAAACTGAAGTATAATTTTAAAAATACATTGCAACAATATTGTCATACTTACACAAGGCATGAATTTATCAAGTCACTAAAGGAATTATATACTTAAATTTCTTTTTAGATCTAGTTTCAAAAACCAGTAAAATTTCTAGACTTATCATTACAAAATGATAACTATCACAATAATATTAACAAAACCTTATAAATGTATAACTAATGATTCATAATAATTTGATGTGAGCTGAGTTTTTAAAAATTACTTTCTTTGAAAGGCAGAGTTAGGGAGAGACAGAAAGATCCTCCATCCACTGGTTCACTCCCCAAATAGCCACAATGAACAGAAGTCTGGAACTCCATCCAGGTCTCCTATGTGGGTAGCAGAGACACAAAGTCTAGGGCCATCTTCTGCTACTTTCCCAGGCACATTATCAGAGAGCTAGATCAGAAGAGGAGCAACCTGGGCCCATATGGGATACTGGAATCACAGGCAGTGGCCCAACCCACTACACCACAACACTGGCCCCCTGTACTAGGTTTTAAGTTTGTATTATCTTCAGGAGAAAAATGATTTGTTAATAAACAGCACTATTGAGATGAAATTGTAACTTTCCTAAGAAATAGAACTTTAATAGCATTCACATAAAAATTTGGTTAGTAAGGAAGAGGTAGATAAGGAAGATACTTGTAGGTTTGACTGATTTATTCAACTCTCAATTGACTTTTCCCTAAAATCTACCAATTACTAGGCATACCTTTGTTTGGCAACATTTTATTACCATTGTTTTGTGCTTATAACTGACAGTTGCTTGCACCCATTCAGCTCAATTTTTGTAACAATTCCAGTTAAGATTTAATACAAATAAAGATGATATGTGACATGCACAATACTATCATCATACTCAGTGGTAAAAAGTTGAAAGCTTTGCTTATCAGATCAGAAAAAAGACAAGAATGCCCACACTCACTACTTCTATTCAGTATAGTGCTGGAAGTCCTAGTCAAAACAATTAGCAAGAAAATAAAAGGCATCTAGATTGGAAAGGAAGAAATGAAATTGACCCTTTTGATCTCCAATAGCTAAAGCAATCTTATACAACAAAAAACAAAGCCAGAGCCATCACAATACCAGATTTCAAGAGATACCAAAAGGGCTGGTGCCATGGCTCACTAGGCTAATCCTCCACCTTGCAGCGCCAGCACACCAGGTTCTAGTCCCGGTCGGGCACCGGATTCTGTCCTGGTTGCCCCTCTTCCAGGCCAGCTCTCTGCTATGGCCTGGGAGTGCAGTGGAGGATGGCCCAAGTGCTTGGGCCCTGCACCCGCATGGGAGACCAGGAAAAATCACCTGGCTCCTGGCTTCGGATCAGCACGATGCGCTGGCCACAGCGCGCCGGCCATGGTGGCCATTGGAGGGTGAACCAATAGCAAAAGGAAGACCTTTCTCTCTGTCTATCTCTCACTGTCCACTCTGCCTGTCAAAAAAAAAAAAAGACATACTACAAGGCAGTTATAAACAAAATAGCCTGGTACTGGTACAAAAAACAAATGGACAGACCAATGGAACACAATAGAATCACTAGAAATCAATCCAAGCATCAACAACCAACTTACATTTGACAAAGGAGCTAAAACCAAGCCCTGGAGCAGGGGCAGTCTTTTCAACAAATGGTGCTGGGAAAACTGGATTTCTGCATGCAGAAGTATGAAGCAAGACCCCTACCTTACACCTTACACAATAATCCACTCAAAATGGATCAAAGATCTAAAACTATGACACAACACCATCAAATTATTAGAGAACATTGGGGAAACCCTGCAAGACATTGGCATAGGCAAAGAGTTCTTGGAAAAGACCCCAGAGGCACAGTCAAAGCCAAAATTAACAAATGGGATTGCATCAAATTGAGAAGTTTCTGTACTGTAAAAGAAACACTCAGGAAAATGAACAGGCAACTGATAGAATGGGAGAAATTATTTGCAAACTAAAGGATTAATAACCAGAATATATAAAGATATCAAGAAACTCCACAACAATAAAACAACACAATTAAGAGATGGGCAAAGGACTTAAACATATATTTTTCAAAGGAGAAAATCCAAATGGCCAACAGACACATGAAAAAAGGTTCAGGATCACTAGCTGTCAGGGAAATGCAAATCAAAACCACAATGAGGTTTCACCTCACCCCAGTTAGAATGGCTTTCATACAGAAATCAACAAACAACAAATGCTGGTGAGGATGTGGGAAAACAGTACCCTAATCCACTGTTGGTGGGATTGTAGACTGGTAAAGCCAGGATGGAGGTACCTCAGAAACCTGAATATAGACCTGCCGTATCACCCAGCCATCCCACTCCTGGGAATTTACTCAAGGGAAATTAAATCAGTAAATGGAAGAGTTATCTGCATCTCCATGTTTATTGCAGTTCAATTCACAATAGCTAAAACATGGAACCAACCTAAATGCCCATAAACCAAAGACTGCATAAAGAAATTATGAGATATGTACACTATGGAATACTACACAGAAGTAAAAAAAAATGAAATCTGGTCATTTGCAACAAAATGGATGAATATGGAAAACATCATACTTAAATAAGCCAGTCCCAAAGAGACAAATACCATATATTCTCCCTGATTTGCGAGCATGCATAGAGCACCTAAAACAAAATCTGCAGAAGTGAAATTGACACTTCAAGAAAGGATGACTTGAGCTGCCCTTGTCTTGAATGTCAAGGAACAGTTTTGTTTTTTGTTTGTTTTTTTTCTCTTCACACTATATGTTGAACTCTTAACATAGAGTTAATCATATGTATAAAGTCAATTGAGGATGGATCTTAGTAAGAAAGAGTATTAGCAGACACTAGTCTTGTTTATGTGATCCCTTTACTCTTAATTCTATCATTGTGATCAATTATGAACTGAAACTGATCACTTTGACTAGTGAGATGGCATTGGTACATGCCACCTGGATGGGACTGAATTGGAATCCCCTGGCACTTTTCTAACTCTACCATTTGGGGCAATTCCGATTGAGCATGTGCCAAACTGTACATCTCCTCCCTTTCTTATTCCCACTCTTATATTTGACAGGGATCACTTTTCATGGGAAGCAGAATATATAGCAGACTCATAGAATGGCAGATGTCCTAAACAGCACTCTGGCCTCAGAATCAGCCCTTACGGCATTCAGATCTGGCTAAAAAGCCCATGAGAGTATTTCAGGCATGGAAAGCCAAGACACTGTGGCAAAAAAAAAAAAAAAAAAAAAAAAAAAAACTAAATGAAAGATCTCTGTGTGTGAGATCCCAGTGGAAAGAATGGGCCATCAAAGAAGGAGGTACCTTTCTCTGAAGGGAGGAGAGAACTTCCACTTTGACTATGACCTTGTCTAAATAAATCAGAGTTGGCAAACTCAAAAGGCTTCCATAGCCTTGGCAACTCATGACAAGAGCCAAGGGTGATTACTGATGCCATAAGCAAGAGTGTCAATTTGTTAAGTCAACAACAGGAGTCACTGTGCACTTACTCCCCATGTAGGATCTCTGTCCTTAATGTGTTGTTCAATGTGAATTAATGCTATAACTAGTACTGAAACAGTATTTTACACTTTATGTTCTGTGTGGGTGCAAACTGTTGAAATCTTTACTTAATATATACTAAATCGATCTTCTGGATATAAAGATAATTGAAAATGAATGATGTTAATGAGATGGGAGAGGGAGCGGGAGATGGAGGGTTGCTGGTGGGAGGGAAGTTATGGGGGGAGGAAGCCACTATAATCCAAAAGCTGTACTTTGGAAATTTATATTTATTAAATAAAAGTTAAAGAATAAGAGAATAAAAGAGGGAAGAGGAAGTTTGTAACTGTAAAGCTGTATATTTCTCATACATTCCTAAGGACTAACTTCTAAGGGTTCAGTTTAAAAACTAGTCACAGGACCCCCAAATCCCATTAAGCTGGATGATTAAAATGTCATCTTAAGAGTTAAAGTAATCATATTAAGTGTTAAAGTGAATATATAGATAGGACTAAGTGTTAAAATGACCATAGAGATAGGATCAAGTGTGGGGTAGTTATAGTAGATAGAATTAAAAAGGAGAGAATGTTCCAACAAGGGAAGCAGTCCACACAGCAGACTCATAGAATGACAATTGCTTTAAGTAACACTCTGACCTCAGAATCAGCCCTTAAGGCTTCCTGGTCTGGCTGAAAATCCCATGAGAGCATTTCAGGCATGGAAAGCCAAGACACTGCAGCAAAAAAAAATATTCTATATGAAGGATCTCTGTGAGTGAGATCCCAGTGGAAAGAAGTGGCCATCAAAGAAAGATGTACTTTTCTCTAAAGGGAGGAGAGAACTTCCACTTTGCTAGTGGCCTTTTCCTAAATAATGTCGAATTGGTAGATTCAAAATGCTTCCATAGCATAGGCAGGGCATGTCAAGAGCCTCAGGTGGTCACTGACATACATAATAGTGTTAATTGTTAAGTTAACAAAAGGAGTCATTGTGCACTAACTCCCCATGCAGGAGTTCTGTCCTCAGTGAGTTGTATTATGAGAGTTTAATGTGGTACTTGTTCTCAGTTTTGTGTGTGTGTGCAAATTGTTGAAATCTTTACTTAGTATAGAGTTGGTCATCTGTGAACAAAGTTAATTGAAAATGAATCTTAATGGAGAATGGGACTGGGAAGAGGAGAGGGAGGAGGATGAGGGTGGGAGTGTGGGTGGGAGGGTAGGTATGGTGGGAAGAATAACTATATTCCTAAAGTTGTACATATGAAATTTGTATTCTGTAAAAATTATTTAATTTAAAAGAAAAAAGTGTCCCTGGTTACAGGTGACTTTTTGATCTTATATATAGGAAACCCTGAAGACTCCACCAGAAAACTGTTAGAATTAATAAATTCAATAAAGTTGTCCCCAAAGGGTTGCAACAGCCAGAGCTGGGCCAATTTGAAGCCAGGAGCCAGAAGTTCTTCTGGGTCTCCCACACAGGTATAGGGGCCCAAGCATTTGGGCCACCCTCCACTCTTTCCCAGGCCATAGCAGAGAACTAGATCAGAAGAGGAGCAGCCAGGATATGAACCGGTGCCCATATTGGATGCCGGCACTGCAGGCAAAAGCTTAGCATACTATACACGGCACCGGCCCCCACAATGGCTTTTAATAAATGTAACTAAGGAGGTGAAAAACATACACACTGAATACCACAAAACACTGATGAAAGAAATTGAAGTAGATAAAAATTAATGGAACTCTATCCCACTTGTGGATTGGAAGAATTAATATTCTTAAAATGTGCATATTTCCCAAAGCAGTCTACAGATGTAGTGTGACCCCTGCCAAAAATATCAATGACATTCTTAATAGAAAAATAGTCCCCAGTAGCCAAAAGAATCTTGAGCAAAAAGAAGAAAGCTGGAGGTATCACACTCCTGATTTCAAAGTGTATGCTACAAAACTTTCATAATCATAACAGTATAGCACTGACATAAAAAAGACACAGACCAGTGGAACAATATAAAAAGTCCAGAGAAAAATCCATGCATTTATGATCAATTAATTGGTTTTCAACAAGGTGCCAATAACATGCAATTGGGAAAGGATGGACTGTTCAATATATGATGTGGGTAAAATTGGATATCCATGTACAGAAGAATGAAATTATATCCTTATCTCATGCCATATACAAAAATCGATTCAGGCTATATTAAAGACCTAAAGACCTGAAATTGAAAACTACCAGAAGAAAAGAGCAGAAGCTTCATGACAACGGCCTGGGCAGTGTTGTTGAGGTGATTGTGGTTTTTTTTGACCGTGTCCCAAAAAGCATAAGTAACAAAAGCAAAATGGATAAATGGGACTACGTCAAATTCCAAAACTTCTGAATAGCCAAGAAAACAGTCAACAGAATGAAGAAAAAAACTTAGAAACCTGGAAAAATATATGCAAACCAAACATCTGGTCTGGTAAGGGATTTGTCTTAGTCCATTTAATGCTGCTATAACAGAGTATCAGAGACTGGGTAATTTGTAAACAACAGGAATTTATTTCATACGTATCTGGAAGCTTGGAAATGTAAAGTCAAAATGCCAGTAGATTTAATGCCTGGTAAAGACTTTCTTGGTGTGTCATCCCATGGTGAATGGGCAAAGAAAGGAGGAGATAGGGAGACAAAAGGCAAAAGAGATAAGGAGCTCCTTACAAGGAGCCAACTCCAGAGACGTTTTAATCCATTTGTGAGAGTAGTGCCTCATGGCCTAATCACCTCTTAAAGGTTACACCTCCCAGTACTGTTACAATGACAACTAATTTCAGTGTCCATAGTGCTCACCATTACACTATGGAACAGACAATTAATTTCAACATGAGTTTGGGAGGAAAACATTGAAGTGATAGCAGGGTTGCTACTACCCAAAATATATAAAGAACTGAAACAACTAAAAAGCAAGAAAAAAATCATGATTTTTAAAATGGGCAAAAGACCTAAATACACATTTCTCCAAAGAAGATATATACATGGCCAATAAGTATATCAAAAAGTGCTTAACATCACTAATCATCAGGTAAATGGAAATTGAAACTTCAATGAGACAGCAGCTCACATCTATTAGAATATCTATTAGCAAAAAGATGAAAGACAACAAGTGTTGGAGAAAGTGTGGTGAAAATGGAAACCCTTGCATGCTATTGGTTGGAGTATAAATTAGGACAGCCATTATAGACAACAGAATGGAGGTTTCTCCAAAACTTTGAAATGGAATTAGTATATTATTCAGCAATACCACTCCTAGGTGTATATCCAAAGGAACATAAATTTGTATGTCAGAGAGATTACACTCCTATGTTCATTAAAGCATTATTCACCATGGCCAGATAGGAAATCAATCTAAATTCTCCATCCATGATGAATGGGTAGAGAAAATATGGTATGTATACATAATGAAATACTATTCAACCTTGAAAAAAAATTGTTTGTGACAACGTGGATGGACATGGAAAACATTACGATGATTGAAATAATCTAGGCAAACACCACAATCTCATACGTGGAATCTAAAAAGTTGAACTCACAGAAGCAAAGAATAGAATCGTGGTCACCAAGGGCTGGGGTTAGGGTGGGGGATGGACTGGGGAGATGTTAATCAAAGGATACAAAATCTTGGAATAAATTGAAGTCTATCATACAATATGGAGACTTAATAACAATGTATTATTTTGTACAACATGGAACTTAATAACAATGTATTATATTATTTCAGTTCACTCAGAGTATATTTAAGTGGTCTCACCCCCCAAAAATGATTATGTGAAGTAATACCTGTGAATTAGTTTGATTTTAGCCATTCCCAATGTATACATATTTAGTACCTCGTTTCATATATGATAAGTCCATGCAATTTTTGTTTGTCAATTAGAAGATTTAACGTGTATTTGGAAGTAGGAGGAAACCATTTATTTTGTATATAGAGTGAGATAGTTGCTGAATTTTTTGAACACTTTATAAATCACGTAGTTTATCAAACTATATTTAAGCATTGGCTTATAATATTTTACCAACTCTGATTTCTCATAGTATGAAAATGGGACAAATAACAAATATTCTTCATACCATCCCCACTGACTGTCCTTTGCACTCATATGAAGATTTACGGATGCACTGGGATGACCTGGTGAGGAACAGAAATATAGATTATGTTAGAAGTCATTTGATTGTGTTTTTCGTAATTTAACCTGTTCAGTTTTTTTGAAGATGACTTAAATTTTGTGCTTAATTTCAGTATGGCTACAGACTTCCAGAAGATTGTGGAAATGTTAAGACATACTGCAGCATCTACTTCAAGATGATTGGAGAAAAGACTTTTACGTATCCTTTACACACCTCTTGCAGCAGATGCTCTCTGCCCACCTGCGTGTCTGCTGCTGCTTCCATCCCCAAGTCATCAACATTTCAACGTTCTCTACATGAATGTCCAGGTCAAACTGCTTTTCTTTTATTTCTTATCCATGTGCGTGTTTTTTGTTTTGCTCAGCGTTTTCCCCAGCTTTTATTTAAAGATGAAGTTAATAAGCATAATTTTTTTCCTTAAACACTATTTCAGCAATTTTGACATCTGTAATAGTAAAAAATAAACAAATAAATAAATAAATAAAATTTCCTAATATAAAGGAAACAATTATGAGCCAAGAGCTCCCTCCAGTGGCATTTTCAATATCATTGAAAAGAATTGATAAAGATTTTCATTTTGGAAGTTTGTTTTATTTTACAAAGTTTAGAGGATTGATGTGCTCTTAATGCACCACACTGATTTTAAAAATATTTTTCTCAACAGGATTTTTAAAAATCTACACACAAAAAGAGCTCAAGTGCCCATGTGAAACAAATCTTAGCCCTGATTTTTCCATTCCTCTCTCTTATTCTTGTCTTCCGACCAGCTGGAATTTGAAAGCAGAAGGAAGAGCCATAGTGCTCCCTTTCCATAGTTGCGTTTCTAACCCAAGTATTCACAGCAAAACTGAGGTTGACCTTTAGCAGTCATTCCCTTTCATTAGATGCAGATGTCATTCCAATTCTTCAGAATATTTTTCAGCAGAAAACCTCTCAAAAAACTACTTTTGGAGTTCTCTATACTGAGGTTTTCACTGCTTTTGGAGATACAACTTGTCATTATTTTCTAGAACATTTATTTTTATTATCTCTAAGGGCCATAGTATCTTCCTTATAGATATTTTTTGAATGTATTAATTTGCCAGTGCATTTAGAAAGCTATATATTAAAGACAATGAATTGCCTTGATTGTGAATGTTAAACATCACATTATACTGCACCAACATTTACAATTATTGTTTATCAACTAAAAATAAAATTTAAAAATAGAAGAAGTAAAGATCGCTGTGAGGTACTATAAGGAATACTTTAACTTTGGACAGTATGGGAAAAACAACAAAAATAAGTAGATTTTCCTTACATGTGCCTATTTTAATTTTCTAATTCCATCAAAATTACTATCTCTTAAGTAAGAAGAAAAATTTACATTGTTCTTTAACCAATGTTTAGATACCCTCTCAGTTGCATCAGAAGCCAGCCCATACAGTTCTTTCCAAGGGTAGACCTGGAAACTGTGTTGAAAAGTTTTCTTTCAGATTTGAAATCTAAACTGCCTCATATATGTGGATTTCCCATAAAGATGACAAATAAACCATGCTACTACACACAGGAACTAATTAAACCTCATTTCCAGGTAAGAGACTTTTTGTCCTATCTGGTTCTCCAAGACATACTGTGCACCTGTCTGTCTTAGATCTCTTGCCTTCTGTGATGGAGTACTGCACTGTGCAATAACTTTTTCCTCCATTAACTGTTACTACTTATTATTATTATACCTTACATTTGTCACTGACATTTTCATTACTGTAGTATTAGAGTAGTTGTTTACTAAAATGTTACACCCACATCAAGGACATAAATGAGTTGGGTTGTTGGAGACTAAAGGGAGCAAACGTGATGAAGAGTATTTGGAAAGACTGAGCTGTAAGTATGAGCTCACTTAAGCAGAAAGTAGGGTGCATGCCACTCACCAAGGTAAGTAAGTAGGGACTTCTTTGGAATCTGAGGTATGCAGGGGGCAGTGGGCCACTGTCTGGCTCCTTTGTTAAGACATTTTATTTATTTATTTGACAGCTAGAATAATAGACAGTGAGAGAGAAACAAAGATCTTCCTTCCATTGTTTCACCCCCCCAAATGGCCTCTACGGCCGGAACTGTGCCAATCTGAAGCCAGGAGCCAGGTGCTTCCTCCTGGTCTCCCATGCGGGCACAGGGCCCAAGCACCTGGGCCATCCTCCACTGCCTTCCTGGGCCACAGCAGAGAGCTGGACTGGAAGAGGGGCAGCCGAGACTAGAACCAGTGCCTATATGGGATGCCGGCGTCGCAGGCAGAGGATTAACCAAGTGAGCCACGGTGCTGGCCCTTTATTAAGAAATTAATGTAACTGGCTGTCTGCTGATGGGATTGGCCCACACCCTAGAGTTCGTCAGAACAAAGGGATGTAGATTTAACTGGAAATATATTCAGAGTTTTGATTTTTACTGATGCTGAAAACTTTGGGAAAAATTTTCTTCTGATTTTGTCCCTCTGCATTTTTCAAATCTTTGCTTATGCAGCACACAGAGTTACATCATGTACAACTTACTGAATAATACTCAAATGCCCATGTAACCATCACCAGGTAAAAAACAGAGCACTGCCACGGCTTTAGGGTCCTCCTGCTTTTATCTTCCTAATCCTAACTGCCCCTCCCCAACAAAGGTAACCACTGTTCTCACTTCTGTGGGCATTACTCCTGGCTTTCTTTGTTTTGATCAATCAAGACTGCACCCTTAAATATCTATTTGAATTTTGCTCACTTTTGAACTTTATGCAAAGGAAACTGCTGTCTTATTTTGCTCAGTGTCATGTTTGTGACATGCTTCTGTGTTGCTCTCCTTAACTATGGTCAGCTCATTTTCATTTCCGTGTATAATAATTGATTACATGATTATGCTGCAGTTTATCGGAATACTACTGGTAAATATTTGAACTGGTGCTGCTTGAGGTGTTAGTACTGCTGCAGTAGACATTCCTCTGTATGCCTCCCAGTGCACTCCAGGACTGGAGTTAGTACAGATTTCCACATCTATATTGTGCCAAACTTTCCAAGTGGCTGGGTCAGTTTGTACTTCCACTCTCCCCCAAGCAGTGTGGGAGAGTTTATGTTGCTCTACATCCTTGCCCACTGTAAATATTGCCAGCCTTTTATTTCAGCTGATCTTCCAGAATGTCTCATTTGTATTTGTCTTGATTATTAATGAGGTTGAACATCTTTTCAGGTGTATATCAGCCATTTGAATATCTTGTTGTGTCCCTCTGTCACTTTTCCTCTGCTTTTAAAGCTGAGTTAAATGTGTTCTTTGCACATGCCAGGCCCTCTTTATCAGTACTGTCACATCATCTTCCTCCTTTGCATGACGTACTTCCTTACTCTCTTAGTGGTATCTTAACTGGCAATCTTAATACTCAGAGAATCAGGCTTTTCTCTTTACTGATACTTTTTGTGTCCTGTTAAAAATATTTCTCTACCCCAAATGAAGATGTTTTACTATAATATTATCTACTAAAGCTCATTATTTTCCATTCACATTTAGGTCTACAATCTATTGCTTTGTAATATTATGTTGTGCACAATCACATATTTTTGGATGATATGTGCATTTATTTATCCAAGCAATAGTTACCGAAATATGTGTATTTATTTATTTAATATGTGTATTTATTTATCCAAGCAATAGTTATTTTTTTAACTTTTATTTAATGAATATAAATTTCCAAAGTACAGCTTATGGATTACAATGGCTTCCCCCCCCATAACGTTCCTCCCACCCGCAACCCTCCCCTTTCCCACTCCCTCTCCCCTTCCATTCACATCAAGATTCATTTTCGATTCTCTTTATATACAGAAGATCAGTTTAGCATACATTAAGTAAAGATTTCAACAGTTTGCTCCCACACAGAAACAAAGTGAAAAATACTGTTTGAGTACTAGTTATAGCATTAAATCTCAATGTACAGCACACTAAGGACAGAGATCCTACAAAAGGAGTAAGTGCACAGTGAATCCTGTTGTTGACTTAACAAATTGACACTCTTATTTATGGCATCAGTAATCACCCTAGGCTCTTGTCATGAGCTGCCAAAGCTATGGAAGCCCCCTGAGTTCACCGACTCTGATCATATTTAGACAAGGCCATGGTCAAAGTGGAAGTTCTCTCCTCCCTTCAGAGAAAGGTACCTCCTTCTTTGATGACCTGTTCTTTCCACTGGGATCTCACTCGCGGAGATCTTTCATTTAGTTTTTTTTTCCCCAGAGTGTCTTGGCTTTCCATGCCTGAAATACTCTCATGGGCTTTTCAGCCAGATCTGCATGCCTTAAGGGCTGATTATGAGGCCAGAGTGCTGTTTAGGACATCTGCCATTCTATGGGTCGGCTGTGTATCTTACTTCCCATGTTGGATTGTTCTCTCCCTTTTTTATTCTATCAGCTAGTATTTGCAGACACTATTCTTGTTTATGTGATCCCTTTGGTTCTTAGTCCTATCATTATGATCAGTTGTGAACAGAAATTGATCACTGGGACTAGTGAGATGACATTGGTACATGCCACCTTGATGGGATTGAATTGGAATCCCCTGATATGTTTCTAACTCTACCGTTTGAGGTAAGTCAGCTTGAGCATGTCCCGAATTGCACATCTCTTCCCTCTTATTCCCACTCTTATATTTAACAGCGATCACTTTTCAGTTAAGTTTCAGCACTTAAGAAGAATTGTGTATTGATTACAGTATTCAACCAAAAGTATTAAGTAGAACAAACAAAAAAATACTAAGAGGGATAACATATTAAGCTGCTCATCAACAGTCAGGGTGAGGGCTGATCAAGTCACCGTTTCTCATAGTGTTCATTTCACTTTAACAGGTTTCCTTTTTGGTGCTCAGTTAGTTGTCACCTATCAGGGAGAACATGTGATATTTGTCCCTTTGGGATTGGCTTATTTCACTCAGCATAATGTTTTCCAAATTCCTAACAGGGATCACTTTTCAGTTAAAATTTAAACACCTAAGAATAATTGTGTGTTAATTACAGAGTTCAACCAATGGTACTAGAACAAAAAAAAATACTAAAATGGATAAAGTATTACATTGTATATCAACCGTCAGGACAAGAGCTGATCAAGTCACTGTTTCTCATAGTGTCCAAGCAATAGTTATTGAAAAATCCTTTTCTCCTCAATACTCTGCATTACAACCTTTCTCATAAGTGCTTTTATATACGTGATATTGTTTCTGAACTACTTAATCTCTTTCTGTAGTCTTTGTTTATTCTTGCAGCAATACTAATTTTTGAGTTGTTATAATTAATCTTAAACTTTATTTTCATTATAAACAATGTTGTAATAACATTAAATTTTATAATGTTTGGAATCTAGTAAAAACAATTTAGGTATTCTTCATCTTTGCATTTCCATACAGTTAGTTTCAGTTTTTCAAGTTATATACACACACATACAGAGTTGCAGTGTTGATTGTAATCTCATTGAGGCTTAAAATCCATGAGTATTTCATATTTCTCCCCATATTAAATGTCTTGTTTAGTTCCTCTCAATAATAGTTTATAGTATATGTATGTCAGTCTTAAGCACTTTTATTAGGTTATTTACGTACCTAACATTTTAGAATGTTATAAATCATGTATTTTTAAATGTTTATCATTTATTTCAAAATATTTTCACTATGTTTCTCTTGTGACCCATGAATTATTTATATGTGTTTAATTTCCTAACATAGGAATTTTCTGGTTATCTTTTTGTGTGTGTTTCTAGCTTAACTGCCTGATGAAGTGTGTTCTAATTTCCAGGATTGTGGATTTGTCTGTTTCTCCTGCTTTTAGCATTTGCCTTATGTATTCTGAGTTCAGTACTAGGCACATGTATATTTAGGATTTAGAATTGTTTATCCTGATGAATTGAACTTTCTGATATTGTGCATAGCTGGACTTTTTGTTACCTGAAAGTGATAGGAAGAATTGTGGGACTGCCTGGATTTTTATCCAAAGGCAGAGAAAGAGCCCTCCAGTGAGTGCAGTGGAAACAGACAGTAGGAGACCAATGGCTTGTCATGATCCCCCACGACTTCTCCTTGGGAAAGTGTCAATGCTCCATTAAAGTTATAGAGATCGTGCTAATAAAACCTTTTGTGTGGTGCTATCCAACTAATATATACATAAAAAAATATATACATAAAAAAAAACACATTCATGGAAAAGAGAACCCCTCCATTACTTAGGAATAGGAAGTGTTTTGTTTCATAAGGATTCACACATACTGGCACAGGGTTTCCAAATCCATCAGACACAAGAACACACTAGAGATCACGCACATGGGCGAGAGGGGTTTTCTGCATTGCTGAGCCAGCTCTGCTGCTTGAATGCTGGCAGGGACCCTGCTCATCGCGGTTCCCACCACTCCAGTGGTGTCAGCTGCTCGGACGCTGGCAGGGACCCTGCTCATCACGGTTTCCACCACTCCAGTGGTGTCAGCTGCTCGGACGCTCGCAAGGACCCTGCTCATCGCGGTTCCCACCACTCCAGTGGTGTCAGCTGCTCGGACGCTGGCAGGGACCCTGCTCATCGCGGTTCCCACCACTCCAGTGGTGTCAGCTGCTCGGATGCTGGCAGGGACCCTGCTCATCGCGGTTCCCACCACTCCAGTGGTGTCAGCTGCTCGGACGCTGGCAGGGACCCTGCTCATCGCGGTTTCCTCCACTCCAGTGGTGTCGGCTGCTCGGACGCTGGCAGGGACCCTGCTCATCGCGGTTCCCACCACTCCAGTGGTGTCAGCTGCTCGGACGCTGGCAGGGACCCTGCTCATCGCGGTTTCCTCCACTCCAGTGGTGTCGGCTGCTCGGACGCTGGCAGGGACCCTGCTCATCGCGGTTCCCACCACTCCAGTGGTGTCGGCTGCTCGGACGCTCGCAAGGACCCTGCTCATCGCGGTTTCCACCACTCCAGTGGTGTCGGCTGTCTGTGGTCCGCGCACTGTGCCTCAGGGCGTGCTCTCAGGGTTTGCTGCCCTGCTGTCTGTTTCATCTGGAGCCAGTATCTTCAACATTCCAGGCATCTTTCAAGCCGGGCCACAGCATCAGTCACTAGCCAGCAGTGGATTTAGTTGTCATAGTACAGAACTGTGACAACCTGGCTATCAGGACTATAGGCAAGACCACTTCCTTAGAAGGGAGTGTAGGGGGACAAATATCCACTGACATCTTTGTGATAGTGGAGCTTATCATTTTGACTAGACATAACATTTTTTGAAGTTTAGTTGCTAGTCAAGTCTGAATCTGAGGGATTTGGAAGATATGTCATCACATATTTCCAGCTCAAATCTGTTTCAGAAATACTGAATCAGGACAAAATAGTTGTTAGATTTTGCCTTGTATAGGCAAAATAACAAAAAATATTCAGAATGGAAAATCTGATCTTTGTTTTCCTCCTGACAGATTGAACATGATAATAGAAGTTAGCCTACTTGAGTCTATTGAGTGCCTTCTGTGTGCCAACTGCTTTATGTGCATTATCTCATAACATCATCAGAATTGACCCCTGAGATAAAGAGTTGTTTTCTCAAGTGTGTGGAAGAGGAAATTGAAGCATTTAAGTAATTTAACCAAAGCCACGCCGTTAAATTCATTGCAGAATTAGAATTGAATCCCATATTGTTAGATTCTTAGTTCTGTAACTAAGTTTATAGGTTTGTGGTTAGAAGCGGGCTCCAAGAACAGGCTGCCTGGATTTGTATCTGTACTAATATAATTTGAGGCAGGTAATTTCATTTCCTATGCCTTAGTTTCCTCAGATTAAAAACGGGCTGAGGGAGTAGTGGTGACAATGATGGCTCTTGTCACAAACTAAGTGGTCTGGATAGAACTCTGAGATGCAGTTGAAAGCACATGGTTGCTAGTGGCTGTCCTTCTAAGTAACACCTGCAGAAGGTGGGAAGGTAGCAAGATTGGGTAAAGCAAGAAGACAAAAGCAAAGCAGGCACCAGATGGCCTTGGCTGACATAAGGAGTGCTATGGCTAAAATGGCCACAGCCAGGCCGTTATAACCTCTCTTGAGTGTTTAAAACTCAGCAGACTTTTTTAAGAATTATATTAGCAGGAGTGTTTACCTAAGTAGTTTTTTTTTTTTATAAATTATGGAGTTTTCAAAGATACATATAAGAAACGCCTATGCATCTGCCATCTATCTTCCCTCTTGACATGTTTTTGGGTAGTGGAATAAACTTCAGTGTTTTCAAACAAATCCCAGCTATGATGGTATTTCACCTGTAAAGACAGTCATACATCTTTCTATCTCTTAAGAACATTTTAAAAAAAATATTTACCTAACATGTCATTATATCTAACAGAATTAACAATGGTCCCTGAATATAATAAAATACCAGTTCACACCAGTTCATCTCAAAGATTTAAAATTTTTATTTAAATCAAAATCTAAAAAAGGACTGAATAATTTCATTTGTTTTTATGTCTCTTAAGTCTGTTTTATTGTAACATCCCAAACCCCTTTCCCTTTCCCTTTTATTTATGCCAGTTACTGCTAGAAAATTGCATCATTTCCCCTTGAGGATTTCCCATAATCTGGATTTGATTGATTGTTTCCTTGTTATGTCATGTCTTTTTAAAGCAAACATAGTCTCCTAAACCCCATATTTCCTATAAGCCTATGGTTAGATCTTAGCTTAACTGAATTTTGGTTCAGTTTTAGGCAAAGAACACACTAAAGTGGTGTAACATACAAACCAGATTATATAAAGCACATTTGATAAGTCATTTTGATAATTTCCCAAGTTTCATTCCATCATTACCACAGTACTAGATTTCTGTTCAATACCATTCATGTCAAAAAACAGGTTAGAGTTTTTTGTTTTATGTTAATGTATAAAGTTACATAAATTATAGGTAAATTCAAAACTTAAAAGTCAACCAGTGTGGCCAACGTTGTAGTGCAATGGGTTAAGCCACTGCTGCTCCACTTTCATCTAGCTCCCCGTAATGTTTCTGGGAAGGCAGCTGAAGATGGCTCAAGTTCTTGGGTTTCTGCCACTCTCATGGGAGACCTAGATGGAGCTCCAGGCTTCTGGCTTCAGCCTGGCCCAGCCTCAGCCATTGCAGCCATTTGAGGAATGAACCAGCAAATAGATCTCTCTCTGTCTTTTCTTCTCTGTCTGTCATTCTGTCTTTCAAATACATTTTAAAAATCTAAAAAAAAGTCAGCCAAGCTACATTTGCCAATGACACCTAGCATAATCATAATAATGTGTAGTAAAGCATATTTTTGTCTGCTTGTGATGTCATAGTTTTAGTTTGTTGATCATTTAAGTATATTTAAGTACTATGAATTATTTATGATCTCATCTGCTGTTTACATAGTTCCTTTTTGTAGTGTTTTTATAAATTTTGAATATAAGCCTAGAGGTTTACCCCTTTGAGTTATTTATGCTGTTTTAAAAATTGAAAGAATTGAGTAAATAATATATTGAGAGGCTGGGGGCAAAAAGAAAGCTCCTGGAAATTATTCCACCAGATGTATATATTTGAGAGACAGATGAAGAGGAAACAAGATGTGAACATAAATGTAGTTCAGACTCAAGACGTATGTTCTAGACAATTTCTATGTCTGAATGCAAGTAATTTTCTTACATGAATCTGCCTAGAGCAAGTTTTTCTTTTGGTATCTCAAGAAGTAGGTACATTGTTTAAAAATTACTAAAGTTTATGAAACCCAAGGATCAAAAAATGTGTATTCTTCATTTTTTAATTTATTTTTTATTTTTTTAAATTTTTGACAGGCAGAGTTAGACAGTGAGAGAGAGAGAGACAGAGACAGAGAGAGTTACATACAGTGAGAGAGAGACAGAGGGAAAGGTCTTCCTTCCATTGGTTCACTCCCCAGTGGCCACCACGGCTGGCACTGTGCCGATCCAAAGCCAGGAGCCGGGTGCTTCCTTCTGGTCTCCCATGTGGGTGCAGGGACCCAAGCACTTGGACCATCCTCCACTGCCTTCTCGGGCCACAGCAGAGAGCTGGACTGGAAGAGGAGCAATTGGGACTAGAACCCAGGGTGCCGGCGCTGCAGGCAGAGAATTAGCCTAGTGAGCCACGGCGCCAGCCATATTCTTTGTTTTTATAAATTCGATCTCAACATAGTTCTTAAATCCTTTTTTAATCAGATGGGAAAAATTTAATCTTGGCACTTTAGGATAACTCCATCATTTTGGACAAAACATCTTTCAGGTGGAATTTCAATCAAATTTCAAAATCCTTCTTCTAGCAGTATCCTTAAGTGCTTATGTTTCTGCTATAGAGTAAGGTGAAGTACGTAGAAACATTTGCCTAATACGGTCTAATACGGCAAAGGAGCAGATGCCCTGAGTTCCACGCTCAACACTGCAAAGCTGATGAATGGACGCTTGAGCTTCTGCTAACCCTGCAACTGAAAATCAGAGGCACTGATAATTAAACTTTAGTTTATTTACTTTTTTTTTTTTGCTTTTTTATTTTTTTATTTTCAAAACCAACTGAAGTATGAATTTCCCTTACTGGTTTATTTGAAAAACTGTATTTGTGTCTAATTAGCTGGTCCTAAATCATATCCAGACTCTGGCTGCAAAGGGGAAAATAACAATTTTAGATTTCCAGGCTCTAGTCTGTCGCTCTCCCTCTTCGTGGAGGAACGACACAGGACCCTGCGCTGTTCTTTTGTCTTCTCGGCCCTCCCCGGGTTTGCTGCTGGTTCTTCCCGGGTTGGCTACCAACCCTTCCACCTCCGTGGAAGGGTGGTTCCCCCTGCCACTTTCCCCACTTCCGCGGGGGAGTGGCACACCGCTGGCCGGCTCTCTCGGGGGCTGCTCAGATGTTCCTCCAGGTGTTCCTGGTGCATGTTGTCTCTCTCCTCCTTTATAGTCCTCTTCCACCAATCCCAACTCTGCTACCCACACGCTGAGTACGCTGCTCTCCTCCAATCAGGAGCAGGTCCTGCTGTTTATTGGTTGAACTGGAGGCAGCTGTGTAGAAGCTGTTTCCTCCTCTCCCAGCGCCATATTGTGGGAGAGCAGATGCATAGAATAAGTCTTAATTCCAGTAACAGTCTAGTCCGAGTTGCTCCCCACACTAGTCCAGAAACAGCAGAAAAGTGGAATGGAAGTTGAATACCAGTCACCCTCAGTCACAGCAGGATGAGAGAAAGGAGGGAAAACCTTCACTTCCTAACCTGGGTTGTTCTGGGGTTGGTGGTCTCTGCTCACATTGTATCTTGACAGAGATGCTGTACAAGATAATTTTTAGCTTTATCCTAGGTCCCTTATAGAGTCTTAAGACAAATAGCTACAACACACAACACACAAACACATTGTTACTGTCTCTAGAGGTAAATGAATTATGCCCTCCCCAATTCATATTGTGAGGTCCTATTGACTTTTTTTAAAATTTATTTGACAGGTAGAGTTATAGACAGTGAGAGAGAGAGAGACAGAGAGAAAGTTCTATCTTCTGCTGGTTCACTCCCCAAATGGCTGCTATGGCCAGCGCGCTGTGCCAATCCGAAGCCAGGAGCCAGGTGCTTCCTCCTGGTCTCCCGTGCAGGTGCAGGGGCCCAAGCACTTGGGCCATCCTCCACTGCCTTCCCGGGCCACAGCAGAGAGCTGGCCTGGAAGAGGAGCAACTGGGACTAGAACCCAGTGCCCATATGTGATGCTGGCGCCGCAGGCAGAGGATTAACCAAGTGAGCCATGGTGCTGGTCCTGCTATTGACTTTTTTTTAACCCAGAAACCTTTTATTTAAGGAATACAAACATTAAGCATTTCATAATTACAAGTTTAGGAACACAGTGATTCTTCCCACTCTACCTGCTCTTCAATCCTCTTCCTCCTCTCCTATTCCCATTCCTATTTTTTATTAAAATCCATTTTTAATTAACTTTATACACATAAGATTAACCTTATACCTATTAAAGAGTTCAACAAATAGTGTCAAACTATACTATATACCACAGATGAGGGAGAACATATATTTGTCCTTTGGGGACTGGCTTATTTCACTAAGTATAATGTTTTCCAGTTGTATCCATTTTGTTGCAAACAACAGGATTTCGGGTTTTTTTTTTACTGCTGTGTAGTATTCCACAGTGTACATATCCCATAATTTCTTTATCCAGTCTTCAGTTGATGGACATTTGGGTTGATTCCATATCTCAGCTATTGTGAATTGAGCTGCAATAACATGGAAGTACAGATAACTCTTTCATATGCTGATTTCGTTTCCCTTGGGTACATTCCCAGGAGTGGGATGCCTGGGTCTATATTCAGGTTTCTGAGGTATCTCCATACTGTCTTCCACAGTGGCTGTACCAGTTTGCATTCCCACCAACAGTGGATTAGGGTACCTTTTTCCCCACACCCTCACCAGCATTTGTTGTTTGTTGATTTCTGTGTGAAAGCCATTCTAATGGAGGTGAGGTGAAACTTCATTGTGGTTTTTGATTTGCATTTCCCTGATGGCTAGTGATCTTGAGCATTTTTTCATGTGTTTGTTGGCCATTTGGATTTCCTCTTTTGAAAAATGCCCATTTCTTGACTGGGTTGTTTGTTTTGTTGTTGTTAAGTTTTTTGAGTTCTTTATATATTCTGGATATCAATCCTTTATCAGTTGCATAGTTTGCAAATAATTTCTCCCATTTTGTTAGTTGCTTCTTCATTTTGCTGAGTGTTTCTTTTGCAGTACAGATGCTTCTTAATTTTATGTAATCCCATTGTCAATTTTGGCTTTGATTGCATGTGCTTCTGGGGCCTTCTCCAAGAACTCTTTGCCTATGCCAATGTCTTGCAGGGTTTCCCCAATTTTCTCTAATAATTTGATGGTATCAGGTTGTAGATTTAGGTCTTTGAACAATTTTGAGTGGGTTTTTGAGTAAGGTGTAAGTTAGGGGTCTTGCTTCATGCTTCTGCATGCAGAGATCTAGTTTTACCAGCACCATTTGTTGAAGAGACTCTCCTAGCTCCAGGGATTGATTCTAGCTCTATTGTCAAAGATACATTGGCTATAGATGTGTGGGTTGATTTCTAGAGTTTCTATTCTGTTCCATTGGTGTATCCATCTGTTTTGTGCAAGTACTAGCCTGTTTTGAATATAACTGCCTGTTGCAGGTGATTTCTCAACAATGTTGCAGTGTATTCCTTTCTGAGAGGAGGAGCGTGGTAGGGGCAAGAGGCGTGGAGTCATCACACAGACCCCAGGAGTCAGGTGAAAGTGAGCTTGAGGCAAGCAGCCTGCAGACTCGTTTATTTCAGTTAGTACAACAGCTTATATAGTCAAGACCAGCCAATCCGGTCAAGGGGCGGTCTATGCCCCAACCAATCACAGCCTGTTGCCAGGCAGTTTGCAAAGCCATCCAATCACAGCCTGTTGCCAGGCAGTTTCTGAAACCATCCAGTCATGGCCTGCCATTAGTCAGGCTCTGTTGTCATGTGGTTTCCTCTGTTGTCATGTGGTTTCCGAAGCCATCTAATCACGGCCTGTTGCCAGGCAGTTTCTGAAACCATCCAGTCATGGCCTGCCATTAGTCAGGCTCTGTTGTCATGTGGTTTCCTCTGTTGTCATGTGGTTTCCGAAGCCATCTAATCACGGCCTGTTGCCAGGCAGTTTCTGTTGTCAGCAGCCATCTTGGCATGATCTTTTCAACTCAGCAGCCATCTTGCCATGAACTTTTCACCTCATTCCACCACAACTGCCCTATATAGGTCTTAATATCGGGTATTGTGATGCCTCTGGCTTTATGTTTATTGTATAAGATTGCTTTGGCTATTCAGGGTCTTTTGTGTTTCCATATGAATTTCAGCATCCTTTTTTCTATATCTGAGAAGAATGTCCTTGGTATTTGATTGGTATCACATTGAATCTTTAAATTGCTTTTGGTAGTATGGACATTTTGATGGTATTGATTTTTCCAATCCATGAACATGGAAGATTTTTCCATTTTTTTGTGTCTTATTCTATTTCTTTCTTTCTTTCTTTAATGTTTTGTAATTCTCATCATAGAGCTCTTTGGTGTCCTTGGTTAAATTTATTCTGAGTTATTTAATTTTTTGATAGCTATTGTGAATGGGATTGCTCTTTGAAGTTCTTTCTCAGCTGTGGCATTGTGTATACAAAGGCTTTTGATTTTTGTGTGTTAATTTTATGTCCTGCCACTATACCAAACATTTTTATGAGTTCAAAAAGTCTCTTAGTGGAGTCTTTTGGATCCCCTAAATATAGAAGCATGTCATCTTCAAATAGGGATAGTTTGACTTCCTCCTTCCCAATTTGTATTCCTTTGATTTCCTTTTCTTACCTAATGGTTCTGGCTAAAACTTCCAGGACTATATTGAATAGCAGTGGTGAGAGTGAGCATCCTTGTTGGTTCCAGATCTTAGTGGGAATGCTTCCAACTTTTCCCCCTTCAATAGGATGCTGGCCATGGGTTTGTCATAAATTGCCTTGATTATGCTAAGGAATGTTCCTTTTATGCCCAATTTGCTTAAAGGATGTTGTATTTTATCAAAGTAGAGATAATCATGTGGTTTTTGTTCTTCAGTTTGTGAATGTGATATATCTCATTGATTTGTGAATGTTGAACCATCCTTGAATATCAAGGATAAATTCCACTTGGTCCAGGTAAATGATCTTTCTGATGTGTTGTTGGATTCTATTGGCTAGTATTTTGTTGAGGATTTTTGTGTCTATGTTCATCAGGGAAATTGGTCTGTATTTCTCTTTCTCTGTTGTATCTTTTTCAGGTTTAGGAATTAAGGTGATACTGGCTTCATAGAAGGAGTTTAAGAGGATTCCCTCCCTTTCAATTGTTTTGAATAGCTTGAGAAGAATTGGAGTCAGTTCTTCTTTAAATGTCTGGTAGAATTCAGCACTAAAGCCATCTAGTCCTGGGTTTTTCTTTGTTGAGAGGGTCTTTATTACTGATTCAACTTTCATCTTTGTTATTGTTCTGTCTAGGTTTTCTGTGTCTTCATGGCTCAATTTAGGTGATCTGTATGTGTCCAGGAATCTTTCCATTTCTTCTAGGTTTCCCAGTTTGTTGGCATACAGCTCTTTGTGGTAATTTCTGATTATTATTTTTATTTCTGTGGTATCTGTTATATGTATCCCATAAGTTTTGATGTGTTATATTGTCATCTTCATTCATTTCCAGAAATTTTTAATCTCTTGATTTTTTTCTATGACCCATTATTCATTCAGGAGCATGTTGTTCATCTCCATGGGTCTGCATATGTTCTAGAGATTCCTGAGTTTTTGATTTCCAGCTTCATTCAATTGTGGTCTGAGGAGATACATGGTATGATTTGATTTTTTTTTAATTTGCTGAGACTTGCTTTATGGTCTGCCCTGTGGTCATCCTAAAGAAAGTTCCATGCACTAGTGAGAAGAATGTGTATTCTGCAACTGTAGGATGCAAAGCTCTGTGGATATCCATTTGGTCCACTTGGTCTATAGTGTCAATTGACTCTGTTGTTTCCTTACTGATTTTGTGTCTGGTTGATCTGTCCATTGCTTAAAGTGAGGTATTGAAGTCCCCCATTACTATTGTAGTGGAGTCTATGTCTCCCTTTAGATCCGTTAATGTTTCTTTTAAATAGCCAGGTACCCTGTAATTGGGTGCATGTGCATTTATTATAGTCACATCTTCCCGTTGAATTGAGCCTTTAGTTATTACATAGTGCCTTTATTTGTCTTTTTTTAACAGTTTTTGTGTTAAAGTCCAGTTAGTCTGATATTAGAATGGCTATAGTAGCTCTCTTTTGGTTTCTGTTAGCATGGAATATGTTTTTCCATCCTTTCACTTTTAGTCTGCATGTATCTTTGTTTGGTGAGATGTGTTTCTTGTAGGCAGCAAATAGATGGATCTTGTTTTTTAATCCATTCATCCAGTCCATATCTTTAACTGGAGAGTTGAAGCCATTTACTATTCAATGTGACTATTGATAAGTAATGACTTGGACCTACAATTTTCCCATAAATATCCCTGTTGTTTACTTTGGATTTCCTTTGTACTTTAATGAGAGTTTTTCTGTGTTTACCTTCTTTCATAGTGATGACCATGTTTCTTTTTTTCTGTGTGTAGCACATCTTTAAGCATCTTTTGCAAGGCTGTACAAGTGCTGACAAATTCTTTCAATTTCTGATTGTTATGGAAAGTCTTCATTTCACCTTCATTCACAAGTGAGAGCTTTGCAGGGTACAGTATTCTAGGTTTACAGTTTTTTTTTCCTCTTGGAATATATTTCGCCATTCTCTTCTAGTCTGTAGGGCTACTGATGAGAAATCTGTTGTGAGTCTAATTGGAGATCCTCTGAAACTAATCTGGTGTTTTTCTTGTGCACATTTTAGAATCTTTTCTTTATGTTTTACTGTGGAAAGTTTTACAATGTGTCGTGGTGAAAATCTTTTCTGGTCGTTTTATTAGGATTTTTATGTGCTTTCTGTACTTGGACATCCCTTTCTTTCTCCAAATTGGGGAAGTTTTCTGTTATTATTTCACTAAAAAGGCTTAATCCATTCTCTCTTTCCCCGCCTTCAGGAACTCCTAGGGACCCATATGTTAGGTCATTTGATAGTATCCATAAATCTCCAACACTGTTTTTAAGTTTTCTAATTTCTTCTTCTTTATTTATTTTCTTTTTTGGTCTGATTGTAAAATTTCTGGAACTTTGTCTTCTAACTCAGATATTCTTTCTTCTGCCTCATCGAGTCTGTTGTTAAGGCTTCCACTGCAATTTTTATTTGATCTATTGAATTCTTCATTTGCTTTAAAATCTCAATTTCATAGGAAAATTTTCATTCATGTCATGTATGAATATTTTAATTAGTGGATTTGTTTATGATTACTTCTGATTAATCCTATAATAAATTTCTGGCATTTCTTCAATCTCTTCATCCTCACATTCAGGTATTTAAGTGTTGTGTTCATTAGGGACATTATGTTGTCTTTCTTATTCTTGTTACTAGAATTTCTGTGTTTAGTTTTACTCATTTGTGGAGATCCTTGTTGGTTTGGTTTTTTCCCCCTCTGACAGCTTTATCTTTGAACTGTGCTACAGTGGGTTAGTGGAGTGTGTGCTCTTTCACTGAATACTCAGAAGCGTGTGCTGGGTGTGGCCAGGGAGCTGTGTTCAGTGCACCAGGGAGAGGGGTTTCCAAGGTGACACCCTAGTTGGGTGTGAGAAAACTCTCTTTCATTTTTGTCAGAGGGAAGAGCTTAATAGCTCTTTTGGCATGGTCTCACAACCTCCTCATCTCCAAGGAGACCAGTGTCCGTGTGCTAGCCCCAGAGGGTGCAGTATTTATCCAAATGGCCACAAGAACCACACTCTGGAGGCCAGTGGGCAAGCTATGTGTACAGGTTAGTTGTTGATTGATACTGCTCTTAGAAGATACATTCATCTTAAAACATTATCTTGAAAAGATGGCCAAACTACAAAAAGAAGGCAATGTCAAAAAATGTACACATTTCCACCAGAAGGCCCATTTATGTTTCGCTTTTCTTCACCTGTTCTGCGTATGGTAGTATTACTTTACATTTTTATTGTGATGAATATTTTATGTTTTACCTTCCATTAAGGACATTTATTACATTTTAAAATTTTCCTAATCTCTATCCTTTCAGGAAAACAAAGTCAAGCCACCCAATTTGACCACTAAACATCTGTTCAGGACTTGTGTGACTCAAGCCACTTCCAGAACACCTGCCCTGGCTCCAACTCTTCCACCATGTTCAGTAGCAGTGGGCCACAAGGGGGCACTTTTGAGCAGCCAGCCAAAGCCAGGCATTTTCTCAGCTTCACATTCTCAGCCAGAGGCTGTTTCTGGGAGAAGGATACCTGGGTCTAACCAGGTACCACAAGAACATTTGGAAATGTCAAAGCCCAGCAGAGAAAATGCTCAAGCTAACCACACCAATCTCAGTTCCCAAAGTAAAATCACCCCTAAATTTGTGCCAATTTTCAAAACCAAATTGTTACAGACAAACAAAAACGAGTCAGCATTTGGCAAACTGAAAACAAAACACACTGTTACAGAATATAAATCATTTTCAATTAAAACTACCATGATCCAGGACAATAAGCTGAATTTAGGTCCAGCTATTAAAAAAGGGTCTAATAGTAACATTCAGATGCATGCAAGAAATGTAAATCAGAAGAGTTCCACACCTCGGCCAGAGAAAGACACCAAGTCCCTAAAGATGACCAAGTATTCTTTTTCTAATGCAACATCAAGTGTTCATTTAAATCAAAGTAAGCAGCCACCTAGTAATGCAGTATTTCAAATATCAAATAATTTAGGTGTGATAAAAAGTGCTACTAACTTCCCATTGAACGGAAAAGAAAATTTAACAAGCAAACACACAGCACAAATCTTAGGGAAGGGCCATGAGTCATTAAAGATAAAAAGACAACCACATATTTTTGAATCAGACACAGAAACAGATGATTCACAGATACTACATCAACAGTCAGCAAATCAAACTGAGGATTTTGATAGCAGACCAGTCCACAGACCTAAAAGGAAATTACGTTTACAATCTTCAAAACCACCCAAGAAGCATCACTCTAATACTACCCATTATGGGCAGTCCAGTTCTCCTAGGAACCAGGTAAAAAATTTAACCGGGGACTATTCGTCATATGCTAAACCATTAAAACATTTTAAGTAAGAAAATTTAAGAGATTGGCTCAAGATCATCTAGAAACATGATAAAGAACAGAATGTCTACCCTAGCATAAATATAAGTATATATGAATACAGTTATTTTTTAATAAAATATTATTCCTCATTTTGATACAGATACATGAGTTGGATAAATCAAAACCTAAGAAATCTCGCATCATTCCTAAAGCTTAGATCATGGACATAAAGAAAGAAATTTTCTACCAGGTATCTGTTGATTAATTTTTCCTTACATTTTCCAAAATGGGATTGCCACACTTGGAGCTCTCTGATCTCTTGATAAGAAAGGGTAATTTTTAAGTTCCCTGAAACCTTAAAATCAGCAAGGAAGTAAGAAGTGGTGGGAACAGTACACATCTCGACTTAGGAGTGGACACAGCAACCGTTCTCTGCCATAACGATCCCCGAGAGGGCCGGCATGGAGAGAAGTCCCACCTCGGGGCTCCTCCCCTCCGTCCTGAGGAGACGTTTTTCTGACTGTGGAGGCACAGCAGCTGCAGACTGCCTAGATGTGTGAAACTGACAGCTACTAGAGTATCTAATTTGTTGTACTCTTACCCAAGGAAGTAAACCTAAAATGTTTCAGAGGTTTACCATTAAGTTAAAATTTACTCCAAAGGTGCTGCTGTGCTAAGTTTAAACTTGAAATTTAATGAATAAAGCTTAGTTCATGGCACTGAATTTACAAAATCATGCATCTAGAAGTTACGTTTTATTCTGTTCTGTTATCTGTTCTATGCTGAAATATCTACAAATATAGTTTTGCATAGAACTGTTGAGATACTTTCAATTCAAATTCTTTAAGAACCAAGTAGAAAACATGTTCTTCTTTTCTCTTCCAAATGATATTGCTTTCTATAACTAATAGAATTTTCAGCCTGATTAGAATTAACCAAAAGATATTTAAGTCTATTCTTGTATATGTTATGATATTTTGTTTTATATAGTTTTTGACATTTTACGTTTTAGTGTACTCAGTAAGCAGTCAAGGAAAATCATGTATGGCCTTAAAAACTGTCCTTTGCATTTTTAGAAATAAATGAAATCTATCCTGGATTTCATATTATTTTAGAAGTACAGCACTTTCTCACTTTCTCACTTAAGACATGGCATGACTTTTGTAAAAGAAAATAATTTCATCAGCTAGAAAGAATAACAAAATGAGAAAAACTACAGGATGTAGAAAAGTTTCTGAAGTTATAAGATCAGTATCTACTCCTATAAAAAGTTTGAATACTTTAGTTTCAAGAAAAAATTAGAAAACCACTTGCATTTCCCGTTTGTAGAGACGCCATCTGAACACTGGGTGAAGGCTCCTCAGAGGGTTCCCTCAGCAGCTGTGGGTCTCTCTGCGCTGCTGTGGGACCTCCTTCACTCAACAGTTTGCTCTGTAATGTTTGCCTGGAGTCTTGTGGTGTGTTTCACTATTTGCATCTTGATCAACGATTAAGGTGTTCCCAACTATTAACTATTTTAACAACATCAGATAGTCTTGTATAGATCTTTACAAAATATCCAGTTAAACAGCAGTGTTACAGGTGAAGATACGTTTATTTTTCCCTTAGTATTTTTATTTGAAATTTACTTTAATTCATTATTATTTATTGTCAAACCAAAGGACAGATAACAGTAGAAAGAACCTGTAAGTACCAACTGCCCAGGTAGACCAGTTGCTCAGGTTCTGCCATGTTTCATCTCTTCTTCACATACACAGTGTTTTTCCTGAAATATTTTAAAGCAAACCAGGACACCATATAATTTCACCCATAACACTTCAGAATATCCCCTAGCGTAAGGTACACTATACCGTAAAGAAGAGTCTGTGCACACGTCATGTTCTGGAGGCGTCCGTCTCTGTTGGCTCACTTAATTTCTCTTTTGTTTTCCCATGAAAACTAACGGAAGCCCTGAGTAAACTTAAAACCTGTCTCACAGTAGCACTCGATGTTTACTGGAGTGGAAATGTCTCTGTCTGGTGATAGCCATTAGCCTGTGCCGTGTGCCAGGCAGTGGGGAAGTGCCATGTGTACTCAGGCCTGAGCCCTGAGGGCTGGTGGTCTCATCTCTGCTCTGGGTTCAAGCACAGACTTAGGGCTATTTTTCACTGACGCAAATGTCCAGAGTGATCTTCCGGCCCTTGTTACAAATAAAGAATATTTGAAAAAAAAGAGAAACAGAAATAGAGCTTCTTACCTAACAAGTATTATTTTTTCAAACATTTAGTTTATAAAATATGATGTAATTTTGTAATCTATTTAAAAGAGAATAAACATCTTCATTAAAGATTCCACTGAAACAATCCTTCATTGAATGAAAAGAGCCATAGAGGACCAAGTATAAGCTGAACTTTGATTTTTAATTTGGTTTTCAGTCTCTACCACTTCACTAAACATTACAGCTAAGTGTAAAAAGAAACACAGACTCTACTTCAAAACTGTAAACGTGACTCTTGCTCCTGAACTTGTGCCTGGTTGACTAGTTTGTTGTATTCCTTTACTGTAAGCATTTTTGGTTTCCAGAATTATCTCAACTTCACAGTTGTTTCACCATTCTCCCAGGACACACACTTAAGTATTCACCAGTTGAGTGTGTCCTCCTCCTGAAGCTGGTCTGGTAGAGAATGGTGTTTCATTGTGAGGCTATATTGAAAATATTTGTGAAAGCCATGCTAATACTTGTGCATATATGGTCAACCTGGTCACCTACAGCACGTGAAAACCAGCCTGCCTGTCCCCAGGCAGTATGCCTTACAGGGTGAGGACTTACTTTAGTACTGGGCTGTGCAGAATAAAGATAAGCCCACTGCTGAAGTTAATACGCATTCTCTTTCAGTGCTTCAGATAATCCTGATAACCTCTCCTCCGACCCATTAATGTTTGAAATTTAGGATTTATAGTATGTATTTTACTTAAAGTTAACCTACATGACAAAACCTAAAGTGTTAATATCATTGTGTTTTCTTACATAGCTTTATCTTCTTTCCTAATGAAAGTTTTTTAAGGTATGCATGTATGTATAAGTGTGTATATGTTTATGTGATTTAATATAGATTGGTAGATAGCTTGATTGTTGATTTTAATATTCCATTTTCAGGGGATGGCGTTGTAGCATAACGGGTTAAGTTGCCGCCTGCAGTGCCGTTATGCTGTGTGGGCGCCAGTTTGAGTCCTGGCTTCTCTACTTCTGATCCACCTCCCCACTAATGTACCTGGGAACGCAGCGGAAGATGGCCCAAGTTCTTGGGCCCCTGCACCCATGTGGGAGACTCAGATGAAGCTCCTGGCTCCTGACTTCTGCAGCCATTTGGGGAGTGAACCAATGAATGGAGGATCCCTCTCCCCCACGTAGCTCTGCCTTTTGAATAAATAAAATAAATCTTTAAAAAAATTCCATGTTCAGAAGAGGTTCTGTCCAGATTTCTCTGCTTAGATTTACTAGAGAAATCAGTGAAGATGTTGGTTCATTTTAAAATTGCAATTTTGAAAGCCAAGATAATTCTAATTAAGGAAAGCTAAGTTTTACTTCGTTGTCTAAGATCTGATGATTTATATGCAGAACAGATCCCTTTCCCCCCTCAAAAAATTCTTCACATTCCAGATGTACATTATTTTTAGAAGCATTATGGTTTTAACCATAAATAAGTGATTTTGTTTTCATACATCCAGACACTCTTATTAAGAAATCAGTCATTGCATTAAAAGGCCGTTGGCAAAGGGCCAAAACAATGCTAAGAATCATATTTATAGAATGTAAAAAATGCTTCTCATGTACTGCTCATATATTAAGTTTCTCAGTATTTGTGGCTTACCAGTAAATTTTTATTTGTATTTTCATGTTAGAATCAACTGTGTACTTTATTGCTTAATATATAAAAAAGATGAAAAAATTTGGGCTTGTCAGTGTTTAGCTTTCATTTGACCAACTAGCTTCCTAACCAGTTTTTACTGTCTATTTTCAAATTACATATGATTTGGTGTTATTCTATCACTGCCAATATATTATTAATTGACACTTAAGAATGGTCAGTATTTATAAATATTCAAGAATGTTATTATGGTCTTTCAATATTGATGCCTTTTTTAACTTTTATTTAATAAATATAAATTTCCAAAGTGCAGCTTATGGATTACAGTGGCTTTCTCCCCCCGATAACTTCCCTCCCACCCGCACCCCTCCCATCTCCCGCTCCCTCTCCCATCCCATTCACATCAAGATTCATTTTCAATTATCTTTATGTACAGAAGATCGATTTAGTATATAATAAGTAAAGATTTCAACAGTTTGCACCCACACAGAAACACCAAGTGTAAAGTACTGTTTGAGTACTAGTTATAGCATTAATTCACATTGTACAACACATTAAGGACAAAGATCCTACATGGGGAGTAAGTGCACAGTGACTCCTGTTGTTGACTTAACAAATTGACTCTCTTGTTTATGGCGACAGTAATCACCCTAGGCTCTTGTCATGAGTTGCCAAGGCTATGGAAGCCTTTTGAGTTCGCCAACTTTGGTCTTATTTAGACAAGCCCATAGTCAAACGTTCATGCTATCCTGTACTACTTAGGGTCTTTTAAATAAATGAACAATAAAAGTGTTTCAAATAGACGTCTTTCACATACCAGAGTACCTGTATATAAGGGGACTTCAGAAAGTTTGTGGAAAGTGGAATTAGAAGATAGTGCACACTTCTGTGAGCTTTTTGAAGCCCCCTCATATAGGAATCGAAAGACTTAGATACATCACAAATTCCTTTCATTCTGTGGTTCCAGTCCTCACGTGGTTTGCTGCTATACGTACATGAACTGGCCTGGGTCCTGGCCTTTTTCTGAATTTTTATTCCCAAAGTCTTTTGTTCTCCCACTCAACAGATATTTAGTACTGTATGCATTTTCTGTGTGCCAAGAACTGTTACGGATATTGTAATAGCTTGGGATATTTCAGTCAACACCAGACTTACAGTCTAGCAGGAAGACATAACAATAAATGTGACAAATAAGCAAATTATATAACTATTATAAAGTGGCAGGTAAAATGAAAAGAGGAAAACTAGAGCCAAGTGAGGGAGGTGGTTAGTGTCGGCTGCCGGAGCAGAGGTGTGCTCCAGGTGAGGGAGGCGTGGATGGCGGAAGGACTCGCTTTCCAGGCTTTGGGAACACCCTGTATGTCACAGAAATGTCAGGGAGACCAGAGTTCTGGAGTAAAGGGGCCAGAGGAGAGGGGACCCGAGCTCCAATCACCCTGGGCCTCTGGACCGGGCTGGGTTTAGAGCATTTCTCTGAACTCACTGACGTGGAGTTGGGGTCACAGAGCGGGATGATCTGACGTAGGTTTCAGCCGGATTCTCCTGGCTGCTGCTGGTAAGAGCACTGGCGTTAGGGTTGGGAGAGCAGGTGAGAATCCAGGCAGACGATGGTAACACTTGGGCCCACTTGTGGCAGCAGAGGGGATGAGTCTGGATACGTTCTGAGGCTTAAGAATTCGAGAGAAAGAGAGATGTGTATGATGGCTGCAAGGCTTTGGACATGATCACTTAGAAGGATGGAACTGTTAACTGAAATGCAGAAGAGCAGGCGTAGAAGACAGACTTCGCAGCACAGGGCCAGTGACGACCCTTACAAGCAGTTTCTGGGGACCAATGGAGGGGAAAGCCCAGCTGGAATGGATTCAAGGTGGGGAGGGTGGGCATCGGAAACCACAAGTCATCAGTGGGCTCTTCTAAAACGCTTACTTTCATTTTCACCCAAATAACAATGTCCTCTGACTCTCCCTTTGTTGATACTCTTTTCCCATGAGGTGGCCACAATAGCCGGAGCTGCGCTGATCCAAAGCCAGGAGCTGCTTCCAGATCTTCCACATGGGTGTTTGGGACTTGGGCCAATAGCAGAGAAGTAGATCGGAAGTAGAGCAGCTGGGACTCGAACCGGTGCCCATATGGGATGCCAGCATTGCAGGTGGTGACCCCCTAACGTGTGTCTTATGTGGGAACCAGAATGACCACAGATGAAACTGAGAAGTTGTCCTGGGCCAGGGTGGTGAACCACCTGGAGGCAGAGAATGGAAAAATCAGACAGTTCGAACAGACTTAGAAATGGTGTGTTTTGGGCTGGTGCCGCGGCTCACTAGGCTAATCCTCCACCTGCGGCGCCGGCACCCTGGGTTCTAGTCCCGGTCAGGGCACCGGGTTCTGTCCCGGTTGCTCCTCTTCCAGTCCAGCTCTCTGCTGTGGCCCGGGAAGGCAGTGGAGGATGGCCCAGGTGCTTGGGCCCTGCACCCGCATGGGAGACCAGGAGGAAGCACCTGGCTCCTGGCTTTGGATCAGTGCAGCACGCCAGCTGCAATGCACCGGCCATAGCAGACACTTGGGGGATGAACCAACGGCAAAAGGAAGACCTTTCTCTCTGTCTCTCTCTCTCTCTGTCTTAACTCTGCCTGTAAAAAAAAAAAAAAAAAAAGAAAAAAGAAAAGAAATGGTGTGTTCTGGAAACTGACTGTACTTGGAGCATGCAAATGTGAGAGCAGAAATGAAGCTAGATTTTCAAGCTTGAGCCCTTGCAAAGAGAGTGTTGCCTTCAAAGACACAGAAAAATGAGGGAGTGTCATGAAAAATTTAACTGGTGTATGTGTCATAAATGGGGTTGGTATCATCAGCAGAAGATTCAGGTAAAGGTAGCCAAGAGATAGATTGAATCTCGCATGGGAAATGAGAAGGTTTTTTTTTGTTTTTGTTTGTTTGTTTGTTTGTGTTGGTCCGAAGCCAGAAGCCAGGTGCTTCTCCTGGTCTCCCATGCCGGTGCTGGGCCCAAGCACCTGGGCCATCCTCCACTGCACTCCCAGGCCACAGCAGAGAGCTGGACTGGAAGAGGAGCAACCGGGACAGAATCTGGTGCCCAGACCGGGACTAGAACTTGGTGTGCTGGCGCCGCAGGCGAAGGATTAGCCTAGTGAGCCGCGGCGCCAGCCAGGAAATGATAAGTTTCAGCAGTCATCTGCCTAGAAGTGTGGGCTAACAGAATTTAAATGACAATCTTGAGGAAACAATAGCATCATTTAGGGAGTGGGGAAAGGCTGGATGGAGAAGATCCACAGGATAGATCGGAGAGCAGAGGTACATGTCACTGAAGCCTAGAAGAGAGAGGTCTAAAGAGGTGAGTACTGCCAAGGACAGGTCCTTCGAGCCCAGGGAAAAGAGCCCTAGAAAAGGCAGAATTGGAGTCCGAGGTTCCTAATGGCTACCACAATTCAAACACTTACCAAGAAGTAGGAGAGTGTGGAGGTGTGGAGGTGTGGAAGAAGAAAGCACGGGGGTCTTCTACGAGCAGTTGTGACTTGGTTCATCTAATTTCAGAGTCATGTTGGTGGGAGGACAGATGGACAGTGTTTCAGGGATCGCAAGATCAAAGGATTACGTGTGAGGTGGCACAAAAGGATGAACACTTGAATTTAACCAGGAAGTAAGCAATACTGGTGAGACTTCAAGTGGACAGGATTTTTCAACTTTAAGATTTCCTCTCTGGTTTGTTAAATTTCTAGAAACTGCTGCTACCTAATATCAATAGGAAAAAAGATTCAATCATCTGAATTGATCACGTTTTTTGAAGATGAGTGATGATTGATTTTTAAATAGTAAATGTGTATTTCCCCTCTTGTGTTCTGACAGTAAAATTGCCAGCTTCCACCAAAAAATAAAATTCCTTAGTATCTTGTACTACACAAAGATCATCTTTCTACTACTATGTATTCGTTATATTATGAAATTCTTGAATTTAAAAATATTCAGGGGATAGTTTGCTATCTACATTCAGGGATTTAAAAATACACATAGTATTTTTATTTTGTTCCACTGGCTTCTTTCCAGAGCATCAGGAGGAGTCAGTTTTAGTTGGCACCCTGTTCTGATCCGCAGTCATAGTAAAGGAGAAAACTGGCAAAGCAGAGTTGCCTCTGGTTTAGCACACGGCCACAGACCTCGCCACCAACATAACTTTGCGATGCATCTTTAAATCTCTGAAGCAGATGAATCAAGTGCTTTAAAATAAAATCTCAGGCTGTACTTAGGGGGAACATGTGTCAGTAAAATCATTTAGATTAAATGCAACTCCATAGTTTTATTTCTGAGAATAAGGATTGCATATACATTTTCTTTTCCAAGTAATTCCAAGTTCTGCTCCTTAGCTATAGTGCCATGCTGAAATAAATTCAGAAAGTTCATGAAGCAAAAGCAGGCTCACTTCCTTCTCTCCTCTTCTCTTCTAAACTTGGTAAACTCTCCTCTTGGTCTGTTCAGAACCTGAAAACTCCTTGATAGAGCTATTGGAAGGGTAGGGCATTCAAGGCCAGGCTACGCACTAGTCGTTTCTTTTCACAGAGAGCAAATGACAATGCTGGGTCAACGTTTAGAAGTTCACAGAACATCAGAGAACCAAGTGATATGAGGAGCTACCAGCCCAAAACCCAACAGCGGGGTGAACATTTGCTGCAGCAGGTAAGATGCCTCTTGGGTCACCTGCATCCCATATCGAAGTGCCAGGGTTCAAGTCCCGGCTCTGCTCCCAGTTCCAGCTTCTTGCTCATGCACTTCCTGGAAGACAGCAGGTGGTGGCTCAACTACTCCCCCGAGGGAGCCCTGAATTGAGTTCTGGGCTCCTGGCATTGGCCTGGCCCAACCCAAGCTGTTAGAGGCATTTGTGGAGTGAACCAGTACCTTTCAAACCAATTTTTTCAAAAAATAAATTAAAAAAAAAAGAGCCTAAGGGAAAATTATACCAGAAAGCAGAAAATTCAAAACCACTTTTGTTAAGAGACGTGATAATCCAGATGCTAAACTGAGCTGTCGTTGTGATGACATGACAGGTAAAGGGACCAGAATGAAGCCCAGGGCCTGCTCAAGGTGGGCTTTAACTTGAGCTGCCCACAATAGCCTTCACGCACCACATGTGGTTGCTGGACCCCTGATGGGCTGCCTGAAGAGCCAAGGTAAGCCAGAGGCGACCCCTGCCTTCCTTCCCTTCCAGAGGTCCCTGGGGGCAGAGAGTAGGGGGAGAGCATCCCCGAGAGCCCCCCCCCCATGGGTTTCTGCCTAAATTCATATCCCCAAAGTGATCCAAGGAACCTCACCCAAGAATTTAGCTTAAAATAGTACCAGAAATACCAAAACCCTTTAGGAGAACTCTAAACATTACTTTAAGGCATTAAGGATCAAAGTAAAAGGAGAGCTAAATCATGTTCAGGATTAGGCTTGGGGGCGGGGTCATAACTCATTCCGGAGCCAAGGAGAAGCAAGGAGGCCTTTGTTAGCAGGCAGGCAGCACTTTCTCTGCCGAACTTGGACCTCCACCCCGCAGCCCGAGACGGGTGCCAACACAAAAAGACAGGGACTGGTCCCGTGCCTCTGCGTCCCAATGAGGCGCGTGGAAGCCAGCTCTTCAGGCTCGGGGACAGAAAGAATTTCTTTGGTTTTAAGCCAGTTTTGGTGGACTATTTGCCCCTGTGTCTTAGGAAATAACTAGTACACACTCCAGTTATAAAGTTTATACAGAAAAATGTAAAGAAAACGTAAAATCAGCCCAAACCCCACCACCAGGGCATTTCTCCTTACAGAAACCCCTTTGTATGTGCACATGCCTATATTTATTCTTACAAAATTGAAAACATACTGCCCGTTTGGCACCTGAATTATTTCAGTTACCATTGTTTTATATACTCCCACATTGCAACATGTGCTTCAGAAACATTTGAAAAAACGTATAAATGTGCTTCAGATGAATAGGCCCCAATGTGGTATTTTATCTGATTCTTTTTAGGCAGCTGTGGAGTTTGACAACGAAGATTTAGTAAACATTTTCAACCACAGGGTTCCCTGGTGTCCTAGGAGTTCTCAGGCGTGAGGGCCGGCCATCAGGAGTGCAGGGTAGCACACTCTGTGTGTGTGTGTGTGTGTGTGTGTGTGTGTGTGTGTGTGACTCTCTCCACCCGACCCTTCTTACATATCTGCTACTGCTGACAGGGTGAGGGGATCTAGGAACGATTAGAAAACCTTAATAGGCGGCAGGCGCCGTGGCTCACTAGGCTAATCCTCCACCTGCGGCGCTGGCACACCAGGTTCTAGTCCCGGTCGGGGCTCCGTATTCTGTCCCGGTTGCCCCTCTTCCAGGCCAGCTCTCTGCTGTGGCCAGGGAGTGCAGTGGAGGATGGCCCAAGTGCTTGGGCCCTGCACCCCATGGGAGACCAGGAGAAGTACCTGGCTCCTGCCATCGATCAGCGCGGTGCGCCAGTGGCGGCGGCCATTGGAGGGTGAACCAACGGCAAAGGAAGACCTTTCTCTCTGTCTCTCTCTCTCACTGTCCACTCTGCCTGTCAAACACACACACACCTTAATAGGCGAATCCCGTATTTAAAAAACAAAAAGGGATAGTGATACTGCTTTAGTCAATCATGTTTTATTATACTGGCAAATTCATGAGCTGTCAGCAACTGAGGCACATTGGAATTCCTTTTACTTTGAAAATAACACAAGGGAACAGTGCAGCGGCTTAGTGGGTAAAGCCGCTGCCTAAAGTGCTGGCATCCCATATGGGTGCCAGTTCAAGTCCCAGCTGCTCCACTTCCGATCCAGCTCTCTACTATAGCCTGGAAAAGCAGAAGAAGATGGCCCAAGTCCTTGGGCCCCTGTATCTGCATGGGAGACCCGGAAGAAGCTCCTGGCTCCTGGCTTTAGATCTGTGCAGCTCCGGCCATTGTGGCCATCTGGGGAGTGAGCCAGAGGATGGAAGACCCCCCCCGGCCCCTGCCTCTCTGTAACTCTGCCTTTCAAATAAATAAATAAATCTTTAAAAATAAATAAATATAGTAAAATTCACTGCCTTTAAGTCGTTTATTTTTATGAGAATTTTGGTTAGAAACTAGAGTTTATACTATTTGCAGGCACTGTTCTAGGCCCTGAATATTTTTATTATCTAAAAGGTTTTCAAATCTTTACAGTTGCTTTTCAAGATTAGAAAATAACAGCTTTTTACTGAATTTTGTGTATTTATAGCAAATCCTAAAAAAAGTACACATAATTATAAAATGTTAAATACCTACAAAATTGTATTATTAAGGGGAACTTTCACAACCGTTTTCATTTACTATTCCTCAGGATATCATGAGATTGCTATTTTTGTTTCTGGGTTTAGAAAACTGATGTTCAGAGAGTTTATGAAATTTGCATCATACAACAAAGTAAATGGCAATGCTTGGGCTATAAGCCAGGCTGTAGGCTGCTAGTTTTTTGTTTGGTTGTTTTAGTTTTTACATGTCTATGCCTCCTAAACTCCTCGAAACTGATAGTCACCAAAAAAGGAGGCTAACCCCCTGAGCTCAATAAAGTAAGAGTCTGTCCTTGAGGGCGGGACAGTGCACAGCATGTCGGCCGACCCCACTTGAGCCACCCCACAGGTTTTCTAACTTTCCTCCTATCCTTTCTTTCTCTCTTCTGGTGAGAGCGGTCAAAAATCAAATGTGTTCTTATAGTCTGAGTTTAAATACCTTCTCCTCCTTTCCTTCTGGCTAGCCAGCCAGCAGTCTATTTAAAGTAAGAAAAATGAAGAATGAAAAATGGAAGGGAGACCCGGCTGGCGTGGCCCTCGTAACTGGTGCCGAGAACCAGGGCCTCCTGTGTCCGGTGCGCTGAGGGCTTCTCTCCCCTGGAGGGGTGCTTTTCTCGTTCAGGCAGGTTCCGGTCTTCCTCTGGACATCTGCTGTGCAGGGGAGAGATTGAGAGTGATCTCAACGCCATGTGTTTCTTTTTTGGAAGTACACAACATGGAACAAGGAATGATTTGTCCTCCAGGCACATTGTGTGTGGAGGAAAATATCTGTTCATCAGAAGAGACGTCTCCTTCAGAGAGAGGAGATCACGTTGATGACAAAATCGAATGCTCCCCCGAGCGAGACAAGCCTGCAGTCCTCTAACTTCTGCATGAGTGGAAAATTTCTACAAATAAGCAGAATTCTCAGAAAATGTGGTTGCCAACGTGAATACACACAGCTTAGTAGAAGAAGAATATAAGTCGTACATGTTACCTGCAATAGCATAAAATTAAACAGTCTAATCCTATGAGGCCATCAGAGAACTCTAATTAGAAATGGTTATGGAGAGAAAGCAAATCGAGCTGCAATCTCTGGCCTACTGTTGTGTGTTTTCTTCTGGGCCTCATTTTTACAATTTATGGGAGTTCTGAAAAAATAATTTATACTCTGTTTACAATTCAGTTTTTTTTTTTTTTTTTTTTTTTTGACAGGCAGAGTGGACAGTGAGAGAGAGAGACAGAGAGAAAGGTCTTCCTTTGCCGTTGGTTCACCCTCCAATGGCCACCGCCGCCAGCGCACTGCACTGATCCGATGGCAGGAGCCAGGTGCTTCCCCTGGTCTCCCATGGGGTGCAGGGCCCAAGCACTTGGGTCATCCTCCACTGCACTCCCTGGCCACAGCAGAGAGCTGGCCTGGAAGAGGGGCAACCGGGACAGAATCCGGTGCCCCGACCGGGACTAGAACCCGGTGCCCCGACCAGGACTAGAACCCGGTGTGCAGGCGGCGCTAGGCGGAGGACTAGCCTATTGAGCCGTGGCACCGGCCCACAATTCAGTTTAATTCAATATTTATCCACATAATGAAGAGCTGGAAAAAAGGCATGCGAATAAAGGGGCGGGAGGCAGGAGAAGCTGTAGGGTGGAGCTACTTGTGACCAACACAAAGCCGACGTATTGTTGTATGTTGTGTGCCTCTACTCCGAGATTAACTGTAATTAACAGGAGCACATCAGAATAGTAATGTGAAAAGCAAACGTGAGGAATACTGTGCAACAGGAAATGGTAATCGGAACTTTAAAGGTGCTACAGTTTGAACAAGTGTGGATGTTAAACCTCAAAATACCACATCAATTGTAGCACATTAATTGTAGCACATTAATTGCAATGGTGTTGTCTGAAGGTAGAGCCTTTGGGAGCTGATTGGATCGGACTCGGTCATTAGGATGCAGCTCCTACAATTAAATCCTAGTGGCTTTGTAAGGGACTAAGACACGTGTTCCCTTTTGCCCTGTGACACTCTGCTGCCTCGGACTCAGATGCAAACTCATGGAGCTGCCTGACGTTGGGCTGTGAAGCCCCAGAACAAGAAGCCAAAATAAACCTCCTACCGTCATAAATAGCGTGTCCTGGGCATTTCAGCAGTAACAACAACAAAAACCTGACGAATGGAAAGAGTGAAGAGAGAAGCGCCCCCTCCCCCAAAGCATAAGGGACCCAGAGAAGCCTGGGGAGCCGCATTCAAATTGCAGCGGGAAGGAGAGAGAGACGGAAGCAGCTTTGGCTCAGTGTCTTGGGGGCATCACTCAGATCCCACGAATCTTGCCTTCTGCTACCTGTGGGCTGCGTCATCTCCTTCTGTAGCCAAGACACTGTGAAATTCCTGACCCAGAAAAACTGCAAGACATAAGCATTCACGGTTGTTTGAAGCCACCGAGTGCCCGCGTTAATTGGTTACACTGCAATAACTAACGAATACCACCGGACAGTGTAGAAACAAGGCCAAGAAGCAGCCGCCACAGCCAGATTGCTCAGTAGGTACCGGACCCGCTTAATAAGAGAATCATGAGAAAGTATCTGTGGGAATCAGATTGGGTTCACGCCCGCGGGCGCCCTGTGGAAGAGCAGAAGGAAGCTTGGAAGCCTCAGTGCCAGAGGGGGACCCCCAGCCAGTCTGGGGGATCTCATCGCCAGCACACCCGGCACCCTGTTCTCAGCTGGGAATGCACACAGACAACCCCGCCCTCCGCGGGAGCTCCCATGATTCTTTCCCACCCCCACTACTTCCTCCTGACCTCTTCGTGCAGGCTGAGCGCCCCGAGTCTGGCCCTACACCCTGCCTTTCATAGCACTTCAACCTTCCAATCACCCTGATGTCTCCAGGGCTCTGCTGGGCTCCAGGCCCTGTCTTGTGAGGGCTGCGTGGCATTGCCCTTACCCAGCAGCCTTGGAAGACTCCAATAGCACGAGAGGCCAGCTCACCTCATGCAATTCACTCAGCCGCTGGCCCGTGGCGCAGCTTCTGCTCAGCAGTGGGGCCCTGTTTCCATGGAGTGATAGGAAACGTGCTTATGTGGCGATTTTCATGTGTGTCCGTGGTCTCCGTGTACGTACAACTCCTTCAAACACCTGTCTGCAAATCAGTAGTCCTCCATCTTCCCTCTCCTTCACCATTCTCATGAAAACCTGCTTCTTTTAGGGAGGGTGCTCTTATCACTCAGAGGCAAGTGAGATTTGGGGGTGGTTCACGGCACTTGGGCATTTGATACGGCCTTCAAGGAGCCAGCTGCATTGGAAGGAAGTTCTCCCCTCTACGTCCCCAGAGAATCATTCTGAATTGCTTTGGGCCAGTGCCCAGAAATCTCCCCAGCTCGCAGCGCTGAGAACTCCTTGAGAAACAAGGCTAAGCTTCTCTCAGCCACCAGCACTGGCCCTCAACACTTACCATGATCAAAGATCGCTTCAGTCTCCCCGGGCTGTGCCGTGGGCGGGTAGGTGAGGAAGTCGTGGGACTGGCAGAGCCCTCTGCCTATTTACTGAGGCCCAGGGAATCGGGTAAACGGCAGTGAATGATGAGGGCCTAGATTTTTATGGCATATCTATAAAGCAAAGAACTTTTCTATATTATAAAATTTAGTAAGCTCTTTGTTTCCCCCAGCAATAAATTCAGCACCCCCCCCCCCCCGCCAAGAACTAGCTTTAGTATTTTATAGACCAAATTGAGCTACACTACACACGGGGCTGCTGAGATGAACACAGCATTTTTGGTCATATTTCTCTTTAACCAGATTTACCACATTTCATTACTTTGCTGCCTACTATTTCCCCATGGCCCCTAAGGAAATAAGCAGATGAAATTGAGAGTAAAAACAACATAAAATAGGATATTCAATACCCCAGGTTGCATGTGCCCAATCCGGTCACACAATGATCAAATTTAGCTCCAGTTAACCTGATTCCAAGTGCAGTTCAATTGCAGGGCTGTGAGAAACAGAACACTTGTTCTACTTTATCAAAAAGTATTTATATTGGAACATGGCTTTGAGTTTCCCTGCTTTACAGGAGCATTAACACACAGCGGGCAGGTTTTACCCAGAGGTTGGTGAATGCTGCATTCACACATTAACATGACTGAGCGCTTCTGTAGCCAGGGAGGCCAGTAGCCAGCGTCCCCTCCCCTCACGCACACCCCCCTACAGCACCTCTGACCTGCTGTGTCTGGGAAGGCAGAAATGTCCATCTTGTTTGGGAGCCATGATGCTTCGGATAGGCAGCTCCGTTTAGACTTAGTCCCCTCAAACTTTGCCGACCTGGAACGTGCATCATCACCTTGTTCGAAGCGAGGCCCCAGTGAGTGAAGAATCTGTGTAAGCCGAGGAATTTTCAGATGTCTAAAGCTAATTCTGTAACAAGGGTGTGTAATTTCTTCATAAGAAAAGGGAGGGATGGGGTTTCCAGATCAAGTGGGTTCACTTTTGCCTGGACTGGTTTTAATTAACTGGTAATTCCGCTGCACAGTATGGAGATTGACCAGATGGCCCCGCGGATGCGTTCAGACCTGCCTGCCGTTTACTGAGTTTCCAAGTGTCAGGAGAGCAAGGCCATTCTCAACATCACTGCACAGCGAGGCGCTGGAATACGGGATCACATGCAGGTCACATTCTTATAATAATCAGGGAGAAAAATAATGTTCCTTTGGAGTCCCATCATGTTCTTTTAAAACAAAAAGGGTTTTTTTAATCATGAAAAATGTGATGGATTCAAAGGAGTTTACACAACAACCTATATGATTAAAGAATGACAATGGGCAATCAGAAAACCGAGCTCTCAGTAATCCAGGTTGGAGACTGAACTCCCTGTGTCTTGGTAAGGCTGGGTTTGAGATGCTCTGACACACATCCAGAGGGAGAAACTGGCGGGCAGATCTACGAGTCTGACCAAGGGTCTAGCCTGGAAGCAGATCTACAAGTCTGACCAAGGGTCTAGCCTGGAAAAGTCAATTTGGAGTCATTAGGATATTGCTGGTAGTTAACAAGACACCTGGAGAAAGTATGGAAAAGGCGGCGTCCATGAACTAACCCTAAGGTAACACCATCATTTTTTGGACAAATCAAGAGCCAACAAAAGACTTGGAGGTGAGAAGGGAACCAAGAAGTGTGGTATTGCGAGCCAGGATATCAGACTGCTTCTGGGAGAGGGTGTGCGCTCCGCATGTCGCCAGTAAGTCAGGTAAGACGGGACAGACGTGGACTGGAAAGCAGAGGTAGATGGCAACCTCAGAAGCAGCAGCCTAAATAAAGGGTAGAAAATACACTTGGCCAGAGTGGGCACAGCGAATAGCAGGTGAGGAAGTGGGGACTGCGGCAGAGATCAGTCTTTCCATGAGCTTAGCCATCAAGGGAAGCGGAGAACTAGGGGCAGAGGCTGGGGAGGAATGGGAGGGACGAGGCTTCTGGTGAAGGGGGCGCTGTTAGCAGAATGCGCCTGTGCTGACGGAGCAGTGCTGGGCCAGGGAAGCAGCAGTGGAGCAGGAGAAAAAGTGGCCAGGTGCAGCCCCTGCGTCCTTGAGAAAGCAAGAGAGGGTCCGAAGCCAAGTGAAGTCTGCCTGTGAGTCCAGCAGGGGAGGTCACGGGAGCTCTCCTCACTGTGCTCATCCCCGGTGAGTGATAACAGCAGAACCTGCCCGGAACTGCCCGGACGTGCAGCAGGATCCTCAGTTTCTACTTTTTTTTTTTTTTTTTTTGACAGGCAGGGTGGACAGTAAGAGAGAGAGACAGAGAGAAAGGTCTTCCTTTTTGCCGTTGGTTCACCCTCCAATGGCCACCGCGGCCGGCACACCACGCTGATCTGAAGCCAGGAGCCAGGTGCTTCTCCTGGTCTCCCATGGGGTGCAGGGCCCAAGCACTTGGGCCATCCTCCACTGCACTCCCGGGCCACAGCAGAGAGCTGGCCTGGAAGAGGGGCAACCGGGACAGAATCCGGCGCCCCAACCAGGACTAGAACCCGGTGTGCCGGCGCTGCAGGCGAAGGATTAGCCTAGTGAGCCGCGGCGCCGGCCCTGGTTCCTCAGTTTCAAAGAGCTAGAGCATACTCACAAAATGGGAGTTTATAAAATCACTTTGGAGAGTTATACTGCACTAGAAAAGGTAGTATACAAGGCACATAGTTGAATTTTGAAAAGGAAGATTTACATCAGTGTTACATGCACAAAACTCATGAGAGGAAAGGCAGCAAGACATTACCACTGGCTACTTGGTGTGCTATTTTGGGCAATCCATTCCTTCTATGTGCCCTTTTAATACCCAAATTGTCTACACTGAGCACAAATCACTTGCATTATCAATAAAAGAGAATTCATATTATTTTAAAAATCAAAGGAGCAAGCTATGGCATTATTCCTTTAGGCCAAACAACCATCTATTTTTCTTTGAAGTATGCAAAAATGTCCCAGGAGTGATAGTGTGAGCTTGGGGGTTTAGGTTAATCCCATGTTGGTTGTCTTTTTTTATTCTGGCATCATCTGTAGCTTCACGGCTTTAGGCACGTTCCTCGCAGACACGTGGCACGCTATTGAATGTGCTCCTGGCAGCGGGTAATCACCCAGATCCTTTGGAACACAGCAAGCTGAAATGAAGACAGGCCTCCCAGAGCAGCGTAACAGGAAGACCTCAGATGATGCATTTAGTGCAGAAACTGCAGTTTTAGGAACTTGAAGCCCCAAGAGCAGACCCGTCTCCTCGTATTGCGAATACTTCACTGCTCGCTGGACAGGGTAAGCATAAGCTTCAGGGAAACCCCAAGGTTCCCCCCAAAAAATCCAGGGCTGTTCTTGGAAGAACAAGCCCGTGCTGCAGGGTGTCACCCAGAAATCCTGACCTTCTCCACCTGTGAAAAACCCAGTGGTGGTCCCTCCACGAAAGTGGGCTTTCACTCGTTTGCCACACATTTGTTAAGCTAAGCACCCACTAAGTGCCAAAAACTGTGCTAAGAGCCAGATCTACAAGTCTAGTCACTGCTGCCTCAATCCAGTGGGGAGGATGGACTAGGGGCGAGGCATGACAGTCTGTCGCGCGTTAGAGTGGTCTGGGCAGAGGGAAATGGTGTGAGAAGACCTAAAGGAGAGCTTGATGGTTGGAAGGGACTCAAAAGTTCAGTACGGCTGGCATGCTGGGAGGAGGGGTGGTGAGAGATGCGGCTGAGAAGTAACCAGAGATTTGGGATTAAGTCAAGACTCAAGACACGGGAATCCATTAGGTGTGGCTGAATGACGGCATAAAGTTCACCAAGAGTTATTTAGGAGTAGGACGAGCAGGATCTAGAATCAGCTGGACATGGCGGAAGCAAAGATGATTGACATTACATCTTTCTTTGCTAATACAAGCACACAAGGCTATAAATGTCCCTCAAAGCCTGGATCCACAATTGTAACTTGTACTTTCATTTTAATTCTGCTTTAAATACCTTCCAAGTTCGACTTAGAAACTTGCTTAATTTCCGAATATTTGTGGCTTCTCTCTGTATTTTTTTGTTATTGCTTCCTAATTTAATTCCACTGTGGTCGTTTGTTTTAGGTGTATTGAGACGTACCTTATTTCCTAATACCTGATCTATCTTAGAGAATGTTTCATGTGCACTTGTGAAAAACATGTACCGTGCTGTTGGTGACTGGAGCCTTCTATAAGTCACCTGTGCCAATTCCGTTATTGTCTGTACTGTGGCTGCGTCTGCATCCTGACTCTTCTTCTACCACGTTATTCAGAGTGCCAAAATCTCTAGCTATAAACGTAGACCCCTTTGTTTCTCCTTCCAGTTCTGCAAGATTTTGCTTCATGTACTTTTGAAATTGTATATTTTCATTAAGGATCAGTAAGTCTCCTTCAATAACTGACCCTTTTTCATTATAAAACGCCCCTCTGATGTGTACTTTGATATTACTGTAGACACTGCAACTTTTTTTTTTTAACAGGCAGAGTGGAAAGTGAGAGAGAGAGAGACAGAGAGAAAGGTCTTCCTTTGCCGTTGGTTCACCCTCCAATGGCCGCCGTGGCCGGCGCGCTGCGGCGGGCGCACCGCGCTGATCTGAAGGCAGGAGCCAGGTGCTTTTCCTGGTCTCCCATGGGGTGCAGGGCCCAAGCACTTGGGCCATCCTCCACTGCACTCCCTGGCCACAGCAGAGAGCTGACCTGGAAGGGGGCAACCGGGAAAGAATCCGGTGCCCCGACTGGGACTAGAACCCAGTGTGCCGATGCCACAAGGCGGAGGATTAGTCTAGTGAGCCGTGGCGCCGGCCAGACACTGCAACTTTGTTTTGAATGTTTTCTGAGTATATTTTTTCATCTTTTACTTTTAGTCTGTTTCTTTATATGTTAGTGAGTTTCCTGTGGAAAGCACAGTTGGAGTTCACATTTTAAAAAATCCAATCTAACAAGTTGTAACTTTCATTTGGAGTGCTTAGAACATTTACTCCTAATGAGTTATTATGGGTGCTGGTGTGAATCCCAGCTGCTCCTCTTCCAATCCAGCTCCTTGCTGATGTGCCTGGGAAAGCAGCAGAAGATGGCCCAAGTGCTTGGATCTTTGCATGCATGTGAGGGACACAGATGGAGCTCTTGGCTCCTGGGTCTGGCCTGGCTCTGCCCAGGCTGTTGCAGCCATTCAGGGAGTGAACCAGAAGATGGAACATCTGTCTATTGCTCTCTCTCTCCATCTCTCTCTCTCTCTCTCTCTCTTTTAGGAATGCCTTTCAAATAAATAAATCTTAAAAACAAAAAATACCTGTTTCTGTTTAAATCCACAATCCCTGTTCTCTCTCTTTTTTTTTTTTTTTTTTTTTTTGACAGGCAGAGTGGACAGTGAGAGAGAGAGACAGAGAGAAAGGTCTTCCTTTGCCGTTGGTTCACCCTCCAATGGCCGCCGCGGCCTGCGTGCTGCGGCTGGCGCACCGCGCTGATCCGATGGCAGGAGCCAGGAGCCAGGTACTTTTCCTGGTCTCCCATGGGGTGCAGGGCCCAAGCACTTGGGCCATCCTCCACTGCACTCCCTGGCCACAGCAGAGGGCTGGCCTGGAAGAGGGGCAACCGGGACAGAATCCGGCGCCCCGACCGGGACTAGAACCCAGTGTGCCGGCACCGCTAGGCGGAGGATTAGCCTAGTGAGCCGCGGCGCCGGCCTTACAATCCCTGTTCTTTTCTGAACCTGAATATACCTTACATTTCCTACAGTATTTTCTTTTTCAGTGATCTCCCTGCAGAGTGGAGCAGTGACAAGGAGGCCGGCTCTGCGTGGGCTTCCTACAGTCTGGGGGTCATTGCTCAGGACGGCCTGTGAGGAGCTATGCGCCAACTGCGGGAAAACAGCCATGAAGTACTGGCACATTGCACGCTAAATCTATATTGGGAAAGTTATTCTGAAAAGTCTAAAGAAGCGCCGTTTGCAGAAACACTAGCTCTGACCACAGTACTACAACACTTGCATTTTGCAAAGCAGGAGTTTCAGCTCCCTGAAGCTGGCGTCACGTGGTATTTGCTTCCCAGAGAGGATCAGTCTCCATTGGAGTGGTTTCACAGAGAGACACTTGGGCTCAATCAAGCTTCTACCCACTTAGAAGCAAGAAGCTGCAGGAACTTCAAAATTATAATTCCTTTCTATTCTCTCCTCATTAAGAAGATATTAATTTTTTAAGATTTTTATTTTAAATTAAGATTTTATTTTAATTTTTAAGAGATTTTTTATTTATTTGACAAGCAGAATTACAGACAGTGAGAGAGAGAGAGAGAGAGAGAGAGGTCTTCCTTCCATTGGTTCGCTCCCCAAGTGGCCACAACAGCCAGAGCCGTGCTGATCCGAACGAAGCCAGGAGCCAGGTGCTTCTCCTGGTCTCCCATGTGGGTGCAGGGCCCAAGCACTTGGGCCATCCTCCACTGCCCTCCCAGGCCACAGCAGAGAGCTGGACTGGAAGAGGAGCAACCAGGACAGAACCCGTATGGGATCCCGGCACTGCAGGCAGAGGATTAACCTAGTGCGCCATGGCACCAGCCCCAGGATGCATTAAAAATCTTGGGATCTGGTCTCCCCCACGGATATTCGTTTTTTAATCATTATTGATCAATAACTAAGAGATCGTGTATTGACTGGGAATATGAGCTAAGAAAAATGTCGATTGGGGACTGGCGCTGTGGCACAGCAGGTTAAGCTGCCAACAGCATCCCATATGGGCCGCAGTTCGAGTCCCAGCTGCTCCACTTCCGATCCAGCTCCCTCTGGGAAATCGGAGGAGGATGGCCCAAATACATGGGCCTCTGCACCCATGTGGAAGACTCAGAAGAAGCTCCTGGCTCCCAGCTTCGGCCTAGCACAGCCCTGGCCATTGCGGCAACTTGGGGAGTGAAGCCGTGGATGGAAGATCTGCCTCTCTCTGTCTCTGTGTCTCCCTCTCTACATACAGCTCTGCCTTTCAAATAAATAAATATTTTTAAAAAGAGAAAACTTTGATTTTATTTTGCTTTCTGTAAGTAGTTAGAGCTTAAAAAATACCCTCTGAATCCCCGTGGCTGCCTGTTGAACTCTAACGCCAGCTCCCACCTGCTCTGCCTGCTGCCCTTTTCCTAATTACGTAAGGTTCTAGAAAGCGGTTGTTGAACTTGGTTCTTCCAACATTGGAATTCAGGAAGTTTTGAAACACTGTGGTCACTGCATGCTGCAGTGAGCTGGAATACTATTTGGTTGGGGTAGCGATCTCCTTGGGAAACACAGGTCCCTGCCTCGTGACCTAACAATCAAAGGACTAGCTGACCGAATATACAAAGCTGCTAGTCTGAATTCCTGCAACTCCTTCAAATCACAAACTCGTGGAACTTGGTAGTATTTAAGGGGAGGAAAATACGAACTTTTGTGTGTGTCCTTCAGAATTCTGTATTTTGAAAGAGGACGTGGGATAGAGTCAAGTCACGTGGCAATGCATGCAGTTGTTAACGTAAAACAACTTGGGGGCACTTTTTGTCTTCTTTTGAGAATGATTTCTCCGTGAGGTACTGAAGACCATGGCCTCCACCCACACTGTGCCCTCAGGATTGTCAATCCCACGTGTCCCACGTCTGAGAACATCGCATTTGTGCCTCTCTTGACATCTTGAGACACTCCGCTCTAGCAATCTGCCTCGCGCTGTTTTATTTCGCTCTCAGGCTTCAGTTTTGAATTCCACAATCGTAATTTAACCACAGCCTAACAAGGCGAGATGTCATACATTTCCAGTCTCGCTAATGGATATTGGAAACCTCCGCATCCTGTGAGCTGCCAACCCAGAGCAGCAAGTCAGCCGCTCTCCAAATGAGCACCGGCATTCTCCGAAGTCTACGGGCCCACGCACAGTAGCACAGAAGTTCCTGGCTGCTAAAGGCTGCCATGGCCCCAGCCCAAATCACTCAGGAGTTTAATCCACATCCTCCGAGGTAGGCTCATCTATAAATGTCCCTGTCAGCCATGCTTGGAGTCCAGAGTTCCTCCTCTGGTCAGCAGTTCCACCTTCAATGTTCCCAGAGTGGACCTGGTGGGTCACGTCCATCCGTGCGTCCATCCGTGCAAGGCAAACTGAAGGGCTGCACAGTTTAGCCTGTGATGATTATGTGGAAGGAAATCTGCAAGAGAACGCTTTCAAGAAAACAGCGGTGGGGATTCCTGGACAGCAGCTTAGGAGCCAAAAAGGCACAGATGGAGCCCACTGCCTCGGCCCCACTGCAGTTACCACACAGAATGTTAATAGCACTGAGGCTGAGAGCCCCGTGCTGAGAAACACGGAGGTGAACTTCTGACCATCACCTCCAAGAATTTCAGGTGGCATTTGCTGGAACCCAGAGAGGCCTGTTCTCCAGGACACTTTCACATGGGAAAACAATTACCTGACATACAGCATACCTAATAGAGACTAACAAATGGCACAGAGAGTAAGCTCAGTGGGATTTTGGAGGACACGGAGATTCCTCCTGGGATCTTCTTCTGTCGGACAGAATTAAGAGAAAAATCTCTGAATTGGAGACGAGGAAAAAACGTGAGAAGTGGAGAGCAGAGACAAAGGGAGGGGACGTGTAGAATCCTTCCAGACAAGTGTGAGGGCGGGGGGTAGCCCGGCTTGACGAGCACAGGAAGGGAGATGCAGAAGGACTTGGGGTAAGGTTGTCATGGGGCATTGGGGCCAGACTGTGGAGGACCGTAAGATTCTGGACTTTATTCATACCAAGTATATGAGCGTCAGCCAGCATTCGGTAGGTTGTTTCCATAAATGGTGAGGGAAAGACAGAAGACACACATTTTGAGTTCCCTTCCCCAAGTTGTGTGGCCTCTAACACCCGTTTCACACATCTGCACCTTCTCTCCCCCTCTGGCCACAAGCAAAGCAGACGTTCTCACACTTCAGGTGGCAGCAAAGGGGGAAAGCAGATGTTTTTTAATAAAGGGTGCCAGGGGCCGGCGCTGTGGTGTAGCGGGTAAAGCCACTGCCTGCAGTGCTGGCATCCCATATGGGCACCTGTTCCAGTCCCGGCTGCTCCACTTCTGACCCAGCTCCCTGCTAATGTGCCTGGGAAAGCAACAGAGGATGGCCCAGTCCTTGGGCCCCTGCACCTGAGTGGGAGACCCAGAAGAAGCTCCTGGGTCCTGGCTTCAGATCAGCCCAGCTCTGCCTGTTGCAGTCATTTGGGGAGTGAAGCAAAGGATGGAAGACCTCTCTCTCTCTCTGTCTGTCTGTCTGTCTCTCTCTCTCTCCCCCTCTCCCTCTCCCTCTATCTCTGCCTTTCAAATAAATAAAGAAATCTTTAAAAATAATAATAATGGTACCAACAGTAGAGAACTCTATCTCCCCAGTAACGCATATTCATTCATTCAACAAGTTCTTATTGAGTGTTTACTGTATACAGGGTGCTTTGAATATTGGTTCATTATGGAGTAACAAACCTCAAGAATGAATATTCTTGAAATGTAGTCCAGCTCCTTAAACCATGGCCCTCCATAAACCTGTGTACAGACAATCCTACAACGTGAGCGGGCAGCCACAGCTATAAGAAGAGGTGATAGTCTGGTGTTTTCTTCCCGTAGCTGGAAACATGAGCCATTGGCAGAAGCCACGTGGCAGTGGGGAAAAGCTTCTCCTTTGTGCCTGGCGGCACCTTCGGCTAGGGTGGTGTCGTCTTGAGGATCAGAGTAATTTTTTTAAAGATTTATTTATTTATTTGAAAGGCAGAGTTAGAGAAAGAGGGAGAGATAGAGAGGGGTCTTCCATCTGCTGGTTCACTCCCCAGATGGCCACAACAGCTAGAGCTGTGCCGATCCGAAGCCAGCAGCCAGGAGCTTCCTACAGGTCTCCCATGTGGGTGCAAGGGCCCAAGCACTTGGGCCATGTTCTATTGCCTTCCCAGGCCATTGCAGAGAGCTGGATCAGAAGTGGAGCAGCCGCCAGCGCTGTGGCTTACTTGGTTAATCCTCTGCCTGTGGCGCTGGCATCACATATGGGTGCAGGTTCTAGTCCCGGTTGCTCCTCTTCCAGTCCAGCTCTCTTCTGTTGACCGGGAAGGCAGTGGAGGATGGCCCAAGTGCTTGGGACCTGCACCTGCATGGGAGACCCGGAAGAAGCACCTGGCTCCTGGCTTCGGATCAGCGCAGTTCCGGCCAAAGCAGCCATTTGGGGGGTGAACCAGAGGATGGAAGACCCCTCTGTCTCTCTCTCTCTCTCTCTGTCTATAACTCTACCTGTCAAAAAAAAAAAAGAAGAAGAAGAAGAAGAAGTGGAGCAGCCAGGTCTTGAACCAGCGCCCACATGGGATTCCGGCACTGCAGGTGGCTTTACCTGCTATGCCACAGTGCCAGCCTTGCAGACCATAGTAATAACACTGGCACTGTTGGTGATGAAGACAGTGGATCCAAGTATATCCAAAAACTAAAATCTCAGCCACCGCACATCTGTATTCCCACAGGTTTGGCTGCGTGAAAAACCAACACAAATCACACCATCACTTCTGCCTGAGCATCAAACTAACGTGGCAAACCAGGGGCAAATGCGAGTCCTCTCCCTCAGGGCCCAGCTCCTTGGGGGAGGCCACAGGTGCCACAGTCGTCAGGAACACCTTCTGGGCGAGGCTGACCGTGAAGTGAGCACAGAACCCTTCACACTGCGGGCCTAAACAGAGGAGAAGAAATGCTGGCCCTGGTTGTCATTCAAGCCAGGGGCTTTGGCTCTTAGAATACAGTAAAGGAAACTGTTTCTAAATCCTCCTTGTGAGCCCTCACAGCCCGTGGCCCAGGGCTCCCGCTGGCTTTGGGAGAGGCAGCCTGCAAGTGGCCGGGCATCATCGCCAGCAGCGTGTCGGGTTGAGAATGGGGCGATCCTAGAAATATTCAACTTGCTGCTTTATCCTTTATCTCAAAAGTGGTATCAGTTGTGCTCTAGGAACTTCTCCTTTCGCTTCCTTATTTACATCTAAGTCCAATTCCATAACTTCTTAAGACACTAGCTTTTTAGACAATTTCATCTGGTTCTTCAAGACTCAGTCATATGCATTTCCATACATAAATCTACAGGACCGTGCACACTGGGCAGAGGACGGACATGCTGAGTTCCTCTCCGATACTACAAGTCCCAACCATTGTATTCACTGGATATAAAAATGACATTGAGAAGAAGATGTAGCAGTTTGAGTTGGCGTATTTTGATTTGCTAAATAAACCACCAGAGAATTATGTATGGGGAAAATGACCACGTTAGAATGAGTTATGCATTTAGCACAGTTTCTATAGATATTGGTTAAATATGTGTTTAGAGTAAAATACAATACAAGCCAGATAACCCATTACAAAAAATTTGGAAGACAGTGGGAAAAAATTCATAACCCCATGATCATGACAGCACTGTTATGGTTTTACTTTTTATCTGCAAAAGTAAATAGTTACCATCATCGTAGTCTGGTAACCTTGCAGTTTGATTTTTTTCTAACTTTATACTATGATCAGCTTCCCACATTACCATATAATCTATATAATTATCATTTTAATGACTAGTTATATTTCTCAGATTTCATTATAAGAATGTTCCATAATGAATTCATATTTCCCAAACATTGAGCATTTATGTTGCTTAGAATTTTTGCCACTTTGCATAATACTGTGATGAACAACTTACCCCATTTAGCTTGGTTAACAATCTTTATTAACAGATGGATGCTGCTGAAGAAAATTTGGGTTTTATGATGCTTCTCATTATAGCAACAAGCACTTAGGCACTGTAAAGAGAGAAATAAGATATTTCAAATGATTATAAATCAAGTAACAGCTCTCACTTTTCATTAATTCAGACTAGCTAGGAGAAGGCAAGGTTAAACTAGTAACTAATTTACAAATTTTATTTTTAACTAATTAATTTGAAAGAGGGAGATCCAGGGACAGACAGATCTTCCATCTGCTGGTTCACTTCCCTGCAACAGCCAAGGCAGGACCAAGCCAAACACGAGCCTGGAATTCCATCCAGGTCTACCACGTGGGTGCAGAGACCCAAGTACTTGAGCCTCACTACTGCCTTCCAGGGTGCACAGTGGCAGGAGGATGGATCAGAAGCAGAGCCAGAAGTTGAACCCAGGCACTCTGAAATGGGAGGCAGGAGTCTCAGAATGTCCACTTCCTGTTTGGGTATTTTTAATTGCACAGAATTGCAAGTTTACTGTTTTGTTTCTCCAAATGGAGATTCTTCAAGATTTGCAAGTGCTGTTTAATTTGCAAAGGTCACTTAAGATTTTAAATCAACTTCAAATGGATGTTGATGAAGTGATCACAAAGCAGTTGATTTAAAGAAGTAGCAACGCAAATTTTTAAATTTTGAAATATTTTATTAACATAGATTAATGAGTGAATCTACACTGTGTAATGATCAACACAATCAAAATAATGAGCACCTCCATCACCGCCTGAAATGTACAGTAGATCCCCAGGACTTGCTCCTCTTACAACTCGGTTGGTGCCCTTTGACCATTTCCCCGACCTCCCAGTGCCTGGAATCACGGTTCCACTCTGCTGGGAGATCAACTTCTTTAGATACCATACATAAGAGATCACGCAGTATCGATCTTTCTGTGTCTGGTTTATTTCACTTAGCGTAATAGCCGCCAGGCTCAGCCCTGTTGTCACAAACGGCAGGGCTGGCTTTTTGTGACTGAACAGTGTTCCACTGTGTGCTCACACATGCCACAGCGTCTTTGCCCCTCATTGGTCATTCCGCAATTAATGGACATGTAGACTGCTTCCATCCTGGCCACTGGGATTAACACTGCAACCGGCATGAAGTTGCAGCTGTGTCTCTGAAGTCCTGATTTCACTGCATCCGAATATAGACCCAGAGGTGGAACTGCTTAACCATATGGTACTTCTATGTTTAATATTTTTAGAAACGTCCACACCATTTTCCATAATGGCTTTACTACCTTATGTTCCCACCAACGGTGTGTAAGGATCTCCTTTTCTCCACATCCTCCCCAAAACTTATCACCTTTTTCATAAAAGCCACCCTAGCCACAGCTAGGTATGAGAGATGGCAGTGTCACTTCAAAATCTGGAAAGTGTACAGACAGTGACAAAATGACAACGCATGTCCAGGGAGGAGAGATGTGAGAGGCTGGACGAATAGTGTCTAAGGAGCAAATCCACATTTCTTCCCCATTCCGCCAGCCACACAGCTTGGCTCCCTCGTATCCCCAGCGAGAGACTAAGATCTGCTCCTCTAAAGACGTAAACTAGGGTTGGGGGCCATGAGCACCAGGCACAGCAGAGAGCAGCAGGGAGGGACTACAGACCCAGAGCAGTGCCCACACAGAGAAGGTGCCCCATAAACAGTTATTGTACTGAGTATTCCTTACTTATGGATTGAGAAGCCACTTAATCCCGCAGGATGACTGCAACGTTTCGCCTTAGGAGTCAACTTGGCCGGGCCATGGCACCCAACATCTGATAAGGAAATGCTGACTTGGTGCTGCCAGGAAGGTATCTCCCAGATGTGAGTAACATCTGCAGCCGATTGACTTTCAGTAAAGCAGGCTACCCTCAATTAACCTGGGTAGGATCAGCTGAAAACCTACAAGCAAACGCTCGCATTTCCTGAGGGAAAACAAGGAAATTCTGCATCAAGACAGCACAATCAATCAGCTCTCGCAGGAGTTTCTAGCCTGCTGGCTGCCCTATCGACTTCACACTTGACAGCCCATGACTGCACAGGCCAATCCTGAAGATAAAGCGACTAGATAGGTGATACATAATACAGAGATGTCTCCTCTGGCTTCTCTTAGGAACCTGGACTGTAATACAAAGACCCTCAGCCTTCCTCCAAACAGAAGTGGCATACAAATGAGCAGAAATCAAAAACAGCTCCCTGCATGGGACACAGGAAGCCAGCGCAGAAGAGAGATGATGAGAATGCGTATTAGGATGGTGATCGCAGCATGCCAGGGGCTCAAGCGGCCTGGAGGATGACCATCAGGTCGGGCTTGATGATGATCGAATGGTATCGGGGAGATGCGTGAGTGTGGTAAGTGAAGGGTCTTGGGGGAAGTGTCAAGAGAAAAGCACACGAAACCCTCCTGTCCACGGCAAGGAAACAGATAATGCCCACACGGGAAGGATGGAGAGTGTCGCAGGATCCAAGACGGTCTCCAAAGACACAGAAGTGAATGCTCAGATGGGCAGCCAGAGCGGAACTGCTGCTCCCCGAGGGACGAGGCAGCTGTGGCTGTGGTCTGGATGTGGTCTGTCTCCCAGGAACTCACGCGTGGCAAGTTCAGCCCCAGTGCGGCAACGTTAAGAGGTGGGACCTAGCGGGAAGTCCTTCGGTCTCTTTGGGCATTGCTCTTGGAACCAATCAAGGTGGTTCTCATGGGACCCTGAGTTAATTCTCATTAGAGCAAACTGGCATAGAGCAAGCCCGCCCCTGAACCACATTCCAGCTTCCTGTCTGGTGGTACGAGCTGTCACTCCTGCACGCACTCCCACCGTCACAAGTCTCCTGTGATTAGCGCACACTTTGCCCATCAACGTGTACCTTTGGGACTGACTGTGGCCAATGGGCTGGGACTTCCAAGAGAACAACCAACACCCCTTTCCCGGAAAAGGAGGCTGGCAGTGCAGGGCAGCTTTGAGGTCAGGGCCGTCTGACTGCTGTTCTGGGTCTTTACTTCTCTCTGTGCTGGGTCTGGGGTGGTCGATGTTGCAAGTCAACTTCACCGGCCACAGCCACCTTCCCAGGTACCTGGCAAAAAATACTTCTCTTTCTTCCCTTCCTTCTTTCTTTCTCTTACTAATTAAATTCTAGACTTTACTCCAGTTTGAGCATTTTTTCACTCACATTGCTTTTGTGCTGGGATCCAGTCCATGATGCCACGTTGCACTTCGCATACATAGATTTTTGAGGAGAGTGATTAAGCACTAGGGTTTACATAGTTTTAAGAAATTGGATTTGCTTAAACATAAAGAAGGAAATTGTACATCAATCAACACAACATTAAAGTGTATTTTTGCATGACAAATGTAACTTAACCAAGGAAACGCATGGCCTGGGCACTGTGTAGGTAGGCACACTCACACCAACGTTCCTAGAAGGGATATAAAATGCAGGATTAGACCAAAGGGGGATGTGCAGTAACTCACCAACAATTTGCAATAGCATAAACAAGAATACATTGTTAACTGGCTTTTCAAATTTAATTCAACTATGGAAGAAATTCTTACCACAGGCTATAATGGCTTATAGATTTTAATGTAAAAGTAAATATGCCTCTTTAGTAATGATATTTTCTACACTATTAATGTGGGTTCATTTTAAAAATGTATTTTTCCATTACATATATTTTTGTTCAAATTATTCTACGTATTGGGACATGCCATCATTCTCAAGGCAGGGTTCCTTCAATGCTATTTCTGGGTGTCTCTGAGGCTGTCCTGACAAGCCTGGGCTGGGAATGGGTGGACTCAGCAGAGTGCTACGTGGCCAGGGGGCCTCAGCCAATCTGTGCAGGCCCAGAGGGAGCCCCCGCCCCTCCTGCCTGACTCCTCCCAACGGACGGCAGCGTTCTGCCCTCAGACTGGACTCGCACCCTTGGCTTTCCTGGTTCTCTGGGCTTGGACTGGAGCTGCCACCTGCTGCCTGCATCTCCAGCTTGCAGGGGGCAGAGTGTGGGGGCAGCGAGGAGGGGGCTGCTTCTCAGCTCCATGATCACAGGCGCCAAGACTTGGCTTCATGTATACACATATGAGAGACTATATAAGACATATGGCTAACATATATAAAACATACATGACATTTTACACACGTGAGAGGGCCTCAACTCGCTCATGAGAAACAAGGACTATCCTTTCATTCTCTTTCCCATGAACTTTTTGAAGTACCCTCATGCATGTGTGTATGGTTGTGTGAGCACACATGTGTGTGTGTGCCTGTGTGTGTGCATGTGTGCGTGTGTGCATGCATGTGTGCGTGTGTGTGAGCGTGCACGCATGTGTGTCTGTGCGTGTTTCTTTCTCTTGCTGGTTCTGTTTCTCTGGGGAGCCCTAGCACAGGCACCTCCTTAAAGAGCATCCTCCGCTATTCCATGAGAGTCTTGCGTCAGTTTTTGCTGCAAATGCATCCCAGTGTCCAGGGCGGGGGCAGCAGTCAGTCTAGGGACCGCCAGGCTGTGTGGCTGGCCAGCGGCAGATGCTGCTGCAGCCTCTGCCCCCTGTTGCCGGGCAGCCGGGGCCCTCCCTCTCCTGCCCAGCAGAGAGGCCAGATGGATTCAGTCGGGAAGGATTTCCTGAACGCTCATCACATGCCGAGCTCTGGGGACCTACGAGTGACACTCAGCTCAAGAGGGTCCTGCCCCGGGCAGCCAGCTGTCCAGCGGCCTCCGACCTGTGTGCAGCTTGCAACGCCGGGGAGGCAGCAGGCTGGCCCCTGGCCACCACCAGGGAATACTTGTGGACGGTGACAACCGAAGCCCTGGGAGCTCAGGCACCGTCCTGGGGGGCAGGGCTGGAGACCAGGTCCCAGAGGCTACGTGGGACGGGGGTGGCCCGAGACCACTCAGGTGGGTGCTGGGTGGCGGGGCCAGAAGCCCAGCCTGCTGGCCTCATGCCGGCTTCAGGTTCACAGTTGAAGGCCCAGGCTTGTAGCCCAAGCTGGGTGTGGGGCTCACACTGTGAAAGAAAGGGGCAGATCCCGAGATCATAAGAAGCAGGGGACCAGCAGTGACCCCCCTGCAGCCCGGCCGACTCTGCTTCCCCAGACCCCGGGGACTCTGCCCCGTTCTACCTCTCTGGGCACCAACACAAGGAAGGCTGTGGCTCATGTTTCTTCAAAGCTCCCTGGAGAGCATGGCAGGCCCCGGGGGTCCCCTGTGCACGTCATGGCCTCGTGTTCCCCACTTGAAATCCCAGGGAGCATCCACTAAAATGCAATGTTCGGAGTTGGCACTGTGGCGTAGTGGGCTACCTCTGCTTGTGGCGCCGGCATCCTATACGGGCACCGGTTCACATCCCGGCTGCTCCTCTTCCGATCCAGCTCTCTGCTATGGCCTGGGAGAGCAGTAGAGGATGGCCCAAGTGACTGGGCCCCGGCAGCTGCGTGGGAGACCCGGAAGGAGCTCCTGGCTCCTGGCTCCTGGCTCTTGGCTCCTGGCTTCAGATTGGCGCAGCTCCAGCCGTTGCGGCCATCTGGGGAGTGAACCAGCGGGTGGAAGGCTTTTCTGTCTATTTCTCCTCTGAAACTCTGCCTCTCAAATAAACAAAATTTTTAAAAAAGAAAAGGAAAGGAAAGAAAAACTCAGCACTCAGTTTCATCTTGCTCTCCAAGCTGGGTGTATGTGCAGCCTCCCACTGCACGAGCGACTGCGAAAGGGGCATCGTTCCCCAGGTAGTCCTCAGCGCCCAGGGTGCAAACCACACATCTCACTTCACCAGCCCCGTCGTGCCCCCGCCACCCCACAGCATTAAAGCAGTGCCCCTGAGAAGATAATGAATGTGCCCTGCGCCCCTCTGGCTGAACACGGAGAACAGCTGGGGTCTGGGGGAGGCCAGGGCACCCCAGGAAGGCGCACTTCAGAGTCCCCTGTGGGGAAAGGAGAGGTGGTGCTGGCAAGGCTAACCGTGGGATCCGAGCAGCTGGAGTGGGGTGGGGGGGTGGGGTCCCTGAAGCTGGTCCTGGGGGTTATGGGTGGCACCCGCAGCCTCCTGGGCTATACCCAACAGCTCCCGAGGCCCAGCTGACTTGGAGCAGCCCGTGAGTTGGGAGCTGGGCCGCAGCCCGGGCACCCCGAGGACCCCCGGGCTCACAGCAACCTCACATCATTGAGGAGCACCCAGCCTCCCCAAGGCTCACGGTGTAGCCAAGCACTGGAGTGGAACACAGGCAATGCCACAGTTCCCAGCCACCACAGATCTTCTGCTTCCTGCTGTCTGGGTCAGCTCGGGCTGCCAGGCCGGGACAGCACAGACTGGCAGCTGAAGCCAGCCCTTAAGCCCCTGGGGTCTGGAGGCTGGTGGCCTGGGGCCAGGGGGCAGCAAGGCTGGGATCTGGGCGAGGTGTCCGCCCCGGTGCAGGTGGCTGCCTTCCGTCTTATCCTCACGTTGTGGAGAGAGGGCTCCACGCACAGCACTGATCCCGCCTACCAGGCTCTGACCTCATCAGCACCCGAAGACCCCAACTGCACACACCCCTCATCCGGGGTCAGATGCCAACAAAGGCACGCGAAGGCTCCCTGCCCCTGGGGCCGGGGCTACCCGCACCATCCTGTACGGGGGCAAGAAGCACTTCATGGGAACGAGGGAAGGCTTTTGGCAGCTCTGGTCTCGTTTTAGAGAAAACTCCTAGGTTTCGAAGTTGTCAGCTTTAACACCACACAGCACGCGGAGGCTCCTGCCGGGACTGTGAAGCCGCCCGCGGGAGCGCACGCGTTCCCCTGACTCCCGATCTGAGAACCGGCATTTCTGAAACAAGCGCCCAGCCGATCCCTGTCCAGCCACAGAGCACACACAGGCGTTGTTGTTCTTTAAGGAAACCAGAAGCTTGGTAAGAATGCAGTCTAAAAGAGGGGCAAAACCCACAAAGGCAGAAATGACTCGAAGCTCTAGTGCATTCCTGTGCTTAAAATAAACCTGGCCCCCTGGCCCCCCTGGCCCCACAGCCACTTAACCACCTCCTGCTCTCTGCCCCACCTCCACTGCAGGCAGAGACCGGAGCCAGAAGCAACAAGTCCCCCAGGCCAGGGCTTCTCCCCTCCCTCTCCTCTGGATACGGACAGAAGCAGGAAGCGGAGGGGAATATCGGAGAAGCCCCAATAAAAACACAAAAGGCAGATGGAGGGACACGGGCGCTCTGAGACCACGCAGCCACCGCTCAGGAGGGAGAGGTGTGAAAACTGGGCAGGTGTATGGCGCCGCAGTACAGACAGCACCTGGGACGTCCCTGTCCCACATCGGAGGGCCTCGGTTCAAGTCCCAGCTCCACTTTCCAGCTTCCTGTCAATGCAGACCTGGGAGGCAGCTGATGGTGGCTCAAGTACTTGGGCTCCTGCCACCCACGTGGGAGACCTGGACCGAGGTCCCAGCTCCCAGCTTCAGCCTGGCCCAGCTGTGGATGTTGTAGGCATTTGAGGAGAGCACCAATGCCTCCAAGGAGTCCTCAGTAAACCAGGAGGGTGCAGCACCCACAGCAGCCACCCCGCAGAGATACCGCATGCACACCCTAACACCTGTGACTGCACCGCGTCCCGTTGCATCGGGTGGTTTGACAGTGTGCAGGAGGGATCCCGACGTGGGGACACCAGCCTGGACCTCTGTGTGGGCCCGGTGCAGAAGGAGAGGTCAGAGAGGGGCACGTGACGATGCCAGGCAGAGGAGGGGCCCCCAGCCCAGGAATGCAGTGGCCTGCACGAGCTGGAATCCGCCGGCCACCAGGCCCTCCCCCGGAGCCTCGGGAGGAAGCGGCCCGGCCGACACCCGGCTCCCCCAGGAGTGACGGCCACAGGCCCGTGTTCCGAGTGAACCGTCCATGGTCATCTCTGCAATGGCGATGGGAGACCACGCAGAGGAAGACGGAAGAGGGACAGGCAGACAACGGCGAAGCCAGCCTGCGCCCCGGCTCAGCGTGGGGAACCGGGTCACGGTTTCCACGCACCCCGCGAGCAGCCCTGCCCAGGGCTCCGCCCTCGCTGTTACCACAAAGCCCAGGGTCTCCGAAGGCCTGGCATTAACCTGGCCAGGTGGTGCAAGACTGTACGGACTCTAGCCCAGCACTCTGTAGGCCTGGGATCTGAGATTTGAGAAACAGCTCCTCAGTGGAGAACCCACTTAGACTCCGCCGCTCGGATAGGCGGCGCGCTGGGTGCAGCGCCCAGAGCGGGAAGCCGGGCTCGGGGCAATAAGATTTATTGCCGAGAAACACTTCCCAACGCGTCTATGAACCCTACGTGCAGACAAGGCCTATATTAAGCCTTAAGGACAAAAGAACTTGATTTAAAGTCATTCGCTGAATGAGCCAAAAATAACTGCCGAAGAGGCTTGGGATGAAGCCAACGAAAGCACAGAGCAGAGCCGGCCGAAATGCACGAAGCCTGGAAGAGCACGGGTCTCGAAGTCTGTGGCTGGCAGGCCAAGCGATGCCAGCCCTCCCCGCCCTGCGCCCTGTTTAGAAGGAAACCAAAGGGAGGTACCAGCAGCCCCCAAGTGCAGGTCAAGAGGAGAGAGAACTCCCAGCGGCTCGGAGCAGCCTTGGTGCAGTCGGACTTGCCCTTGGCAGAGAGACTTGCGACGTCGTTGACTTTGAGGCTGTGAAGGGGACCGGGCAGTGGGAAAGACGACCAGAGTCACAGTGCCGGGCTCCTCCCCCGGGGATTCAACAAGCCCAGCTGCCTGGGAGCCCGCGCTGGAACCGGGGCTAGGAAGGTGCAGCTCGGGGCCTCCTGCACCCCAGCTTCCGGGGGAGCCCCTAGACAGACATAAGCGGTTAGCTATAACCTGAAACATAACGGAGGCCCCAGGGGCACAGCTGGTGAGCACGGGGGGTCTCGTCTCACTCGCAAGGTGTTCTGGGAAGAGAGGCCGGTTAAGCTGAAGAGGAGACCTGGATGGATGAGGGGAGAAAATAGGGATGAAACAGCTGCTATCGGGGAAGAACCTTGGGGAGAGACTATTTTAGAAATCCATGTGATTGACAATAGAATATCCTTCTCCATCTCTCTATAAATGTTCAGTAAAATCAGTATTACTCATCCAAGCTTCTGGAGTTTGCCATGGGACTTTGGGGTGCAAAGATATGTTAAGTGCACCCATTAGGATTCCACTTGGGGTACGTAAAACAGAAAAATAATGATAACAGAGTGCTAAGTGCCTTTCATATAGTCTTCTCTCATGGAAGGAAGTCCACAGGCACTGCAAAGCTGGTAGGGCTGGTCCATGGTGGTAAGATCCAGGCTCCTTCAAGCTGCCTGCTCCACTCTCTGAGCAGTGGCTTCCATGCTTGCGCAAGTCTCATTATCCAAGGTAGCTGCTGGGGTTCCAGCCATCATATCTGCTCTTCCAGGCAGCTAGACTGTGTCAGTCAGCTTTTCATTACTTTAACTAAATCACCAGAGAGGAGCTTCATGGGGAGGTAAGGTTTATTCAGCTTAGAATTGGGAGGTTCACACTTCAGGATTGGGTGGCCCCATTAGTCTGGCATCTGGCGGACACTGCCCTTGGTGGAGGCCATGCAGAGACAATCACACAGTGAGCCAGGAAGCAGAGAGAGAACCAGGCTCAGCCAGGCCTAACCAGCCAACACCCGGGGGGAGCACTCGGGAGCAAGCCCCCACTGACCCAAAGATTCCCACGGGGACCCTCCTAGATGCCACAGGAGATCAAACCTCCAGCCTTCACCCACCAACACTCCAGGTATGGCTTCAGAGCTTCTGCTCCCTCGCGGGCCGTGTTCACCCCACAACGGGACACAGGGGCGCCCCACAACGGGACACAGGGGCGCCCCACCTCGGAGGCACCTGCTGAGAAAGAAGGCCGAAGAAGTCGCCGAAGGCCGACTGAGCTGTCTGGCCTGGGAGGGCCCCCCGGGGTCCCTGCACGAGTCACCAGGCGACAGCTCCGTGACGAGGGGACAGGTGGGGCTCATGCTGAGTGCCTCCCAGACGGCGTCGCACCCCAGTGGGGTCTCGGCTCGGCCAGGTGAACAGGAAGGGTGCCCCCCAGAGACAGCCCGAGTGCAAACGCGATCGTCCGGTTCACAGCGGCGCGCCTCTGCCTCTCACCCCGTCTCACGCTCCCCTACCTGCAGGCAGCGCGACCTGGCACCCCGTCTCGGAAGTCACGCACAGCCCGCTCACGCCGAGGCCTCCCCTGACCCTCAGCCCGCCCCGTGCCCGTCTGCGGGATCTGCCTGCCCCTGCCCGCAGTGCCCGTCAGCAGCTGCTCCCATCACACGGCCGCACCCCCACACGCGGCCCGACACGCGGCATCACGGGCCAAACCAGCCTGCTTCCTGCAACCCACGACCGGGCTCACACGCGGCCCGACACGCGGCATCACGGGCCAAACCAGCCTGCTTCCTGCAACCCACGACCGGGCTCACACGCGGCCCGACACGCGGCATCACGGGCCAAACCAGCCTGCTTCCTGCAACCCACGACCGGGCTCTCAGAAGCACTCTTGGGAATCTTCCTCTCCGTGTGTGCATGAGCTGCAGAGACCCGGAAACACTGCACACCTGTGCACGTGTGTGCGTGTGTGTGTGTGCGTACGTGGGTGACAAGTCCTGGCTTCTCAGACATTTTGAAAACGCTACTAAAGTATAACATTTACTCTTCAAACTCTTGCCAAGTGCACAATTCAGGAGTGGTATTAAGCACACCCCAGTGTTGTGCAAGCGCCACCGGGCCTAATTCTAGAACTTTCCAAAAGGACAAAAGGACACCCTGCGCCCATTCAGCAGTCACCGGGGCCCCCTCGCCCTCCCCCGGCACCAGCGGCCACCGATCTGCTTCTGCCTCTGAGGACTTGGTGACTCTGGAGACAAAAGGGGTCGTCACTGCTCAGGGACTTTCGGTTACAGTCGACCGAACGCTCGCTCTATTTCCAGGAAAGGGAGGGAAAGTGTTGCCTCTATCTGTGTTTTCCAGACAACTTTCTGTAGGACCCTTAGCCTCAAAGGAAAAGCCATCACAAGACCAAAAAGCCATCGTGAGCATGCCTTGTATCGGTCACTTCTCACTGCAGACACGCCTGCAGGGGCAGCCCTGTGGGACAGCAGGCTAAGCCTCCGCCTGCAGTGCCAGCATCCCACATGGCTGCTCCACTTCGGACCCAGCCCCTGCTGGTGCACCTAGGAAAGCAGCAGAAGGTGACCTCAGTACTTGGGCCCCTGAACCCAGGTGGGAGACCCAGAGGAAGCTCCTGACTTCTAGCTTCGGTCTGGCCCAACCTGGAATTGAGGCTATTTGGGGAGTGAACCAGCAGATAGAAGATCTCTCTCTCTCCCTCTCTGTATCCCTGAATTTTCAAATGCGTACATACATATATAAATCTTATTTTTAAAAAAGGAAATGCCAGGGGCTGACGCTCTGGTACAGTGGTTTAAAGCTGTGGCCTGCAGTGCTGGCCTCCCATATGGGCGCCGGTTCGAGTCCTGGCTGCTCCACTTCTGATCCAGCTCTCTGCAGTGGCCTGGGAAAGCAGTAGAAGAGGGTCCAAGTCCTTGGGCCCCTGCGCCCACGTGAGAGATCCGGAAGAAGCTCCTGGCTCCTGGCTTTGGATCAGCTCAGTCTGGCCATTGCGGTCATTTGGAGAGTGAACCAGTGGATGGAAGACCTCTCTCTCTCTCTCTGGCTCTACGTCTCTGTAACTCTTTCAAATAAATAAAATAAATCTTATATATATATAAAAAAGGAAATGCCAGCATCCTTTCCTCTCCAGCGGCCTCCTGCTCCCAAGGCAGGTAACAAAAACACAAGCTTGGCTTCAGTTAAAATTGAGCAAATCAAGAAAATACACTCCCTCGGTTTATACCCATGGATCACTCTGGAAAGGGAGAGGGGCGACGAGGCCAGGAACACATGCCACGCCCCAGGATGGCTTGCCCTTGCCCTTGTCCTTGCCCGTCCTTTGACTCCCTATCCATGCAGCAGGACTAAGGAAAAAGTCCCTGCACCTGCAGACCCAAGAACTCACTATTGGATCCGGTACCAACAGCTCGCCACCCCGCAGGGCCCAGAGCCCTCCACGCAAGCCAGAGCCACAGGTAGGACCTCACGCAGGTGCTCCAGGGAAGCATCTGAACTAACTGTCCCTTCGTTGCCCCAGCCGGGCCCAGTCCTGAGGGAGGTCGCTCAGGCCTCGCCTGCCACAGCCCGAGACGTATGGATGGCGGGTCACTTACTGTCAAGTGTCTTCCGGTCCCCACTGGTTTGCTGCAGACCCTCACGCCCCCGAAGCCTCCCTCCCGTGCTGAGAAATGACCGGCGTGCACAGCTTTCAGTCGTCCCCTGTCGTTTGTTACAAACAGCACCTCTCTCAGCTGCATTCCTCCTGAGACTTTGGACCCTTCGGCCACCGTCTCCCTGGGGGCCCCGGTCTGCTCTCCACTTGGGGAACCTGGGCTTTTTTGGGGTCCACGCACAGGTGAGGGCACAGGGCATCTGTCAGCCTGTGCCTGGCTTATTCGCGTAGCGTGACACCCTCCGGGGATGCAGAGCGAGGATGGGCAGCGGCAGCCTCAGCTCCCTGGTGGGGGGACTCTGGTTTCTGGGGTTTCCTTCCAAGCCGCAATGCTAGAAAACACAGCGAAGGCAGCGTAGCACTGGTCACCTGTGAGTGAGGCCCTAACACTGCTTCCACCCGAGCAAGACTGCCCGGCTGCTGCCCCCCGCCTGCTCGGGCTCCTACCCCAGCAGGAGTGGTTGGCAGTGCCGGCCCCTCCTTCCAGCTTCAGATGGCGCCGCTGGCAAGGGAGCCTCCCTTCGTCCCCCGTTTTCCACGCAGGGGAGTGACCTGACACCGCCAATCACCTCCGCCTAACACAGCTCCCGTTCCCCTCCAAGTGCATCCGGGGGGCGGGAATCCGTCTGAATATTTCTTGCCGAAACAAGGCACAGTGAAGCGTGAGAAGGATGGACTTAGTCCTGGTACTGAGGAGACCAGCTTGGCTTTTGTCTCCACTGGGTCTGGCTTCCTCGGGTTTCCCATTTTAGCTCCCTGACCCTCCCCAGCTAGAGAAACCCTCCCCTCCGCTTTGCAGTAAGTTTCCCGCCAGCCGCCTCCTGCCACTGAAAGTTCAAGTTGGGTCAGCTCTGCTCATCTTCTGGGACAAAGCCCCTCCCCCAGAAGGGTCTCACTGCAAATTCCCTCCTGGTTCCCTATTATTTTTTGGTTTATCTCCATCCCGCTTGTTCTTCAGTTTTCCCAGAGGAGCCCTCTCTAACGCCTGAACCTGACCTCGACTTTCTGCCCTGAGTTGTTGGTTTCTCCCCCTCTCCTGGTCCAGCGCACCCGCGGCCGCACAGGGGCTCAGCTCAGGCACACCTGTGGCAGGTTCCCTCGGGGGTGGGGGGGTACCCTGGCCAGGCAGACTGAGAGCGCCTCCCCGTCGCCTGGTCCTGAGGGAGCCAGCGCCCAGCCCAGACTTCTAGGCTGCCTGCTATTCTCTCCGGGTACCTGACTGCCGGTGGGGTTCACCACTCGCTTTCTCTGAAGCGCGTTTGCCTGCTCTGTGAGGTTCGCGGCTCTATAAGAGGCATCGGCCGCGGGCAGAGTCGTCTGCACTTCTCCTGAGACGCCGCGAGCTTTTCAAGGAGAGGACCGGTCACACGCGCTAGTGCTCCCCAGCCGCTGTCCCGGGGCTACTGTAGCTCCCCCTTCTGCTTTCCTCCCTCCTCAGGAAGTGTGGGGGTTCACTCACGCCCGCGGGGTGCATGCCGTCCTCAGGCTGTGTGGAAACGCCGCCTCTGCGCGCTCAGGGCCCCTCTGTCTGCCCACGCTCAGCCCCCCGCCCCATGACTGCACGCACTCGGGCCCCCCCACCCCACGACTGCACGCGCTCAGGGCCCCCCCACCCCACGACTGCACGCGCTCAGGCCCCCACCCCACGACTGCACACGCTCAGGGCCCCTCCACCCCACATGTGCACGTGCTCAGGGCCCCTCCACCCCACGACTGCACGCGCTCGGGCCCCCCCACCCCACGACTACACACGCTCAGGGCCCCTCCACCCCACATGTGCACGTGCTCAGGGCCCCTCCACCCCACGACTGCACGCACTCGGGCCCCCCCACCCCACATCTGCCCACGCTCAGCCCCCCCGCCCCACGACTGCACGCGCTCAGGGCCCCCCCGCCCCACGACTGCACGCGCTCAGGGCCCCCCCACCCCACGTCTGCATGCGCTCAGCCCCCCACCCCACGTCTGCCGGCCCTCAGGGCTCCCCAGCCCATGTCTGCACGCACTCAGCCCCCCCACCCCACATGTGCACTCATTCAGCCCCCCGCCCCACGTCTGCATGTGCTCAGGGCCCACCAGCCCATGTCTGCACGCACTCGGCCCCTCTCTGTCTGCAGCTTCCCTCTCTGCGGCTTCCTCCCTCAGACGTGCCCCACCCCACGCCATCCACCTGTGAGCGCAGCCGCCCATCTGCCACGTTCATTTCTTCTGGGGTTTCCACCTGGTCCTTTGGATCCACTCGCACCGTTTGTCCTGGCCTCTCCTCTCCTCCCTGATGGGGAGGTACTCGCAAGGACAGCAGTTCCGCACGGCTTCCAGGGCCTGCTCTGCCGGCTGCTTCAGCCCCCTGAGATGTGGAGGCGTCCCTGGGGGAGCCTGGGTTCAGCACGTGTGGACCAGTTTCTCAGGTCGCAGTCGACTCCTCACAGGTGCGTGAATTCAGACCCTGCAGGTGCTAGTGGCCCGGAGTTCAGCTCCTCCCGAGGCCTAGAGCCAGGGCATGCTCCTGGGCAGAGTCCCCCATCTGCTGGGCTGTTGCTCTAGTCCCAGACATGGATTGGGGGCGCCCTCCCTGCTCCCCTGTGATCACAGGAACCTTCACGTGTTTGGAGAGGGGGCTCTCTGGGAGGTGCGGCATGGTCTCCACTTCGTCAGGTTGACCAGAAGTCTGGGGTCAAACCCAAGCGCGCCACGTCCTGGGGTGAGCATGTCACTGCCAGCCTGACAGCTGCTATTCCCGATGTCAATCACAGTAACGAGAAAGAGATTCTCCCTAGAATCCTGGCGGCTATTCGGGGATAACGGCACTGCAGTGGGAACGCACGTCCCTTGGGAAGCCGTGGGTGTATTCAAGGAGGGTGAGGCCAGGGGAAACTTTTAAAGGCACAAATGAGGACGATTACATCAGGTATTTTGAAACAACAATTTTTAGCAGTTTGAAAATTTGTTTTCATTTTATTTGAAGGCAGAAAGAGAAAGAGTGCAATAGAGAGATGGAGATCTTCCATCTGCTGATTCACTCTCCAAATGCCTGCAACAGCCAGGGCTGGCCCAGGCTAAATTCAGGAGCCAGGAACTCCCTCCTGGTCCCCCACGCTGGTGATGGGACCCAGGAACTGGAGCCACCATCTGCTGCCTCCCGGAGTGCACATTAGCAGGACGCTGGACTGGACGCTGGGCCAGGTCCTCCCATGCGAGACTCCACCACCCCTGGAGCTGTTGCTTTGGCCATGGCGTTAAGGACGAGGTTGTGCAGGCTGGGCTGGCATTGGCTGGGCAGGGGTCCTTGGGGAAGTCTTTCCGTGGAAGGTTTCCATGGTCTGTGTGTGGGTCTAGCCTGGTCTTCTATGACAGGGCGCATCAGATGTCAGTGTGGAACCCTTCCTCACAACCTCCTCACCTTGCTTGTTTGCTGCCCGTGGGCTGAGGGAGGGGCTGAGGTGACACGGGTGGGTGCTGAGCTCTGTCCCCATCCATGGGAGGGGCTGAGGTGACACGGGTGGGTGCTGAGCTCTGTCCCCGTGGGAGGGGCTGAGGTGACACGGGTGGTGCTGAGCTCTGTCCCCGTGGGCTGAGGGAGGGGCTGAGGTGACACGGGTGGGTGCTGAGCTCTGTCCCCATCCATGGGAGGGGCTGAGGTGACACGGGTGGGTGCTGAGCTCTGTCCCCGTGGGAGGGGCTGAGGTGACACGGGTGGTGCTGAGCTCTGTCCCCGTGGGCTGAGGGAGGGGCTGAGGTGACACGGGTGGTGCTGAGCTCTGTCCCCGTGGGAGGGGCTGAGGTGACACGGGTGGTGCTGAGCTCTGTCCCCGTGGGCTGAGGTGACACGGGTGGGTGCTGAGCTCTGTCCCCGTGGGCTGAGGGAGGGGCTGTCTGCTTAGACTTTACTGGCACTGGCTCTGATTCCGGGTTCTGTCCCTCTGTGTGTGGTGAGGTGTAGTGGCAGGGCCAGGTGTTTTACACAGCAGGGAAGACCTTGGCGTCCACACCCTGTACGGGAGTCCCCGGGCTCTTGTCCAGGCTCTGCTCCCACTTCCGGCTTCTTCCCACTTCCTGCAGGTACTTGGGTCCCTGCCTCCCACGTGGGAGACCCACAGTAAGATCTGGCTTCTGCATGGCCCAGACTTGGTTCTTGTGGGCATCTGGGGAATGAGCCAGACAATGGGGGAGCTCTGTCTTTCTCTCTGCCTTTCAAAACAAATAAATAAAATTCTGAAAATATTTTTCGACATGAAATTTACCATCGTCCCCACTCTAAGTGTCCCTTTGGAGGCATCCAGTGCAATCCTCATGTCAGCGACCGTCCCACCGCCTCCTGCAGGGCTCCTCATCCCATGGGACTGCAGCCGCTCGGACCCTGCCCGGACCCTGGCACCCGCTGTGGTCCCCACCTCTGTGGCCAGCAGCAGGCAGGTGTTCAGGCCCCACTCTGAGATGCAGAGACCAGAGAGGCACTGGGCCAGCCAATGGCACAGCCGGCAACTCAGCCTGAGGTCTCTTGGTGTCTAGGGTCTGTGTCTCAGCCACTCTGAACAGGGGAGTGTGGGAGGCAGCAGAGACTGGCTCCCAGGACCCCAGCTGTGAGAAGAGGGAGTGGCAGAAGGAATTTCCATTTCAAAATGTCCAAACCCACCTCCTCAAGGGGAAACAAGTTCCCGGATGTTGCACAAGCTCGCGGGGACGGGACACTGCAGCAGGGCGCCCATCTGTGTGCGGTCTGCTCAGGGCCTACATTCATTGCCCCGGAGTGCAGCCTGTGACCCAGCGGGCCCGAGGCCCAGCAGGGAGCTCTCTGTGGGTGTCCCGTGCACTGTGCAGGGTGTCCAGTTACCCCACATTTATCCTGGTGCCTTCTGTCTCCCAGGGGGCCCTGCATGCCTTGGGTGCCCCACTGTTGGTGGAGAAGCTCTTTGGCCCCAGCCGGTCCCATGACAGCCTCACACCCTCCCCAGGGAGGAAGATGAGGGAGACACTGAGAACCAAGGGCAGCGAATGGTACAGGCTGGGAGGCCTTGAAGCGTCTCCCAGCAGTGGGCTCTGAGCTCCTCCCCCTGTGGTGCTGCTCCAGGTGCTGGCCAAGGGCCGCCCACCCTCTGACACTAAGGATTCCCCACTCCAAGTAGAGTGACAGCTCTCTGCTCTGGGGTCCCTGAAGCCTGTCCTGCTGGTCCTGTCCCACAGGGAGTGTCCACTGCCTCATGGACAGCAAGCTGTCCCAGCTGCATATCTGGTGATGAGAGTCCCGAGCGGGCCTCCCAGGCCATCCAGCCTGTCACTGGGCCGTGGGGCAGGCCGTTGGCTGGAGCCACGAGCTGGTCCTCCTCCCTCCACCCGTCCTCCTACATGAAGCCATCACACCACAGCCCTGCAGGCCCTGGCCCTGGCCCTGGCCCACAGAGGGCCTCTGCCCAGCAGTGCCCGCCCTCCCTGCCCCTGAGCTATGGGCGACCCTCGAGAGGGCAGCCGAAAAGCACCAACAAGGCTCAGGTCGCCGCATGGGAAAGGCCTCTGCCCACTCCACCAAGGCCCCTGTGTGCAGAAGGTGGAAGGGAGGAGGAGCCTGGGTACGCACCAACGTCCACGGCCTCGGTGGCTCCCGCTGTGGCCCCCAGCCCTGCAAGGGTGCCTGCCCTGCTCTGCCCCTCGGGGGAGCCGCCCAGGCGTCCAGGAGCTCCCAGGACCGGCAGCTTGTGTGCCCAGCACAGCCACCTGTTTTCAGAGGGGAAGGTGGCCGGGCTGGTGCGAGCGGGGACTTTGTCTAAGGAGGGGTCTCCTTCCTACAGCGGCACCCGCGATGGAGCTCTGAGGATCAGCGAGTTAAAGCGGAGCCAAAGTGCTGGTGCCTTCACCCGGGGTGATCCCTGGGGGCCCTGCTGCAGCCCGGAGCTGTGGGACCTCCGCCCTCTGCTCCCCGCGCCAGCTCCATGCCTGGGTTTCCCACTGATCAAAGCTCTGGCAGGGCTGAGGAGGAGGGACCTGCAGGGAAGGGGACCCCCGGGCCTCCCAGGGAAGAAGACAGAGAGAACGCTTCTCCTCCTCTCTCTGCTGCCTGATAGAGCGGGGAGCCTGCACCTGGAGATCATTTGTGCGCCGCTGGGTCCCCTAAGGAAGACGGCCCCACCAGGTACAGGCGAGTCCTGGGGCCACCAGTGCTCCTCGCAGCAGGGTGCAGAGCTGCAGGAGGCAGCAGGCCACACCATGAGGGCTCTCACACGGACGCTGAAGCCCCAGCCTGTGGCCACCGTCCAGGAGACGAGTCCCTGTGTGAATGCTGCTCCTGCCCACTGACAGCGTTCGCACCGAGGCAGGGCTCACCGTTCCGGGGACCCCGCAGCGGGCAACGCACTGTGATGCAGGCACACAAGCCCCAGTAGTCCTGAGTCACCCGGGCACTGGCTCAGATGCCTCGATGACACACGAAGACACACACCCAGCGACGAGCGAAGGGTGAGCATGCCGCTGAGGTGAACGGGACAGCTCCCGCAGCCAGGCGGCTCGGGGACAGGGGCGCTCTCAAACAGAAAGGCCATATGGGAAGGAGCAGAGAGGACTCTGGGAAAGCAGCCGGGAGGGGCTGTCCTCAGCATGCAGAAGGCGTGGAAGTGCACAGCGCCCGGCCAGAGAAGTGCTCATCCTGCTGTGGGCTCTCCCTGCCTTCTTATCTCCCGTCACGCCCGATGGGTGTGGCTCCTGTCCCCGGTGTGTCACCTGCAGTGTAGCCGCCCTTCATGGCGTTTCTCTCTCATCCTGTTCATTTGTAGGCTCCAGCCTTTTTGATTTCTAAGTTCCAGCATTTAGTGTGTGTGTGTGTGTGTGTGTGTGTGTGTGTGTGTTTTACAGGCAGAGTGGACAGTGAGAGAGAGATGAGAGACAGAGAGAAAGGTCTTCCTTTTTCGTTGGTTCACCCTCCAATGGCCGCTGCGGCCAGCGCACCATGGCCAGCGCACCGCGCTGATCCGAAGGCAGGAGCCAGGTGCTTCTCCTGGTCTCCCATGGAGTACAGGGCCCAAGCACTTGGGCCATCCTCCACTGCACTCCCAGGCCACAGCAGAGAGCTGGCCTGGAAGAGGAGCAACCGGGACAGAATCCGGCGCCCCAACCGGGACTAGAACCCGGTGTGCCAGCGCTGCAAGGCAGAGGATTAGCCTATTGAGCTGCGGCGCCGGCCTTCCAGCATTTAGTTTTTGCAAAGCATGTCTCCTAGGTGCATGCCCTTGTGTTGCTTAGTAACCAGAGACACTGTCCACCGCATGTAGCACCCCCGACCTAACCTGGCTTGCTTTCTCCTACCTAGATCCAGGATAGGACGGCAGTGTGTCTCCCTGCAGGCACACCCAGCACATGAGCCTCCCTGGGCAAACCCGCGTCTGGACCTCCCACTGCTGCTCGCGTGGCTGAGGCGAGCCCGTCAGCTGGGGACGGATTCCTTCCCGCTGATGCAAGTGGCTGTCACTTGAGTCCTCCAGAGTCGTTTTTCTCCCTAGCTTCTTAATGACCCTGGCGGATTTCTTCTGTGACCCTTCCAGGCTGGCCTGCGTCTTCCCCTCCAGCTGTGGCTTGCGTGGGGCGGGATTCGTGTCTCACACCAGGGCCGCCCTGGAGGTCCGCCATGACACTGAGCCAGGGCGCGCATACTCAGGCGAGACCCTCCCAGGACATCTCTGCCTTGGCGCCACAGCAGCCTTCCTTGTGTTCAGGGTCCCACCCATGATGGAGCTGACCACAACCACCCGCCGTGGGGAGGAGTCAGGGCCCAGCTGTGCTCTGCAGGCTCACCGTGAGGCTGGGGGTCCCCTCACTGCCTTGCTCCCTGCACCAGGGCTGCCTGACCACTGCCGCAAACAACATCCTGTTGTGTAAGGAGAAAACCCATCAGTGCAGCCACGGACGTTGGTTCATGGGGTCACTGGGAGCAGCACCTTCAGCTCACCAGCAGCTGTCTCTGCGGCACGCTGTGGCTGGCAGGACGCTGTCATACACTCACCGGGTACTGATCTGCCTGGTGCCGTGTGAGGAGGAGCAAGCGCTGGGCGCCAGCTGTGATGGACAGAGGGGAGACTGAGGCGTGCCTGCAGCACAGAGGGAGGAGCAGACCTGAATCCACCTGCTCTGGCCCCGGCTGTGCTGCCTCACTGAAGCTGGAGGGCGTCGATTGATCTTACTTTATCAGACAGAACAAGAAAAGCCGGAGGTCAGCAAGAGTCTGTTTAGTCCAAGATCAGTCAGCCAACCAACAGCAGTCTGGGTGCTGTGCTGGTCCTCAGGTCCACGACCAGCTGTTCCCCAGACCCTTCCCTGAGCACAGGCGCCAAGGCTCAGACCCCGAGCTAGCGGCAAACCTTCCACAATCAAGAGAGGGCCAGGGGAGCCAGGAGTGGGGTGGCAAGGAGGGCAAGGTGGGCTTCCAGGAGGTGGTGGCCCCTAGTTAGCGCTCAGCATTTCCCACCCAACTCAAAGGCAAGCAGCTCCGAGAGACTGCCCGGCTCTCCAGGCCCTTGTGGCCATTCCCTCCCCTGGGCTCTCCCCCTGGCTTGCTTTCCTGGCTTCTAAGAGGAAGAACACATTCCCACACACCCAGAGCAGGGACACAAACTCAGGGCCAAGCTGGTCCCCAGCATTAGCAGTTCAAAGGAGTTTTTTTTTTTTCCATCCAAAATGGCCTTATTTGGTGTCCAAGACAAAAACATCACTATTCGCTCTCGCTTTAAGGAAAAGAACGTCTCTTTTTAAACTACACTTATTTACTTGCTCGTAATCAACTTGCCCTTAAAAAGCAGCCCTTCCTTGCAACCTCCCTTCAAGGCCTTGTCAGGAGCGCCGGGATTTGTAACCTGCTGGTCTCTGTGTTAATGTTTGCAGCTGTGAAGCTGAGAACCAGGCTCAGGTTTCCAGGAGTGAAATCCGTTCTCTCCGTTCTCTCCGAACACTGTGGCTGTGGGTTAAGAGCAAAGCAAACAAAGTGAGAATCGAGTGTTGCCTCCTGGGGCCTCGGCTGTCAGCCTGGACAGGGTCTTTGTGCACGGGTTACCGTGGCGATGAGGATAACTGACAGGCGTCCAAGCGGCTCCCCTCCCAAACCCGCCCACTGGCCTCATTCTGTCCTTTGTGCCTCACAGAGATCAGCGGGGGGTCGGCAGGGGCAGGCAAAAGCAGGTGGTGGCTTTTCTCTGCCCTTCCTCGCCGTTCTCAGACCCCGGGGCCCTTGTGCATCCTTGGCTTCGGCTGCACTAGCTCAGCCCTCCCCTCTCCCTGTCTCTTCAGACCAAGTTCTCCTTCTCCCCTGCGGGGACTTGAGTTAAACTGAGGAGGAAACTGCCCAGTGGCCGCCTCTGTCCGTTCACGGGAACTCAGTGTGCGGCGGACCAGAGACGCACACCCTGTCCTCGCCCTGCAACCCGTGGATGCTGCCTACTCCAGTACACACCAACGGGGCTTTACCGAGTGGAGCTCAGGGCTCCAAGATGGGCAGAGCAGCCCCGATGATGTAAATGTAACCACGAGAGCCCTTATGAGAGAGATGATGAGTGACGTGGCCACACGCCTGGGACCCGGCAGCTGCTGGAGGCTAGGAAAGGCCAGAGAGGTCTGCCGCTGGAGCCCTGTGGAGCCCTTGACACTCAGCGGGTGGACCTGACCATGGACTTGCAGCCTCCAGAGCTGGGAACTGACACGGGTGTGCACGTGTCCCACGAGGCTTTGCTCTCCCGTCACACAGGGGGTCCTTGGCGGGGGAGTTGATCTGCAGTCCGTGTGTCCAGGCAGAGTTGTGAGCGGGGTTTCTTCACCACGTTAGGCGTACCTTGCCTCAGCTCACCAGTGTGGATGTCCCCTCCACTTCTAGGAAGAACTGTGCACTTTTAAATAGGTTAGGGTTAGCCAGTTTTTTTTTTTTTTCAAGTTTCATTTAACTCCACTTTCTCAGAAACATTTTTTTGTTTATTTATTTGACAGGTAGAGTTACAGACAGTGAGAGAGAAAGACAGAGAGAAAGGTCTTCCTTCCGTTGGTTCACTCCCCAAATGGCTGCTACAGCCGGTGCTGCACCGATCCGAAGCCAGGAGCCAGGTGCTTCCTCCTGGTCTCCCATGCAGGTGCAGGGTCCCAAGCACTTGTGCCATCCTCCACTGCCTTCCCAGGCCACAGCAGAGAGCTGGACTGGAAGAGGAGCAACCAGGACAGAACCCGGCGCCCACATGGGATGCTGGCACTGCAGGCGGAGGATTAACCAAGTGAGCCATGGCGCCAGCCCAAGAGTTAATCAGTTTTAAAAACATCCTAGTTGGTTGGTCGTTATTATGTCAACATCAACACTTGGCAAACCAACATGTCCAGTGATCAGAATCACAAGACAATAGTCTTTTTTAAGATTTCTTTTATTTAATTTGAATGCCAGAGTACAGAGGGAGAGAGAGAGGAAAAGGGGAGAGAGAGAGAGAGGTCACTCCCTAATGGCTGAAATGGCTGGGGCTGGGGCAGGGCCAGGCCAAAGCCGGAAGCTTCTTCTAGGTCTCCCACGTGGGTGCAGGGGCCCAAGGACTTGGGCCATCTTCCACTGCTTTCCCAGACCAAGCAGAGAGCTGGACTGGAAGTGGAGCAGCCAGAACTCCAACTGGCGCCCATATGGGATGCCAGTGTTGCAGGTAGTGGCTTTACCCGCTACTCCACACTGCCATCCCACAAGACAATTTTCTAAGAAAATGAGGGGCAGGCATTAGCACCAGTTCAGACACCCACATGCCTTATCAGAGTCCCTGGGTTCAAGTCCTTACACCACTCCCAATTCCAGCTTCTTGCTCACGTGCACCTGGGAGGTGGGATCCCTGCTACCTACATGGGGACCTGGATTGGGTTCCTGTCTCGATGCTATGGCCTGGCCCAGCCCCAGCCATTGTGGACATTTGAGGAGTGAAGTGGCAGATGAACTAACTAAATAAATAAAACTGAAAAGATAAGAAGAAATGCTAATTGCAGACACCACTGGAGAGTCTAATTAAGGAGGCATGGGCGGGGGTGTCCTGGTTAAGGGGGTATGTGGGGGGGGGGTCTGTCCACCCTCCTCTTTCCAGGAAGCAGCTTGAGGCAGTTCCATTGCCCATGCCCAGTGCCCCCCAGGGATTATTTACCTCTGAGAGCAGTCACCTCTCTGTTTTTCATATTTTGCATGGCTGACGCTTTTACAGACTGATCAATATTTAAGACACTGTTTGTCAGCTTTGGAATCACCTCACTTCAGCAATCAAGCGTCCTGAGCCCTGGGCCAGTCCAGACTCGATTTCCCCCGAGAATTTCCTCCAAGATTTCACAGTCAGTTCCGGAGCCTAGCCACAAGTGTGGCAAGGGAGTCCTTCAACACACTCAGCTTGAGTTCCTTATTCTTCAGACTGCGTGGCTCACTGCGTACCTGTGCAGGGCAGAGGGTCCTCCACCCCCCATGGGGGCTGTGTCATGGGACCGAGTGGACATGGGAAAGGTGCACAAGCGAGGGGCACACATGTGTTACTGCCTTTCACACCGTGGGCACCCTCGCAGAGGGAGTATCTGCAGAAATGGCCAGAGCGAGATGCTTTATGCTTTGCAGACAAAGGACAGTGCGTTTGCGATGAAGCAGCAAAGGGATTTCTGGGCCGGGGGTAGTGAATTCCAGGGGCCACATGGGGGCGTAAACCCAGAGGAAAATGAGGGCTGCTTTATTCAGGCTTGCTGCAGCCCCAGGAAGCAGGCTCTGTCCTCGCCCTGTGCAGAGGTCAGGCTCTGGCTGCTGCTGCATGCGGGACCGGGCAGGGCAGGGGCCTTTCTCCCCACACAGACTCTCAGTGGCCCCCTGGAAATTATCAGTGCCCCCAGTCGGCACATTTTGGGTTGGCTTGGCCTTCACTGCCGCACCTGTGATGTGCAGGACTAAGGATGCAGAGGTGAGATCCACAGGGCGAGTGTTGCAGTGCAGCGGGCGAGCTGCCCGCGGGACGCCCACGTCGCAGAGCGGAGTGCCTGGTTTGAATCCTGGCTCCCTGCTAATGCAGCTGGGAGGCTGCAGATGACGGCCCAAGTCCTCAGGACCCCTACTATACACATGGAAACCCAACATGGGGTTGTGGCTTCCACCTCTGGCCTGGCCCAGCCCCAGCTGCTACAGGCATTTGGGGAACGAGCCAGCAGATGCGAGATATCTGTCCCTCTACTTCCAAATAAATAAGTCTTAAGTTGCACACACACACACACATACACACACGCATATATATAAATGCCTGATCCAAATCTGATTCCACAAACCCCCCCCCCCAAGTCACCCATCAATCTGAGAGGCTCCATCCAGGGACTCACCATCATCTCTCAGAGCTCTCTTCTGGAGAACAAGGCAATCTAGCCCCAGCCTTTTCTCCTCTGGGGTCTTCAAGCCCATGCCGGCCCCTCCCACCTCCACATCACTCCTCTCCCTAGACAGCGAGTGGCCCACGTGGACTCTGCTGTTGACTGGCATTCGCTGACAACAGTCCGTGCAGCATTTGCTTGCTGCCTGGCACGGAGCCGTACCTCACCCCTTGCAGGAGCTGAGTTGTGGGGATGCAGAGGAGCCCTTACCCCTGCAGCCTTGGGGGCACACACAGTCACATCGACAAAAATGGAATCGTGCGCCAAGGCTTCCGTGCAGAGGGGACCGTGGCGTCTGCTGAGGGCCCTGGACTGTCTTCCTAGAAGACAAGACAGTGGGAAGGGCTTGCAGAAGGGCAGGCAGCTGCTGGGGAGAGGGGAGACCTGGCCAGCCCACGGGGCGGCATGGAGCGCGGGAGTTCACCCTCAGGAAAGGAGCTTGCATGGCCTTGCGAGCCGGGTATTAATGATTCGAAGGTCCGCGCGCCTGTGCTATCCGCTCAGCCACCCCTCTGGGTTCAGGAGGTCTATTCTGACCAGTCCCGGCTCCCCTCACTCAGAAAACGGCCGGAGAGCAGGGTCCCTTCCCAGCCCAGCGTCTCTGTCACCACATTCTGCCAGAAGTGATCCGGGCGTCCTCCTTTGGCGGCTGGAGGAGGTGGCTTCCCAGTGCTGCAGCTTATCACAGGTGAGTCCCGCCCTGTGACCCTCTGCCAGGGCCCTTTGGGTCAGAGCTGACGTCCGTGCCCACGGCACCCACGGGTGACAGTGCCATCCTTTGCCGTTCCCTGGAGAATGAGTGGGAGACCGCAACCGTGTTCCCGTGGGAGCCGTGCGTCCCTCTCCATGCCATATTCCCATACGCTCTGGTGACTGACTCCACGGCTCATCTGCATTTCAGGTTTTTCTTTCCAGCCAATTTCTTTGTGTAGGCTCCAGTATGCCTTCTTTTATTGATTCCCATTGATTTCTTCCAAAGAATTAGAAGGCTTAATGTCAATTTCAATTTCCAAAGCTGGTAGCAATTGAGAAAAGTGCTCTCTCCCGATCAATACTTCCTCCTGGCATGACACTGAGCTATTAATAATTATGTGGTCTCTGATTTCACCAGAAAAGAAGAGGAGCCAACAGAACTGGATGGATTTAAGACATGGATACAAACTAGCTGATTTCCCCAAGTGGATACAAACGAGCTGATTTCCCCCAGTGTGTTCTCATGAAGAGGTCAAGTGTGCTTGAAGAAGCAGAAAGCTACCCTGGTCCTCTGAGCTTCCATCATGCACCGAGCTCGTTATCAATCACCAGGAATGAGATCCATCTGGCAAGAGGCACGTCAGCCACGGGCTCCACCAGCCACGCCTCGCCTGCCTCTGACTTCAGATGGAGACCATACCTCATACCTCCCGCTCCAGTGACTCACTGAGCACCAGACAATTTACAGTCGCTAATCGGCTCTTCCCAGCCACCAAACAGGTCTTAGGTGGCTTCTACCTGCACAGTTAGTCCTCCGCGGCTGCCCGCAGGGATGTCCCCCAAGAACTCTTGTCCTGGCGTGGGGACCCAGGCCCAGAGTGGGTTAGCAGCCATACCAGGCCTGCTTTTTCTGCCCCAGCCTGTCATTCCCACCCCCAACCACGTGGAGTTGAGTGAGGTCTCCCAAGCAGGTTTTGTCCCAGGGCTGCCCCTGGCTGCCTACACAGGTGCAAGGGAAAAGCTCTGACAGGGGCCAGGACTTGGCTGGCTTGTCCCTACTCTGGCCCAGAGTCGCCCTGGAGACAACAGGTTCTTGCCCCATCAGCACCAGAATCTTCCAGAGAAAGAGCCTCGCGGCTGGGCTCTCCCCAGAGCCTGCAGCACCTGTGTCAGCGGGTCTCTCCTTCCAGACGGTCTGCTGGTGCCAGTGGTAGAACTCCCACATTCACACACATATGCACTCTCACACACTCACACCCACATGTATACACATGTACACTCACACACATGCTCACACACATGTACAGTCACATATCCATACTCACGTGTGTGCACACGTGTGCTCTCACACACCCACACTCACATATATACACGCATGCACTTACACATTCAGGCACACACGTGCATTCTCACACATTAACTCACTCATGCTCACAGGCACACACATGTGCACTCTCACATGCATACACACATATACTCACATTAATACACAAGCACAACTTGAACTCTCACACATTCACTCACAAGCACACATACATACACTCACACATGCACACACATTCACTCTCACAGTCACATTGTGGGGAGCAATCCAGACTGGACTAAGTTACTGGAATTAAGACTTATTCTATGCATCTGCTCTCCCACAATATGGCGCTGGGAGAGAAGTAAACAGCTTCCGCACAGCTGCCTCCAGTTCAACTAATAAACTGTAGGACTTGCTCCTGATTGGAGGAGAGCAGCGTACTCGGCGTGTGGGCAGCCGAGTTAGGATTGGCGGAGGAGGACTATAAAGGAGGAGAGAGACGGCATGCACCAGGAACATCTATGGGGAACATCTATGGGGAACATCTAAGGGGAACACCTGTGCAGCCCCCGAGAGAGCCGGCCGGCGGTGTGCCGCTCCCCTGCGGAAGTGGGGAATGTGGCCAGGGGGAACTGCCCTTCCACGGAGGTGGAAGGGATAGTAGCCAACCCGGGAAGAACCAGCAGCAAACCCGGGGAGGGCCGAGCAGACAGAAAGAACAGCGCAGGGTCCTGTGTCGTTCCTCCACGAAGAGGGGGAGCGACACACATGTTTACACATGTGCACTCTCAGACACACACCCATGCTCACAAGCATACACACGTGCATCCTCACAGTCACACTTGTACTCTCACACACTTGCACTCACTCTCATGTACATCCATAGACTCACACCCATTCACACGCGCATACTTGCACAATTGTCCGCTCATGCACTCACACTGTCACACTCGCATACTCAAGAACTCTCACAGACTCACAACACTCACTCCCACACTCACCCTCATGATCTCAAGTTTAACCTCAACAAGGAGCAACAGAATCAAAACCATCTGTCTGAATGCAGACATTTCCCTGGGAGCCCGAATGCCTGCACGGAGCTGGCGCATTACATCACCGTGGACGTGGGAGGTTTTCCTGCCTCACCCTGACCCCAAACCTTGTCAGATTATTTTTGCTTGGGCCTGCTGGGAGCAAGAAAGGAGATAGTTCCGAGCTATCTGCCTGCGTCCTGAACCTCACAGACCCAAGGAAAGCTTGAAGATGGTGTGTACAATGGCCATGAGACTCAGGCCACCCACTGAGCTGAGGGCGAGAGGAGGCAGGTGGAAAATCAGGGTGAAAGGTCACTGCTGGTCCATTGGCTAGGGCAAGGAGGTGCGGGCTGTTGCATTTTCAAGGGAAACCTCTGTGAGGGAGCAGAGGGTGGGGAGGGTCTCTCCTGCTCCCCGTCCCGTCACCGGCGCACCTGCCCCCAGCACTTTTCGGTTCCTCCAGGGCGTGAATGAAGACGTGAGTCCCAGCCTTGGAAGGCTTCCGGTTCCCGCACTGATCCACTCATTTACACTCACAGCGTCCCCGTGCATGTTCTTCTCACGAGCAGTTCCTTCTCACGTCACACTTCTGTTTAAAATAAGGTGATTTCTGTGCAAGCTATTCTCATGGAAGGAAACACCATCACACAAGAGACAACAGATGGACAGATGCGGATGGATGGACTGATGGACAGATGGCTAGGACAATAGTTTCCCTCGCCAGAGCTAACACATTCCAGCTCTTCCCTTAGGGCGGGCACCTAAACCTTTGGCTGTTTGTTAGTTGAAAAATGGACCTCTGTTTTGAGTCTTCAGACTCAGCTCTGTGACCAAGCCAAAGAGGAGACGCTTGTGTCAACAACTTCATCAGGAAAATCCACATGGGTCCTGGGAAGCAACAGCAGGAACAGCTGCCTTCTGAGGCCCTGGCTAAGGGGCCTGAAAATCTGCTGCACCATTGACCTCAAGTCGGTATTTCTTCACCCACCCCGCCATGAGCTTTCCAATCTCCATATGTTCTCCCGTGAGCCCCTCCCCGGTGGTCCCCTGGCAGGAGGTTCCAGTCCCGGGGAGTTGGGAGAAGAGTCCCAAGAAGGGATCCAAGAACAAAAGGTATGGCCAAGTCACAGATGTGCTGTGAACAGCTCCAACAGGCTGCTCCCCACCAGCTACGCTGCGCTCGAGGGCTGTGTGCGGTCCTCACCGCTCCCCGGCCCAGCAGGGTTGAAGGCGGACATTGCTGAGTTCCACGGCCCCTGCTCAGGGCTTGGGGGGAAGGACACTTTAGGAAAAGCCAGAACAAGCACCTCAAAAGGAAGTATCAAAGGCCTCCCAGAAACTTTTGGTGAGCTGCTCCCACAGATCTTACTAACCTCCTTTCCTTGCCTGACAAGCGGCTGGGTTTTTCCATCTATGTCAAAACGCTTAAGAAAAGGCTTCGGAAATCCAGCGTCTTTGAGCCATTATGCTGTGGCAGCAGCCACAAGCCTGCCCCATCTTCGTGGAGAGAGAAGAGGGTTGGAAAGCCACATCACTTGTTTCTGCTTATATTTAGGATATAGACCAAATGTCCTTGGTGCCTGGTTTTCTGTCCCTCAGAAAATAAGATTATTTCAGAGCACTGCTAAGCATAAAGAAAAAGCGATATCAGATGGAAAGTCAAATTCCATCCAGACAACCTATGTCGGCAAATAGCACCTGGAGCTCCAATGGCCTTTGATGGGCAGGGGTCTGGCCTAGGGGTAACGGATTAGGACACTCGTGTCCATGTCCAAGTGCCTGGGTTTGATGCCCAGCTCCAGGTCTGACTGCAGCTTCCTTTCAGTGCAGGCCCTGCAAGGTAGCAGGGATGCCTGAGTGATGGGGTCCCTGACACCCACAGGGGAGACCTGGATGGAGTTCTTGACTCCCAGCTTCGGCCTGGGTCCTGCCCCAGTCATTGCGGGCATTTGGAGAGTGAACCAGCAGGTGAAAGACTGATCGCTCTCTCTCCCTCTCTAATAATTTTCCTAAAGAGGCATTTTGAGAATGAGCAGTACTTGAAATAATGGAGTTTTCTGTTAGATTATCAGCTTACATCATCATTATCATGGAAGCTGTGTTTATCCAAGGTCATATCCACAGATACAAGTTCTAAGTTCCTGAAAACTTGAAATCAAGCCCTTCAAAAGGAAGCAAGTATAACTTTGCTCTGATGTTGTGAGGTGGGCATTGTGGCACAGAGGGTTAAGCTGTCCCTTGGGACACCTGCAACCCATATCTGTGTGCCAGTTCAAGTTCAGTTACCCCACTACTGATCCAGCTCCTTGCCAATGCACCTGGGGACAGCGGGTGATGGCACAAGTCCTTGAGTTAAAGTCACCCATATATGACCCAGATGGAGCTCTTGGCTCCTGGCTTCTGCCTGGCCCAGCCCCACTTGTTGTGGACATTTGAGGAGTGAACCAGCTAATAGAAGATCTGTGAGTGTGTGTCACTCTGCCTCTCAGATTTATTTATTTATTTAGACAGGCAGAGAGACAGAGAGAGGTCTTCCATCTGCAGGTTCACTCCCCAATGGCCACAATGGCCAGAGCTGGACCAATCTGAAGCCAGGAGCCAGGAGCTTCTTCTGGGACTCCCACGTGGGTGCAGGAGCCCAAGCACTTGAGCCATCTTCCACTGCTTTCCCAGGCCATCAGCAGGGAGCTGGACTGGAAGTGGAGCAGCGGGGATGTGAACCGGCGCCCATATGGAATGCCTGTGCTGCAGGTGGAGGCTTAGCCTACTACACCACGGCACTGACCCCTATCAATAATCTTAAAAAGAAAAGAAAAGCCTCGTAGGTTGCACAGGTTTGAACATGAGAGCACAGTTGCTTCCAAACAACAGAGCAGCTCTGTACCAGGGACTGAGCAAAAATAACCTCAGTTTTTATAGACGAGAATTTTTTCCAAGGCCTTGGCCCATAATCTGATTAACAATTCAAAATAAATTTCCCTGAGAAACTTGGAACACCAGGGTGCGGCCGGCCCCGCCCGTCTGGGAATCTCCATGTGCGCCTCGGAGCCCCGGATGGAGTGGCTGGCAGATGCCCACACTTAGCTTGGTGAAACTCCAGCTGGCTCCTGGTCCCTGCCCCAAACTGGGTTCTCCACAAGTGACACAATGCCAGCCCCGCCTTTGGGCAGCAGCCAGAAACTTGGTGGGTTTCTGGACCCTTCTCTCTGCTGCAGGTCGGAAGGCAGTGGGGTGGGGGAGCCGGGTGGGAGGATGGGGGTGGGAGGAGGGGGCTTGGCCCCCAGGGGGATGAGCAGCAGGGCCGAGCGCGCTTGCTCACAGGCCGGCCTGCAGAGATGTTCCGGAAATGATGACTCCCCGTCCCCCCAGGCCCTGCTGTCCCACAGCCAATGACACCCATGTGGGACAACATCCCGGCCCAGAGCCCAGGGCAGCCGTCCTGCTCCTGGGGCCAACAGGCCCAGATGAGCCAGGCAGGGGCTCCTCCCTTCGCCAGCTGGATTCCAAAGGCCCGAAGGACCAAGGTCCTGTGCTTGTCAGGCTGGCGTCACTCTGTTAGCAGGGGCTGGGCCACTGGCGCCATCGCTGCATTGTGAAACGCGGAAGGCTGGGATGTTTTCCAAGCCACGCGTTGTTCCCAGGAGAGATGATGCGTTTGTCCCGCGCTGTGGCCCTCTGGGATCTGGAGCCACACAGGAGAATTCAAGGTCAAGCTCTCCCAGCTCGGGGAAACCACTTGAGGTTTTTATAAACGGGTCCCGTCTCTTTGCACAGGAGCTGTGGAGGACAAGGCTCCTGTGCTAAGTGTCTGTGACGCTCCGTGCTAATGAGATCGAGGGCTTCGATTTTCCCTCCGAAGGCACCGTCTCTTCTGACAACCAACTCACCTGCAGGCACCACCAGCTTCGCCCACCTTGATTCCCACACGCACGCAGAGTGTGGGCGCAGGCAGCCCCCGTCACAGCCGACACTCCCCGGCGTGCCCGTGTGCCCTCCCACATCTGCAGCCTGGGGCTCTGGCGTCTGGAGGCCTCAGCCCTTCGCTCCCTCCCGGCCCCCGTCTGGGAGCACCCTTCAACCCTGCTTGAAGGGATGAAGCTTCGCCGGCCGGCGGCACAACCCGGTCTCCACTCAACGTCCCCCGCATCACTGGGCTGGCAGGTTAGGGGCGGCTCAGTCTGCAAACCTGGAAACTCACGTTGCTGCTCCCGGCCACCATGAGCGCCATGAAAACCTTGCGAGGCAGCACAGAGCGTGCACGGAGCTCCCCAAAATGCAGTCGGCCACACAACAGCTCCCCGATCCTCCCCAGAGCCAGCTGTGGCTCCTGACGCTCCCCAGGGAAGGAGACCCTAGAGGCGGCCACGCTATTATCCAACTCTCCATGGGAATTGTCCCGGCCACTGCCAGGCCACCTCCCCGCACACACACACGCACCGAGGGCAGGCATGGACATCGCTGGCGCTGCAGAGAGCTCAGCCAGGGTCCCGTGCCCGGAGTAACTGTAGCACTGGCTCGGAGCTGCGTCTGGCAGGCATTTAAGGCGCATCGACAGGGGCGCTTAGGCAGGAAGGTTTGCAGTAAGTCAGGGCACTGACTAGACGCAGGAGCAGAAGGAATTCTGCAGCTTCCTGTCATTAGACCGCTCGCTCCAGCTTCATCTCCCCGTCTTCAGAGCAAGGCAGGACATGCCGAGGGTGGAAGGCAGCGTGATTAGAGAGGAGAGAGTGCCAAGGAAGGAGGCTGGGAAGGCTGAGAGGGCCGAGGACAGCGGGCTGGGGGCAGCGCCCGCAGGTGAGAGCCGCAGGTGTCCGAGCAGGACCCAAGCCTTCGGCCACGGCGGGCGCCGGAGGACGCGGCTTCAGAGGGCAGGGCTGTGACCCGGAGCGGCCAGGGCCCGCCCGGCTGCAGTGAAGACCTGGAGCCCTCAGAAGGGATGTGTGTGAGAGCATGCGGGGCTCTGAGGGTCCCCCTCATCCGGGGCCCCAGGCAGCCGTTTCCTGCTCGGACCCGGCCCTCTCAGTGTCTCCCCGCCCCTCCTCCATGGCGTGGGCCAGCGGGCTAGCGGAGGTGGTTAACACAGACAGGAGCTGGCCCCGGCCTCATCTTGGCCAAGTCCACAGCCTTTTCCACCCACTTTATCTCATTCACATCCCCCAGGGACACCTGAGTACATTCTGCGGGCGAGAAAACGGAGGCTGGAGAGGGCCTTAAGCTTCCCAAGTGGCAGGGCTAGCAGCCTTTGTTCTGCAGTCCTATCGGGGTATTTCCAACGTCACCAGCGGGCCGTACGCAATTGCCAGCTTACAAAGTAGCCTGCATGGATTTGCTGAATTCTGAGTCCCACTGGCAGCTGCCTCGGCAGGGCCAGACTCCCCCCACCCCTGCCAGGAGCCTGCCATGGGCACGGAGCTGACTTCAATGCCAGCACCAGGTCCGCGTGCACATCCCCACACACCGAGAAAACAAAGCCAGGACTGAAGAGAGAAAATTTGAGGCGACTTAGAGAAAACCGGCCCACACGACAAGTGGCTTTGGAACAACACAGAAGCGAAGACCGGCTGTTTCTCAGGGTGCACTGCCCCCAGGTCCCCTCCGTGTGAGGGGTTTGTCTTCTTGTTTCGTTGTTACCCAGAAATACCATGCCCGATCACCCTTTCTCCAGGACAGCTGCAATTTCCAATTACTGTGCTCTTTCCAATAAAAATGACTGTAAATCTGCGTTCCTTGCCTACTTTTCAAACCTCTTCATGTTCATCAATATTAAAAATCAAAATTAAAAATTTTTCATCAAAATTAAAAATCGGGCTGTGGCATAGCGGTAAAGCCACAGCCTGTGGTGCCGGCAGCCCATATGGGTGCTGGTGTGAGTCCCGGCCGCTCCACTTCCGATCCAGCTCTCTGCTGAGGCCTGGGAAAGTGGTGGAGGATGGCCCAGGTCCTTGGGTCCCTGCACCCCTGTGGGAGACCCAGAAGAAGCTCCTGGCTCCTGGCTTTGGATGGGCACAGCTCCGGCCGTTGCAGCCATCTGGGGAGTGAACCAGCAGATGGAAGACCTCTCTCTCTCTCTCTCTGTAACTCTGACTTTCAAGTAAAAATAAATAAATCTTTTAAAAAATCAGAAGTGGCTGATGATTTGGAGAACACAGAAGCCTTTACGGGAGGGGTGGAATGCGTCTGAACACCCAGTTCAGGCTTCACCCTGCCAAGCGCCCTGTGCCCCTCCCTGGTCCCTGCACACAGCCCCAGCCTCGATGTCCTCCTCCGAAAGCACAGACACTGGGAGCCTGGGGAGAGACGCCTGGAAGGCACCAGTGGTCGGAGCCTCCCTGCACAAGGCACAGGCGTCCAGGAAGAGCCATCGCTGTATCCCTATGGAGGAAGGGCATGAGGCCGAGGGGGTCCAACTCACAGGAGGAGGGCAGCTGAGAGCTGGGGGCTGCGGGGACCCTTGCCTTCCGCCACGCACAGCACCCGCCTGGTGCTCAGTCAATGGCCTTTACAATGAGTCAACGAGCCACAGTCGACACCTGGCCCCGGAGGAACTACAGGCTTGGCCCAGCTGTTGACCTCTGCTGCTCAAGGCCAGGGGCCGTGGTAACCCTTGCATCTCCCCTGCTTGCTACACACGGGAGGCTCTCTGCATGCACCCCTCCGTGCAGAGCCCACCCGAGCCCTCCACTCTCACGCAGACAGGCAGAGCTCATCACAAGCACCTGTGGATACGCACCTGGCTCTGCCCCCAAGGCCCTGGCCCCAGGTATTGGCCATCTGCATGTGACTGGCTTCGGAGAGTCTCCCTGCAGCATTCCAGAACTGAGCACAGCCCATGCCAACACAGGTGTGAACAGGCTTCACCGGTGATAACGAAACCGCAAACTCCAACAGCTGCGTTTTTCCCCAGCTTCATTAATAGTCAAAAAGAGAACCAACGAAGAACTCCCAGCACTAGCGGGAAGTGAGCGTGTTCCGTGCCCTCTGGTGAGGAGGAATGCAGTCTTCCTCGGGCAGACTCACGGGCACTGTCAATCCGGAAAGCTCCTGGCGCTGGCTGCAGCACGGGGGAGAGCCCAGCATCCACGGACGGCAGCCTGCAGCCACCCGCTCTCTGCAGCAAGGAAGACCCCAGCAAACCTGCCAGCCAGGACCAGCGGCCACAGAGTGGACACGGGGGCCAGCTCAGCCCTTCTGGGAATAGAGTCTGCTGGGGGGGGGGGGACCTGGGAAGTGGGCCCCTCACCGGGTCTGTCTACCGCCTCCGAGGAACATCAGCACCTGCGTCTGCACCCAAGCCCTCGCGGCAGCCTGAGCTACGCGGCAGCTCCGTGTCAGGGGATGGGGAACAGAGCGAGCTCCACCAGCGGCAGCGGTGACACCTGCTGCTTTCTAAAGCTCCACGAATAAAGGCTTCAGCCTGGTCTGGCCCCAGCCATTGTGGCCATTTGGGAAATGAACCAGTAGATGGAAGATCTCCTTCTCCCTCTCTCCCTCCCTCTCTTTCTGTAACTCTGCCTTTCAAATAAATAAGTACATTTTTAAAAATTCCCCAGGGGCTGGCGCTGTGGCTCAGTAGATCAATCCTCCACCTGCGGTGCCGGCATTCCATATGGGCGCCAGTTCTAGTCCCGGCTGCTCTGCTTCCAGTCCAGCTCTCTGCTGTGACCTGGGAAAGCAGGGAAGATGGCCCAAATTCTTGGGCCCCTGCCGCCACGGGGGAGACTTGGAAGAAGCTCCTGGCTCCTGGCTTCAGATCGGCTCAGCTCCAGCTGTTGCGACCATTTCGGGAGTGAACCAGTGGATGGAATACCTCTCTCTCTGTCTCTCCCTCCCTCTCACTGTCTGTAATTCTCTCAAATAAATAAATAAAATCTTTTTTAAAAAAATCCCCATCGATGTATCTAGGGATGTGTTTGGTCTACTATGCACATAATTGAAACAAAACGTAGAAATCAGTGAGGCAGACATTGTCCCCATGAGTAGAGTCACTGCCCAAGTCCATCAGCAAGAAACAATCTCATTGTCTCGTTGAAAAATTGAATACTGATACACACAGTGCTTGTTTATTGTGTCACATTAAAGTATCATTTTGCGAGGACGTGAGTAGTTAAAGAAAGCTCAGCCTTACGCTCAACAGTGTTAAGAGGCAGTGAGTGACTGGCAGGAGTTCTCTGGAGGGGAGGGAGAGGTGTGTGCCGAGTGTGCCACTGGCAGGCAGACACAAGGCAGAGACGCATCGGCAATGACACCACCGCCGCACTGGGTAACCACAGACCGCAGTGTCTCCATGGTAAACAAAAACATTGGTTTCCATTTTGGTTCCATGAGAACTGACTTCCTCCCTGCCCCGAGCTGGCTGTGCTGCCAGCCCTGAGCTGGGAGCCCCTCGAGCAGGGCCCAGCCCCAGGGTCAGCGCACCAGGGACCTGCTGGAGCCCACAGCGCACTTGGTGACCATCTGGAGGACACAGCCAGCAAAGCCCCTGCGGCCACTGCTCCCCTGCCCATGTTTTCATTAATATTTTCATGTCAAAGAACCCACCCAGCGGCCGCGTGGGGTTCCCCGGGACCCTCAGCCCTGCAGGAAGCCGGCACAGGGCTTCCACACAGACCACAGCCCCCTCTGCCCAGCCTTGGCCTGGCACCAGACCTTGGTTTTAAGTTACTTCCGCAGGTTCTTCCTTCCCACCAAAGCATACAAGCACAGGGAAGCGCTTCACATACAGGATCAGGGAGAGCCTCCACGACCCTCAGTATCACAGGGAGAACTGCCAGTGGTGATGGCCGAGGGGTGGGATGGCCGGGACAGGGGACAACAGACGAGCAGTCAGGGCTGGTGGGGACCCCGCTCCCTCTGCTCCCCAATGCGTTACCTCTCAGGTGCATAGACAGAAACTCATCCCAAAGAACCTGAGGAGGAAGGTCCCCTGTGTCTGGATTAGATGGGGGCTGGGAGTGAGAAGAGAAGTCGTATGGAACTTGTCAAGCAGTGGTTTTTTAAGATTTCATTCTGGCTGTCTTCTGTAATGGGTAAACCACCAACACAATTTCCTTATCATCTCCTACCGCCTTTCTCAATTTCCCGTCATGTCACTTCTGAAGAGGGGTGACCAGTTGACAGAGTAGTCACAGGGCCCAGATATGGGTGGAATGAGGTCCCTTTAAGGAGCAGGCTGCACACGTATCTTCCCCCGTGGGTGCTGGTACCGGTACCATCTGTGTCCTGTGGCTCTCAGCCACTGCCACGCCAAAGCATGCCTGGGTGCCTGGGAGTCAGTCCTCACCAGGCCCCAGGAAGGCTGCTCTGTGCACCTGCCTGTGGGCACTCCACGTTCAGCCAAACACCACCACCCAGAACTCCCTGCTCAGGGGCAACAGGTTCTGCAATGGGTGGCAAAGGTGGACTCCACAGTGAAAACTCGAGGCTGCCGTTCCACACTCTCCACGCAAGTCACCTTCCCTCAAGACGCAGATTTCTGCTTCTTGATGCTTTTTATTCCAAAAGAAAAGAAACTCCTTTGCCAGCCAGGCAGGCTATCGCCTGAACACAAACTAGCAAAACCACCTCCTGTCCCCAAACACATGCCCACACCCACCTGCCTACATGCACACTCACAGCCTTGCAAAACACACACACGTGCATTCTCAGACGCACGCTCCCACGCACCTGCTCTTGCGTGTGCACACTCACGTGACACCCATGCAAGACCCGTGCATGGCTCACAGTGGAACACACACTCTGTCGCTCATGGACGAGCAGACACCCCTGAGCTCACTCCCTGTGTGCACACACCATTGTAAACGTAACTGTTTCTAGGTAAGAGCAGCCAGACCTCTTCGCCCAGGGAGGCCAGACAAGGACTCACAGAGTAACCGCCTCGGGGCTGTGCCTGCTGGGAGCCCGCCAAGAGCACACTGGCTCCGCTTTACTGGGGGCCGAGGCTAGGACAGAGCAAGGGAGGTGCACACGTCACAGCAAGTCCTACCACACGGCCCAGGCACTGGGTGAGCTCACACTTCAGAGACGGCAGCGAGATCTGAGACAGCCGTCCCCACGGTGAAATGTCTCATGTGAGATTGAGACAGGCATCCCCACGGTGAAATGTCTCATGTGAGGTGTGAGACAGACAGTCATCCCCATGGTAAAATGTCTCATGTAAGATCTGAGACAGCCGTCCCACGGTGAAATGTCTCATGTGAGGTCCGAGACAGTCGTCCCACAGTGAAATGTCTCATCTGAAGAACAGCCGCAGACAAAATGCCCCGGCGGTCAGGCCGGGAAGTGACTACTTGTCCGCCTCCTGCAGCTCCTTCAGCGTGGCCTGGAGGAGCCGGCGAAGCTTCCAGAACACGCTGGGGGCTGCTCTCCCGGAGCTCCGCGTGGGGCCTGCGCATTCCCGCACTGCCTCCCGTAGCTGCAGCTGGCGCTGGAGTGGCACAGCAGAGTCCCTGAGCGTTGTGGAGAACCAATGGCGAAATATCTTGTCACAGATCACCTGAGGGGCAGAGAGCGTGCCGTGAACTCAGGGTGGAGCCGGTTCCTACAAGCTTCCCAGCCCGCACTGGGCTCCTAAACTCATCTCCGCTTTCCAGGGGTCACCTGATTCTGCAGAGTGGAACGTGGGCCACTCAGTACCTCCAACAAAGCACACCCGAGGTGGGGAGAGCGCCCTCCGTGTACGGAGAGGGTCCACTTCCAGCCCCATGGCAGCCGGGGAAGGTTCCTGGGATGCTCGGGGGAGCAGGAGTCACAGGCACAAGCCCTGCACCCCACAGGCCTGAGGCCACCCCAAGATGGGCTCTGCCTCCAGGAGTGGGTCCCGGAAGCAGGGAGAACGTGGCGGGTGGCCCTGAGGTCTCAGGGCTCTTCGGCGAAGAGCAGCCTGCAAATGCGGTTGTGGCACTCACAGCTCCTGGAAATCAGGGTCTGTGTGAGGGGAAAGACTGCAGCACAGGCGCAGTGGGGAAAATTCAGCCACAATCCCCCAGCCTCTCATTCAAATAGGACTCAGAATCCACAGGTGGGCCCGGCGCTGCGGGTAAAGCCGCTGCCTGCAGTGCCGGCCTCCCATATGGGCACTGGTTCAAGTCCCGGCTGCTCCACTTCTGATTCAGCTCTCTGCTATGGCCTGGGAAAGTAGATGATGGCCCAAGTCCTTGGGCCCCTGCACCTGCGTGGGAGACCTGGAGGAAGCTCCTGGCTCCTGGTTTTAGAACAGAACAGCTCCGGTCGTTGTGGCCATCCGGGAGTGAACCAGCGGATGGAAGACCTCTCTGCCTCTCCTTCTCTCTCGTGTAACTCTGCCTTTCAAGTAAATAAATGTTTTTTAGAAATCCACAGGTGCTGCAGATCTCCTGAATCCTCCACTTAGACAAGGTCTCGTTCCCCACGTGTCACTAGACACAGGGGCCCAGCAGCCATCTGCTGCATCAGACGCCACACGGGGCGCCCTGCCCAGGGGCACGTGCAGGGTCCCTTCCCCACTCTGCAGAGGCAATGGCTGCTCTCACAAATGCCGAACACAGAATCCATGTCCACACACAGAGGACGCATGGTGTGCTCAGTCTCTGCCCCTCCCCCTCCAGGAGGCGGCAGCTTTCCCAGCGTCCCACACCACCTCTACGTGTGCTTCCTTTGTCTTTGGTTTTACGCCTTATTTCCAAACGGCAGTTCATGATGTGCACTGCTCTACAGCTGGCCTGGCGGTCAAGACACCTGTGTCCCACGTGCATTCGCCTGGGTTTGATTCCCAGCTCCACTCCCAATCCAGCTTCTCGCTAGTGAGCGCCCTGGGAGGCAGCAGGTGACGTCCCTGCAGCTGGGTCCCTGCCACGCACGTGGGAGACCCAGATTGAGTTCCGAGCTCCTGGTTTCAGCCTGGCCCAGCCCCAACCGTGGCAGGCATTTGGGGAGTGAACCAGCAGATGGATGCTCTCTCACTGTTTGTCAGTCTCTGTCCCTCGGTCTCTGCCTCTCAAACGAATTGAAAACAAAATTAAATAAATCCTCAGGGCTGGCACTACAGGTGCCGGTTTGTGTCCCGGCTGCTCCTCTTCCAATCCTGCTCTCCACTTATGGCCTGGGAAAGCAAGCGCTTGGGCCCCTGCACCCAAGTAGGAGACCCGGAAGAAGCTCCTGGCTTCAGATCGGCCCAGCTCTGGCCTTAGCAGCCATTTGGAGAGTGAACCAGCAGATGGAAGACCTTTCTGTCTGTCTCTTCCTCTCTGTCTGTAACTCCACCTCTCAAATAACTAAAAATCTTTTAAAAGAATAAATAAATCTTCCATCCCACTAACTGCATTATCAGGAGGTCCCGGCAAATCGATTCCTTTAAGGATGTTCCATTTACTTTACTGACTGCATCACCAACGTGTGGATGTGTCATAAATTATTTAACCAGCTCAATTAATGGGAATTGAAGTTGTTTACCAGCTCTTGCTTGTATGAACAGTGCTTCAACAAACATCTTGCATATGTATGATTTTTTTCCACTGGGGCATGAGATTAAATTCCTATAAATGGAATTTCTGGGTCAAACACTATGCATTTTTCATTTTGATAGAGATTCTTAAATTGATCCCATAAAAGCTATAGCCAATTGCACCTGCTTAGCAATGTCCCCAAGGGTGCTTGTTCCCCCATGGCCTCACCAACAAGTGTGCCACAAACCCCGGCATTTTGCCAACAGATTGGTGAAATGGCTGCATTTCTAACTCACTGGAGAGCTAGCTATTTGTGCTTCTTTTCAGTGACTAGCCAAGATCATGTCCTGTGTTGGCCTCTTTGTATTAACTTGGAAATGTTCTTTATGTTGGCTCCCTGGAAGGTGGGCTCAGCGGGAGATTCACACACAAGGGTCTGTTGAGGGCGGTTCTCAGGACTCCATCTGCACCGGATGGCAGAGTTGTACCTCATCAAGGCAAAGGGGCTGGGCTTTGTACCCATCCCTACCCTCCCTGCCCCGAGCCAGCACGAGATGCTGCCCCTGGGACGTGGGAGTAAACTCTGATGGACCCCAGGGAGTCCTAAGAGACACAGGTGGGCCCCAGCAGCTGGGGACAATACCCCTCACACCCCTCAGCCTCCCACCATGAAAGGGGAATTCCAAGTATTATGCAAGTTTTCTCACTTAACTTTAAAATGTTCTCCTATTTTTGTAATTTTATTTTGTTTTTTGCCAATATGAATTTTTTTTTAATGACAGTTAAATGTGTCAGTTGTTCTTCCCATGGCTTCTGAGCTCTGTTCTGTGTTTCCAAAACCCATCCCTATACAGCCTTTTACATGAAGAATGTATTGAAAATTCTCCCAGTCCCTTTCTGGCTCATTTGGGATTCCATTTTTTACATACACGCACACGAGAGACCTCCAGAAAGTTCATGAGCGTCATTATGAAAAAATTATTAATTGAAAATTTTTGTACCAAAATAAATATCTTGGAATTCCATTTCTTCATGCACTTTTATTTTAAATTTTTTTTTAATTTCATTTTTAATTTGAAAGGCAGACGGACACACACACACAGACACAGAAAAAGAGAGAAATCTTCCATTTGTTGGTTCATCCCCTAAATGCCCACAACAGCCAGAGCTGGGTCAGGCTATAGCCAGGAGCCAGGAACTCAATCTACATCTCCCACACGGGTGGCAGGGACCCGAGTACTAGAGCTACCTGCTACCTCCCAGGGTGAACATTAGCAGGAAGCTGGATCAGAAACAAAGAGCTGAGATGTGAACCAGGCACTCTTACGTGGGATGCAGGTGCCCCCAGCAACGTCTTAACCACTGTGCCAAACGCCCACCCTGTCCATGAACTTTCCAAAGTACCCTCATATAATCCAGCTTCCCTCACTGATTTGAAATGCCTCCTTTATCACAATCCAAACATTCATATGTCATTAGGTCATTTCTGAATTCTTTAAAAAATTCTTTCCCATTGATTTGTCAACTAATTTATGCAAGGCAGGAGTTTTCTGTTGTTTAAGGGTTTTGTTTGTTTGTTTGTTTTTTTACAGTAAAATTTTAAGTTAGAATAGTAGCAGCTTGGGGCTGGCACTGTGGCGTAGAAGGTTAAGCCTCAGCCTGCAGTGTCAGCATCCCATATGGGCACTGGTTCAAGTCCTGGCTGCTCCACTTCCAATCCAGCTCTCTGCTACTGCACCTGGGAAAGCAGCAGAAGACAGCCTAAGTGTTTAGGCCCCAGTGCCCATGTGGGAGACCCAGAAGAAGCTCCTGGCTCCTGGCTTCAGCCTGGCTCAGTCCTGGCTGTTGCTGCCATCTGGGGAATGAACCAGTGGATGGAAGATCTCGCCTCCCTCTCTCTTTCTCTCTCTCTCTCACTCTCTCTCTCTCTCTCTCCTCTCTGCATGCCAACCTTTCAAATAAGTAAATAAATCTTTAAAAAAAAAAAAAAAGTAGGGGCCGGCGCTGTAGTGTAGTGGGTAAAGCTGCCGCCTGCAGTGCCAGCATCCCTATGGGCGCCAGTTCGAGTCCCAGCTGCTCCACTGCTGATCCAGCTCTCTGCTATGGCCTGGGAAGGCAGTAGAAGATTGTCCAAGTCCTTGGGCCCCTGCATCCTCGTGGAAGATCCAGAGGAAGCTCCTGGCTCCTGGCTTTGGATCGGCCCAGCTCTGGCCATTGCAGCCAACTGGGGAGTGAACCAGAGGATGGAAGACCTCTCTCTCTCTCTCTCTCTCTCTCTCTCTGCCTCACCTTCTCTCTCTGTGTAACTCTGACTTTCAAATAAATAAATAAATCATTTTTTAGAAAAGTAGAAGCTTTACAAAATGTAAAAAAGACAGAGAAAATAAAAACTATCTCAATCATCATCCAAATACAACCGCTTTGGACATTTTGGTATCTATCATAAACTGCTTAACAGTAGTGTGATCACATTGAAAACACTGACTTAAAACCTGTATCTTATTTCACTTAAGTTTTTGTATTTTCTCACATCCTAAAGCCTAGTTTAACTTCTAGGACTCTGTTCAAAGAGGGTCATGAGAAGAGTGTACAACTGGAACCCCTAGGCTAGGGAGGAGACTGCCAGACAGCCACAGCCCTCCAGGGAGACATCACTTATGACCACATGCCCCACACAGACCCTTACCTGGTTCCCCAAAGCCTCACTGAGAATGAGCAGCATCTTAACATTGATTCCCCATTGGTGACTGAAATTCACAGTCATCAGATTTTAATTTGCCCATGTGCAGTAAGATTAAATAACTCCCCAAGTTCTTTGGCCATTTGGATTTTGTTATTTATGTATTTGGAACCTGGTTTTTCTGTTTTCTTGCTAGTTTTGTGTTGCTCTTGCCTCTTTTTAAAAATTAACCAATTTGATTTATTTGAAAGGCAGAGAGACAGAAAGAGATCTCCCATTCATGGGTTCACTCCCCAAATGCCCACAAGGGCCAGGGCTGGGCTATGCCAACGCCAGGAACCATCAGCTGCTGCCTCTCGGGGTGTGCATTAGCTGAAGCGGGGCCAGCAGTGGAGCAGACGGGACTGGAACCGGGCACTTTGATAGGGACAGGGGCCTCGCAAGGAGCAGTGTAACCAGGGAGCTGAATGCCTGCCCCTCTTCCAGCCTCGTAACGAATGCGTAGCAGCCCTGCCCACAGTGAGGACGGAAGCCTTAGGCCCTCGCCGTGCTGCACAGGGCAGGCGTCCGTGTTCTCATTTGGTGGAGGGGAGCACGAGGCGGTGGGTGCTCAGGTGGAAATCACCTGCTCCACAGCGCCAGGAGAACGACTCCCTGAGACCCCGCCAAGGCCACACCACCACCGCTCCCTCACCAGAACACTGTGGTTCTGGTCCTCGGCCCGGAGGTTTGTGTGTGCTCTCGGGTGGTAGAACCAGGCCTTCCGTTCAGCCTGGCGAGGACCACCAGGCAAACAACACTGTCTGGTCCCCAAAATCAGCCTCCACCGTGGGACGCCGCAGCACCCAGCTGTTCTCCCCCGGCTGAGTCTGATCCGATTTCACTGCAGGCCTGCACTGGGCCGCATGGGCCTCCCTGCATTGAGCACTCAGGCAAGGCGGGCTGCAGGGAGTGGGGGCTGGAGAGAATTTACAGGGAGGGAAGTGAGAGGCAACAGCACGCGGCAGGTGAAGTGAACCCGCACTCTGCCTGTGTCCCTGGGGCAGCCTCAGACGCCTTCCTGGTCACAACCAGCATTGTGGGCCCTGGTCCACCCTCAGCCACCTGAGAGCCTCAGGGGAGGTCGGAGCTGCGTTCTGCCAGAGGAGGAGAGCTCCTTCCCTACTGATGGGACATTCAGCCCTGGGTTTGGGGTCCCCCACCTCTAGACCCCATTTGAGTGCCTGAACCCAGCACGGATTGTGCCTATTGCTGCTCTCTTGGACTGCACTTGCTTCTCTAAGAACCACCCAGCCCCGCCCGGCTGCACTGAGGACTCCGTCCAGCCTCTCTGGTGTGGTCAGTTGTTCAGCGATGCTTTGAATGCCTTTTAGTCCTGTCCTTGACAGGTGGTCTCTGGGTTCTCAGTGTGTGTGTGTGTGTGTGTGTACAGAGAGAGAGGGGAGGAGAAAGAGATTCTGTAGATGCAGACACTACTCCAGAGAAAACAACTGTCCACACCCCCCACAGAAGTCCAGCACCAGGGCTTTTCTGGGGCTCCACCCACTAGACCCTTGGGTCACCTGATCAACACCCCTGGGCAAGGCGACAAAGAGAACCCGCCAGTCCCGACACCTACGGTGCCCTTACTGCACACACCCAGCCCAGCCCAGAGGGCTTGCAGAGGGGACTTCAGTCCTGCTAAGGGGTCTACAGGACTGAGGACAGAGGCCCCCAGAGGAGAGATCCACAGCCACCCCCCCAGAGGGAGAGATCCACAGTCACCCCCCCCAGAGGGAGAGATCCACAGCCATCCCTGCCCCAGAGGGAGAGATCCACAGCACCCCCCCAGAGGAGAGATCCACAGCCACCCCCCCACAGAGGGAGAGATCCACAGCCACCCCCCCCAGAGGGAGAGATCCACAGCCACCCCCCCCCGAGGGAGAGATCCACAGCCACCCCCCCAGAGGGAGAGATCCACAGCCACCCCCCCAGAGGAGAGATCCACAGCCACCCCCCCAGAGGAGAGATCCACAGCCACCCCCCCCAGAGGGAGAGATCCACAGCCACCCCCCTCAGAGGGAGAGATCCACAGTCACCCCCCCCAGAGGGAGAGATCCACAGCCAACCCCCCCCCAGAGGGAGAGATCCACAGCCACCCCCCCAGGAGGGAGAGATCCACAGCCACCCCCCCCAGAGGGAGAGATCCACGGCACCCCCCCAGAGGAGAGATCCACAGCCACCCCCCCCAGAGGGAGAGATCCACAGCCACCCCCCCCCGAGGGAGAGATCCACAGCCACCCCCCCAGAGGAGAGATCCACAGCCACCCCCCCAGAGGAGAGATCCACAGCCACCCCCCCCAGAGGGAGAGATCCACAGCCACCCCCCCAGAGGAGAGATCCACAGCCACCCCCCCCAGAGGGAGAGATCCACAGCCACCCCCCCAGAGGAGAGATCCACAGCCACCCCCCCAGAGGGAGAGATCCACAGCCAACCCCCCCCCAGAGGGAGAGATCCACAGCCACCCCCCCCAGAGGGAGAGATCCACAGCCACCCCCCCCAGAGGAGAGATCCACAGCCACCCCCCCCAGAGGGAGAGATCCACAGCCACCCCCCCCAGAGGAGAGATCCACAGCCACCCCTCCCAGAGGGAGAGATCCACAGCCACCCCCCCAGAGGAGAGATCCACAGCCACCCCCCCAGAGGAGAGATCCACAGACACCCCCCCCCAGAGGGAGAGATCCACAGTCACCCCCCCCAGAGGGAGAGATCCACAGACACCCCCCCAGAGGGAGAGATCCACAGCCACTCCCCCCCACAGAGGGAGAGATCCACAGCCACCCCCCCAGAGGAGAGATCCACAGACACCCCCCCCCAGAGGGAGAGATCCACAGTCACCCCCCCCAGAGGGAGAGATCCACAGACACCCCCCAAGAGGGAGAGATCCACAGCCACTCCCCCCCACAGAGGGAGAGATCCACAGCCACCCCCCCCCAGAGGAGAGATCCACAGCCACCCCCCCAGGAGGGAGAGATCCACAGCCACCCCCCCCAGAGGGAGAGATCCACAGCCACCCCCCCAGAGGGAGAGATCCACAGCCACCCCCCCACCGAGGGAGAGATCCACAGCCACCCCCCCAGGAGGGAGAGATCCACAGCCACCCCCCCAGAGGGAGAGATCCACAGCCAACCCCCCCCAGAGGGAGAGATCCACAGCCAACCCCCCCCAGAGGGAGAGATCCACAGCCACCCCCCCCAGGAGGGAGAGATCCACAGCCACCCCCCAGAGGGAGAGATCCACAGCCACCCCCCGGAGGGAGAGATCCACAGCCACCCCCCCACACAGGGAGAGATCCACAGCCACCCCCCCAGGAGGGAGAGATCCACAGCCACCCCCCCAGAGGGAGAGATCCACAGCCACCCCCCCAGGAGGGAGAGATCCACAGCCACCCCCCCAGAGGGAGAGATCCACAGCCACCCCCCCCCAGAGGGAGAGATCCACAGCCACCCCCCCAGAGGGAGAGATCCACAGCCACCCCCCCAGGAGGGAGAGATCCACACCCCCCCACACCCCCCCAGGAGGGAGAGATCCACAGCCACCCCCCCACACAGGGAGAGATCCACAGCCACCCCCCCCAGAGGGAGAGATCCCACAGCCACCCCCCCAGAGGGAGAGATCCACAGCCACCCCCCCAGAGGGAGAGATCCACAGCCACCCCCCCCAGAGGGAGAGATCCACAGACACCCCCCCCAGGAGGGAGAGATCCACAGCCACCCCCCCACAGAGGAGAGATCCACAGCCACCCCCCCCAGAGGGAGAGATCCACAGCCACCCCCCCCAGAGGAGAGATCCACAGCCACCCCCCCCAGAGGGAGAGATCCACAGCCACCCCCCCAGAGGAGAGATCCACAGCCACCCCCCCAGAGGAGAGATCCACAGACACCCCCCCCCAGAGGGAGAGATCCACAGTCACCCCCCCCAGAGGGAGAGATCCACAGACACCCCCCCAGAGGGAGAGATCCACAGCCACTCCCCCCCACAGAGGGAGAGATCCACAGCCACCCCCCCAGAGGAGAGATCCACAGACACCCCCCCCCAGAGGGAGAGATCCACAGTCACCCCCCCCAGAGGGAGAGATCCACAGACACCCCCCAAGAGGGAGAGATCCACAGCCACTCCCCCCCACAGAGGGAGAGATCCACAGCCACCCCCCCCAGAGGAGAGATCCACAGCCACCCCCCCAGGAGGGAGAGATCCACAGCCACCCCCCCCCAGAGGGAGAGATCCACAGCCACCCCCCCCAGAGGGAGAGATCCACAGCCACCCCCCCAGGAGGGAGAGATCCACAGACACCCCCCCACAGAGGAGAGATCCACAGCCACCCCCCCCCAGAGGGAGAGATCCACAGCCACCCCCCCAGAGGGAGAGATCCACAGCCACCCCCCCCCAGGAGGGAGAGATCCACACCCCCCACACACCCCCCCCAGGAGGGAGAGATCCACAGCCACCCCCCCACCGAGGGAGAGATCCACAGCCACCCCCCCAGGAGGGAGAGATCCACAGCCACCCCCCCCCAGGAGGGAGAGATCCACAGCCACCCCCCCAGAGGAGAGATCCACAGCCACCCCCCCAGAGGAGAGATCCACACCCCCCTCCCAGGAGGGAGAGATCCACAGCCACCCCCGGTCCCAAGCCCGGCTGCCACTTACTTGTAGGTTGCTATTGACCCGGTGTGCTCCACACTTGTTCACTTGCAGATCACACTTTGAAAAACAGTCAAAGAAATTACAGTCTTCATCGCCAGTGCAATTTTGTTCAAGGATTTCCTTCATTTTAGGTTCAAAAAAGGCCATGTCCACATCTATAGCCACCACCTGTAATCAAAGCCGCACACAGCCGTCAAAACGACACCTGCGGGCTAGGCACGGGGAGCCTGCTGGGCGGCTCCTGTTCCCACGGCTGAGGGTGCTTCTGTCCACACCCGGTGGCCCCAGAGCCCGGCAGATGGAGCAGGAGAGCCCAGGCCAGGCCCGGGGGACCTGCTTCAGGGGTCCTCTCTCTTACACAGACACAACACGTTGTGTGTCACTGATCACGTCACAAGACTTTAAATGCAAAAGGAACCCCTCCATCACTACACAAAGCCCAGGATCTGGAACTCTAACCACCATTATCACTTTTCACCCTGTCTCATTTTGTCAGCTTTAGAAGACTCCCTGGAGCGTCCTAAAGACACATTTCCCCTGGGTCGCTGTGTCCCTTTGGTCCCTGACCCCCAAGGGTCGGTTCTGTGAAGCCGTGAGATGAAGAACACGTGTCCCCGAGGGTGTGAGGACTAAACGGAAGTGAATTGAGCAGAGCTCTGCTGGGGTTATGGCGGCCGTAAGCTGGCGCTCTGGGCATGGCCCGTCTGTGGCCGAGGCTGCCGGCTCAGACAAGAGGTGGGCAATGGCAGGGCCACTTCTCAGATCAGGATGGACATGGAGGGTCCCTGACGCTGCAGGACCAACAGCTAGCCCCACCGGCAGCAGGAGCACCTGGTGACCCCTGGAGCTTCAGGCGGATCTTCCTGGCTTCAAACCAAAGAGACTTTGAAATCAGAAAAAAGAATGACTTCAAAATGACGTGCATTTCCCTCCGCCACCTGGATCCGACAAAAAAAAGATGAGCTCAAACCTGAGCCAGAAACCTGGAGCCCACCCAAACAGAGCGTGTGATAGCTTGGAGGTAGGAAACAGCTGCCTGCAGGCCTGCTGGGGCTGACGGAGCTGGGGCATTGCACAAGCCCTCACAGGCCAGCGTCCAAACAGCAGCTCTCCCATGCCCTTCGGGAGTGTCTCAAGCCAGTGTCCGTCTGCTCACCAATTCCAGGCCCCGGCTTGGGTTTTGGTTCCTGTTTTTCATTCAGGATTGATGCTGGAGGCCATAAAATTTCTCAGGGATTATTTAGTAAAACAGAGAAGGGAGGGGGATAATTTACTCTAAAATATGTGCAGAGTAATGAATATGAAGAACATAAAACCTTTATTTATGGGACTCTGTCCAATTACTGATCCAAGCACAGCAAACAGATTTATCAATCTTTCCTATCTCATTATTCAGCCAAAATAAATAGCCAATTTCATTACTGACCCTGGTTAATACACTAAAATTGAACAAGGGTAACAATGCTATTGTCTTCCTAACTTACTGCAACTACAAGGCCTATCTTTCTACAGTTCATGCCAAACTCCCCAGCCTTCCCTGGGCTCCAAGCCAGGATTTCAGCCCCTTGCAATTTCTCTCTTCCATCTCTGATAGTTTCCCTCTCATTGCCTGGGGAGAACCAGGTTTGTGTTTTAATTTTTAGTATGTGGCCTAACATGAACTGTGGCTCTTGCAGGCCTAACCATCCAACTCCAGTAAGGGCAGTGACACAACAAACGGTAGGACCTGCAAGAATCGTAAACGTCTTCCTGCAAGGAATGACCTCGCTCACGTCATCTCATCGCCCCCCACCAGCGTCAGAGCAGGACGACCAACGAGCACTGTTCCGTTCTCCCTGGGACGGCTCCACTCCCCGTGCCGTCCTCCCACTGCGCGCTCTAGCACCGGAGATCAGCAGGCGTGCCAGGGGAGCACTTGCTGCTGTCACCAGGTAGCCTCCCGCTGTCGTGGTTCCCCAGATGTCCACCTGCCACCCCTGGAGAACTCAGACCCAGTGGCAGATACGGGACGCAGGAGGGACATAGCCTCACTGCCCGCGCTGGCCCAGGTCCGCTTGCTCTTCAATTACCCCCCAGAGGCCACACAGCTTCTTAGAAGGAAGCAGAACAGCCCTCGGAGGAGAGTCCTGGCGTGCCGGGCCTCGGCCTCCTGCCACAGGCTCCTCTCAGCCCAGCGCCCCCCCCCCCCACCCCGGGAGACGTGAGATGCTTCTGCTCCTTGCGTTCCTTCCTGACCCCCAGCGAGGAAGAGGCTGGCAGAGAGGAGGGAGCTGGGGCCACAGGCACAGGACTTTGCTTTCTGATGCCGGGTCCCTGAGAGCCAGCCCTACCCTGGCCCCAGACCCAGACTCTGTCCTCCACCCTACAAATCCACCGCCTGGGGCCACCTACCGTGAGGTCCCTCCTGATGGCAAAGTTCTCGGGCTTGATGTCGCAGAGGTGCAGGCGGTGGGAGAAGTCGTGGTCGAAATGGCCCACCATGTCCAGGAAGCTGAGTGCGATGCGGCTGACCGCTTGGGCCCGGGCCCGGGCCTGCTTCTGCTCCAGAGGGAAGAGCGCCTGGTGCCGGGGGCTGCCTGCAGCCAGGTGCTCCACGGCGTAGAAGTGGCCGCAGGAGCCCAGCACGGGCGGCACGTGGCGGCTCAGGCCCTGCAGCAGGCTCAGGTACACGTACTCCTCCTGCTGTAGCAGGGCCCACGCGCTGGCCACCTGCCGCCGCCAGCCCACACCCCGCCAGCCTGGCCACAGTGGCCCCAGGCTGCCGCTGGGCAGCTCCAGGCCCAGGGCGTGCCTGACCTCGCCAGCCACCATCAGAAGGAGCTCGGCCTCGCCCGGGCGGCCCTGGGGCCCCTCCTCCAGCAGGCTGAGGGGCGGGAAGCTGGTGAACGCCTCCCTCTCGGACTTGAGGACCACGGGCCGGCCACGCCACTCGGCCTGCAGCACCTTCTTGCCGCGCTCGTAGTACAGGCAGCGCTGGTACCGCAGCGTCCCCACCTCACACAGGTCCTGGCACAGGTCTCCCGCCAGCCAGCCGCCCCGGTAGTCCTGGCACTGGGACAAAAGGAACGCACGGTCACAACATGGAAAAGGCAGAGGCCGTTCTAGTCCCCGAGAAATTCTGTGACAGTCCTAGGAGGCCTGGCGAGGCCCCAGATCCGGGTCAGGACACCCGGAGCGGAGCTGGTGGTCCCCGGAAAACCTGGGTCAGAGGAAAGAGCGGCAGCCCCAGCTCTGGCTGCACCTGAGCACGGCCCGGGGGGGGGCTGCTCACCCCCTGCAGGAACTGTCGAGTCGGCTGGGCCTGGGATCCTCACCTGCCCCCGGTGCCCGCAGCAGTAATGACCCCTCCTGTAAGACATGGCCTGCTGTGGGACGGCCCACGCGGCCAGCAGGCTCCGGGGCCATCTTCCCAGGAGCAGGCAAGACTCAGAAGAGGCCTCGTGGCTGTTGGACTAGTAGGGGATGCTGGAACATTCTGGAAGGGGAGGTGGGTCGGTGCTGGGCAGTGGCGAGGAGGGCCACTGAGGAGCCCCAGATGGGGACAGGTTGGAGGGGTGTTTCTCCTGGGCTCCCATGACCACCACTTCCCTATTGCAGACCTCATCCTGCAGAGTGAGGTGAGACGGAGGGTTCCACGTCTGGGTTCTGTTGCTATTTTTTTTTTTAACTTTTCCAGGAAATAGAAACCTCCAGACCCATTTTTCCTGGAGACTGAGCGTATTTTCTAATTCCACCCGTTTCCCCTACATGCTCAGCCTTCCTCCCACATGGGCAAGCGCAGGCTCGTCTCCCTCCCAGAGCTCCCGGTTTCTTATCGAATCACAAGACAAAAACAACACACGTGCTTCCACCCTGCTCCGTTTGTGAAGTGCGCTGCGTGGCCAGCCGTCCTGCTGTGCAGCACGGGACCAAGCACCAGAAAGCCTGAATTCCGCCCCGGCGAGGCTACAGAATCCCGATGTCACCCAACCGCTCTGGGCCTCGAATTCCTTCCCTGTGTCACCTCTGCCCTGCCCGTTGCGTGGGGATTGTCTCAACCACACGCAAACATCCTCAAAGCGTACAAATCGTAGATGAGCGCCAGGTTAGACTCGCCCAGTCCCACGCCCTGCCTCACGTTTGAGCAGCTTTATTAGTCCACGCAGGTCACAGGCAGCTCCGGAACGTGGAGAAATAGTCCCCCAGTGCCCAGACATAAACAACTCGGAAATGACAAAAACTCTGCACCACAGGTTTTTGGCCTCGCTGGTGATAAGCCCCGACTTCGCAGTCTGTGTGTTCGTGACTTGGTCTTTGAGTACCGCTAGGGCCCACATGCAGCTGTGACACATAAGTGCCATAAAATTGTTACATCCAAATAGCTTCTTCTAAGAACACATCCCGCCCCCAGAAGCGAGATAAGGGACTGTGGGTCCAACACTGCAGGCCAACCGTTCCGGGTACTTATGAAGAAGACGTTCCCAGTGCTCCAGGGAAGCACTGGATTTTCAGAGCGGTTTCAGGCAGGAGCTTACAGCAGCCTGGAAGTTCAAAGCCTCGCTCCAGCGGGGACCCCTCTGACTTCCTCCGGGGAGGGATGACGGGGTGGTCTCCTGCCAGCCACGCATTTTGAATCTCTGGATGCCATACTGGAGGGGCTGATTTGAAAGGAGCCAAGCACGATCATGAAGCGGAGAGGCAGGAGCCTGATCCTGGAGCTAGCGGGCACACCCTCTGCAGGGGCTGGCTTTTGTCCTTGGAAGAGCCATGCCCACAGGAAGCTGTGTTAGGACACACACAACTGTGTCAACACAGTTGACTTGTACGTGCTGTATCCTCCCTGGAATTCAGTCTGTGATTTTAATGCAGTGGCATTCTTCAGCTTTAACTCCAGCACCGCTCTGCGGCCTGGCGTCATGAGCGAGTATGAGAAGTACCGGGACCGCTCATGTCAATCACTCCTCGCTGTGAGTGCTTCCATATCACTGCTTGTAGGAAAACAGCGGATTGCCCCCCAACCCCAGGCCTGCCCAGACAGTCTTTGAGGGGAGGGAGCATGATGGACAGATAGCAAGGAGATGACTGGGGACTGAGAGATGTGAATGAGAGAGACAGGGCGGGCCTTTCATTATAGTTGTGTGGTCTGTCTCCCCTACTTTACTTGGTATTTACAGAGTTTACATCTCTATGATAGACCTAGTAAGAAAAAATGCAACACATTTTTTCTTGATTTCCTTTTAAATAAAAACAATCCTGTGCGCTCTCTAAAATGGCTTGACTGAATTCCACAAATGCTGTTCTAGCGTTACCGCATTCGTAACGCAGTCCAAAGTGCTTCTGCGTGAAGTGCAGGAGAGAGTTGAAGAAGCAAAGAAAGTGGGTATCAGAGCCCAGCACAGCGGGGAGCGACCCCTGACCCAGGGAGCCTGGATGCTGCAGTGCTGAGGAGAACCGGCGGGGGCACCCAGTGCTGGCCACAGGTGAGAGAGGAGCCCCAGGGAGAAGACACTGCAGGCGGGCCGCAGCTCCAGGGCCCAACCGGGACTCAGCACTGGTTCCTTTTCCCCGTGATCTGGGCGATGAAGCAGCTATCAGCTAAGACTGCACAGACCCTCGCTCTCCCAACTGAACTGTGGCCTCATTGCCATAAGCCACGAGAGGCACCCAAGAGCCAGGAAGCCAGCTTCACCCACCAGGATCGAACGACCAGTGTCCTGCGTCAGCCCTTCTTGCTGCCCACAGATGAACAGCGCCAGCTCTTCAAGGCTCACCCAGTCACATGCAAGCAGTAAAGGCCACATCCCCGACTGCCCCGGGCTCAGTCCGCAGAGCACAGGTGACTGCAGAGCTTGGCAGAGCTCCGGGGCAGACAGGGCTAGCCTCTGGGCTCTGCCCCTCACCATCTGTGCCCCTTGTTTCCACGTCCATAAAATGAGGACAGTGGCTTTGTGTCACAGGGACTTGGGAAGTCCAACAAGGTCCCAGATGCACAGTGCCCAGCCCAGCGCCTGGCCAAAGCTGGTTCCCTCCCACGCTGGTTATGCGCCTGGAGCAGGCGCATCTGAGCCCAACATCAGCAGATGAAATGGGGACTCAGCCCACCAGCCAACCACAGAGGGTGACCTGTGCAAAGGCCCGGTTTTGAAGGAGCACTGAGTCAGAGAATCGGAGAGTGTTCTCTGAAAAGTGAAAGTACACACAAGAGTAGCAATCAAGCAAGCAAGCAAGAGTAGCTTGCCATTTCAAGTAGGCCACATGGTGCAGCGGTTAAGACACACACTTTAGATGCCCACATCCGTACCAGAGTGCCAAGTTCAAGTCCCGGCTACTCTGCTTAGCATACAGCCTCCTGCACGTGCACACCCTGGAGGGCAGCAGGGGAAGGCTCAAAATCCAGATTGAGTTCTGGGCTTATGGCTTCAGCCCGGCCCAGCCCTGCTTGTATCAGGCATTTGGGGAGTGAACCAGCAGAGGGAAGATCTTGCTCCATCTGTCTCTCTGCCTGTCAAATAAAATAAACACAAATTTTAAAAACCAACACCATTTCCCCATGCCCGCCTCTGGAGGACAGGCTTCCTACGCTGTGGGGGTCCGATCGGCCAAGCAGGCATTCTCATCCCCACCCCCAGCTCCCACCACCTGGTGGCCGGGAGAGCCCGTGGGCTCTGCCAAAACTGCCGAGCACCAACAAACACAGTCGCATCTGTGCGATTCGCCCTTATGGATTTGGAAGGCAATTGCAGGCAGGGGGTGGGAGACAGCTGAACAATGGGATAATTGTCGAGTTTGGCATCCAGCCTAGGAGTTTTTGAGGAAACACTGATTTGGGCCGTTTTCCTGAAGATCAGCACATTGTCTGAGAAGTGTGTCAGGCACAGCTCACTGCTTCCTGACACGCCAGAATCAGAAAGGCAAGGAGTAGGGGGCGGTGGTCAAGACCCCAATCCAGCCTTACCAACACCCATAGGTGAGCCCTTAGGTTGAAAACCTGACTCTTCAGGACCCCAGCTCCCTTGCTTGCCCTGGGAGATAAGCGACCTGGATGCCAAGGACACACTGAAAGGCAGGCACTGTGCAGGTACAGTCAGGACAGCACCGGGCTCGGTCAACATCCTTTATGATGCAGTGTTGGGGCATCTCAGCCCCTGCTCCTCTTATGTAGGCTGTGAAATTTACCCACTGGGGCTGCTTACCACTGCTAGAGAAAGTTTACATGTCTGTGCCTGCTAAGTACAGAGGGAGGCTTAATCCAGCCATTTAAAAAGTGAATTGAATGTACAAATTGCAAGTTTAAAAGCTAATTTGAAACTTTCATCATGTCAGAGATGTGGAGTTATTTTATTAGCAGCATGTCCTGTTGAGGAGCTTTTTTTTTAACATAGTAAGAGTGGTTTACTTCCGCTCACTGTTTAGATCAGTACAATTCTGTCCCAAAATGTGCGTGCAAATGAAATCGATGGGTATTCGACTTAAGACTAAGCTGGAAAAAGAGTAAAAACTTCACTGCAGTTAACTCTGGTGTATTTTTAATTTTTTTGAAGTTTTATTTACTTTTTATGTGAAGGCAGGGAGAGCGAGTGCGTGAGCTTCTTCCATCCATTGGTTCACTCCCCAGATGCCCCAAAGCTCCATCTGGGTCTTCCAATGAGCCATCACCTGCTGCCTCCCAGGATGCGCATTAGCGGGAGGCTGGATCAGAAGCAGAGTCTGGACTCCAACCCAGGCGCTCCTATGTGGGACACAGGCATCCCCGCTGGTGTCTGAATCCCTGTGCCAAGTGCCCCTCCATGTTATTAAATTCACGGTCAAGTCTATGCTTCTCGTGGATGTGTGACTATAGGAACAATGGCACATTCCCATCACACCCTTCCCAGCTCCACAGCGGCTTGGCTTCGGCTTCGAGTGCTGCTTAGCGTCCCTCCAGTTTGATCACGGTTTTCAAGCAAAAACAAAACCTGCCGACTCCAGCAGGGAAAACCGTGGAAAGCATCCCAGGGGGCCATGCCACAGGGCTGGTTTCCTTCTGTGTGTTCCCTTGTGTATTTAAGGACGTTGACTCCCACAGTGTTTCGCAACACTGTATCTCACGATGGAATTCCTTTTCAAGACAGCCACACTATGCACTGCAGAATCTCAGCTCAACAGCTGCTCCACTGTGCAACCCCCCTCAACATCACCAAGGTGGCTGAAGCACCCTGGGAAAGAGCCGTGCCCTGCTCGGAAATCTTCCTGGGAGTAGACTCTGGAAGCTGTGTCCCTTTGGGGCCATGACAAAGAAAAACCAGCCTGCCCTACTAAAAGCAAATCCCTAATATAGGCAACCATATCAAACGCCATGAAGACCTAACTGGCCAGAAGGCAGTGACGCCTTCTGGTAAGACAGGCAGTGGGAAAACGGGATGCTGTGCAAGACGCAAGCGCACCGCGTGGTTACTCAGGGTTCTCACCGCTGGAGAAGCCACTTACGGTCATGTGGCCTCTACCATCAAACTGCACAGGGTCCCATGCTGGCTCCTCAACATCTTAACCATGCAAATTGCTTTCCCTCCCTGGGACTCGGTATTGCCATCTGCAAAATGGGGCTACTAAAAGCCAATACCTCATAGGAGCTGTTGGAAATCATACCCGACCAACCCAAGAGGGCATCCAAATGATGGGAATTCCCAAGCTGCTTCCCAGCCTGGCTGAGCCTCCCGGCAGCTCACAGGGAAGCCATGCTGCCACGCCCACCAGAGGGCACTTATTTCTCTGTCCCAGTGGGTGCTGAAGGGCACTGGCAAAGGGGAGTGGAGCCAGCGACTAGAAATTCCTGAAGCCCAAGATCCGGGCTCCCTTCTTGCAGAAGCACTCCTGCTGGCTCTTGCAGGGGCTGCCGTCCAAGGAGCGTGCTTGGCTGTCTCAGGAGGTGGGGTGGGGGCTTGCGGTCCAGCCCCTAAGTGTTGTCATCTGGCTGCTTTGTCCTACAGGTGGGTCTCAAGCCGGCAATGCCGCCTGCTGTGGGGGGCCTGGGAGCCCCCGCAGGCATGCGGTGGTGAGGAACTCGCCACAATGGCTCCCGCTCTGCCAAAGGAGCCTCGCTCTGGCTGGGCTGGCAGGGCTGCCACTTCTGCGCGCCGGCATTCGGAGTGAAAGCTAATGAGCGTCTGGAGGCCACTCAGAAAAATAACGACCCACTTTACTACCCAGGATAAAAGCCAGGCAGAATGAAAAGTGCCGGGGAGCCAAGAGACAGAGGCTCGATTCAGCTCAAGTCTGCGGAAGCCACAGTGCCAGCCCTGCTTGGCAGCCTGGCGGGGCAGCCCGGGCCGCCGAGGCTGGGGCTGGATTTAAAGACTGTCCTGGATAAAAGCTGACCCTCACAGCAAACTCAGAAAGAAGCCAGGGGGAGGGACGGGGCAGGCATACGGGGAGAGAGCCGCAGGGCCCCCGTGAGGATTAGCAAACTCAAACAGGACAGATCCCTCGCCTGAGCTCCCAGACTCCTGGGAGACGAACAGGCACCTGCACTGTTCCTCGGACAGGAAAGGGTGAGGGCCCCCAGAGGCCGAGCCAGTCTCTCCAGCGCTGGCTCTCGCTAGCGATTCCCCGGCACTGCCACCGAAGATGCATGGCGGAAGCCTCTAAACAGAATTGGTTTTAATTTATGACCTGGACTGCCGGGAAAGTTATGACGAGCAATTACTTGAATTATCTCAGGCTATTTAATTTCCATTAGGTCCTTCCCCACTAAACCAAAGAAAAATAAAAGAAAAATGGCATTCGGTTCTTATTTTCACCTCCAAGATGACCAGAGCAGGTTTGTACATAGGTACTGCATTCAATCAGACTATCCGCTTTTGCTTACCGTAATTTGTCAACCAGCCGCGAACACACTGCAAATCCAAATGCAAAAAAATCAAAGCGCAAGGGATTGATGGGAGAAGCAAGGGGCTCTTGCCAGTTACAACGGATGGAGCTGCGGTGTCACAGTGGGGTGGGGGTGGCGCGGGGGAGGAACTTCCCGCCCACACAGGGGCAATTCAGCCGCACCTGTCGGATTCACCGGCGGGACACACCTTGTCCAGCTTGTGCGTTTGGCTACCATTTCTTCCTCACTATCATTAAGTTTTCCAGTCTCACTTTTCAACGGTCATTGCCTTTGAATATCTTTCTGCTCCGCTGACTTGAAAATCCGCAGTGCCAAGAAGCCCGCGGATGCGCGGGATTCCTGGAGACGCGTAGCAAACAGATCCCTTTCAGGCCACAGGCCTGGCTGGTCCGTTTCAGGACATCTTCCACCAGGACCTTTGCCCTTCTTGGATTTCCCCCTAGGAATTCCGGCCGGCCTGTGCTCAGGCCTCCCACGCACCGAGCCGCATGGCCACGGAGCAGACTGGGGAGAAGGGGCCGCGGACCGCAGAGCCCCGCGTCTCTCTCACCACTTCTACCTGCCCGGCCCAGCCTGGGAGCTGCTCCCACGAGCTCCTGGCCTCCAGGTTGTCGGGGACCCGGGCCGGGGCTCGCAGGGCTCCGCCGACCGCGCGCGCTCCACCTCGGTTCCCACAGATCGCGGAGTCTCGGCTTTGGGGCGCAGAAGGGCGGGGGGCTTGTAGCGTCTGCCTCGGGCTGGGCGGGATGGGGTGACCCGGCGGCCCCCGGGGTGCAGTCGCTGGACAGCGGCCGGGCGAAAGCGCGCGGGTCGGCTGGAGAGACAGGGGCGTGGTCCCCGCTGGCCGCCAAGCACTGGACGCCGGCGCCCGAGACCCCGATCCGACCTCAAACTTTTGCAGGAGCGCAAGCTCCGGGGTGGCGGGGGACGGTCGGGCAGGAAGACCGCCTTGGGACAAAGGACTGGTTTGGGCAACAAGGGGAGAGAAGCCCGTCGCGCGCGCACAGAGGACTCCCCCGCCGACACCCGTTAGGGAGATCTGGCCGTGCGCCTCCTGCACTCCACGCGCGCGTCGAGACCCCTCCCCCGGTGGCTACCCTCGCCGCCTGGGTCCTGGGTGCGTTCCGGGGACCCAGGGAGCGCGCGCGACCCCTCCCGGGGGCGCAGCGCGGGGCTGAGTGGCGCCGGGACCTACCAGCGCGGCCAAGATGCGCCGGCTCTTCTCGTCCGTGCAGCGCTCGGAAAGGACGCCCGGGTGCGCGCGGAGCAGCAGCGCGGCCGCCAGCACCCAGCCCGCGGTCCACGCGGCGAAGGCGAGGAGCGCGCCCGGCCCGCACCGCCCGCACCGCCCGGCCCGGCCCCGCGCGCCCGCCGCCAGCGCCATGGCCAGCCCGGCCCGCACCCCGCGCCCCGCGCTGGTTTGCGGCTCCGCTGCTCGGCCCCGCGCGGCGGGGAGGGGGCGCCTGGGAGGGGCACCGTGAGCGGAGGGCGAGGCTCTGCGGCTGGTCCCCGGAGCGCGGCCGGCTCCCGGGGGGGACGTCCGGCGGCGACGCCCCGCGCACCCCATCGCCCCGGCCACCCTTTCCACTTTTTTTTTTTTTTTTTTTTTTTTTGCGCTTTTCCTGCGAGAAGATCCCCTGCCCACTTGCGCGGAACCCGAGTGGATGCAGCCCCTGCGCTCGCCTGGACTCTGGCTCCTCTGCGTGCCTCATCCGTCGCCGGACGAGAGCCCCTGGCTCTCTGCTGTACTGGACGCCCCCTCCCCATATCCCGTTAGACCCCTGTTGGCGGCTCTCCGGGCCGCTTCTGTGCCTATCCGCTGGACCCCGCCCTCCTGAGTCTGCCCGCGGGCACCCCTGGTTCCTCGCGGTGTCGCTCTCCGCGTAGCCAGGGCCGCACCGGGCCGAGGTCCATCCGAGCGGAAGGCAGGAGGGAGCCCTTCCCCGGGACCGGGAAGCTCGCGGGGGCAGCTGAGCCCTGACTGAGCCCGGCCCCTCCACCCTGGGGAGTCGGCGGGGCTGCGGTGCGCGGCGGCTCCCGCGTTCTCTCCACCAAAGCCTGTTCGGCCCCATTCATCTCGCCCGGACCGCCCTCCCGCCTGCCCTGTGCCATAATTTCCCAGGATCCACTCCCTGGCTGGGGGGTCACAGGGGTTACCCTGGCCTGGACCACGCGTTCTGCGGTTGTCTGGCAGGAGCTGGCTTCACTCAGCCTGGGCCGTCTGCAGCCCGTGGGTGTCTTTGTCTTAGCGCCCAGGGCCACTGAGGAGGATGGGCGCACAAGAGCTCAGCCCAAGGTGCACTCTGGGTCCCCCACGAACATTTGCATATTCTCGAGAACCTCAAACCCTAGGGTCCCGGGATCGCCTGCTGCTGTCCAGGGACCTGTGAGCACAGGAGGACCCTGCTGAAGTTTTCATTTTCCCAAGATTTACTTGGGATGGGGTGGGTTGGGGGGGCTAGTCCTTCAACTAGGAAAGGGGGTGCGCTAAAAACGTGTGACAGCTTAGTCTTTATTACCTAGGAATAAAAATCACAGGAAGGAAAAGCAGAACTAGAAATCAAGATGAGCAATAGTAAGATTTGCACATTGTTTTATTTTTGTGAGTTTTAAAAATGCATCATTAAGCGCACTTCTTTGGTCATTTTATAAAGGAAAGGATACAGAAGAAAAGTCAATTATGATCCCACATAAGCTATGGATGCAGAAGTTATGCTGTCCTGTTGAGTGGTCTGTGCTAAGCCAAATGGGGCTCAAGTTCACCAGACCTCAGTTCACCAAACCCTTTTCTGGGGATACCGTCTGACCAGAAGGGACAGCTTTAGTAGTTGCCTGTCCAAAGACGACTTTATTATAAAGTATTCACATGAAGGTGCCTTGTAGACTAAATGTAGCTCGATCCTAAAGCTATTTCCCCTTATAGCAGCAACATTAATTAATTAGTAATAAAATTTGAAACTTTGACTTAAGTCGCAAGGAAAAGTCAGTTTGATGTCTCTCCCGGGAGTCCTGCTTGTTACACGTTGTTACCAACGGCAGAATATGAAGATTTTGCATATAGGCAAAAAGAAAAAGACTGGAAGAAAAAGATTCTGTAGTTTTCTGAGTAATGGAGACAAATAGATTTACAAGCGCCGATCCTATGCCTTTCTGTGTGCTCATAGAAATACGGGTCTTTCTAAAAGAACCAGAGAACACTGGCACCTTACGACGGCAGAGCACCTGGCACATCTACACACGCCAGCTCAGGCAGCCCCACCAGCACCGCAGCGGGGCAAGTCGAGCACAGCAGCGAGAAGGAAAGCTGACCTAAACACCTCCCTTTTCAGTTCCTTGCCTGAGAGCAGATCCCAAGCCCCCGCTCCACGGGAACTTCCCAACCCCCTGCAATCGTCCTCGGCCGGCTCAGCCTCACCTCAGCTGTACCCGCACAAACCAGCTCAGCCCGCCTAACTCCTGCCCACTCAACAACCCTCCGCTGCCTTACCTATGCAAGCCCCAGTCTATAAGAGACCCGGGCTCACCACTGTGCGCTCTCTCTCCCTGCCAGGCCCCTGGCTGTTGAGTTTGTGGCTGTGTCTCCTCTTTGTCCCATTTCCTATCCCCTAGCAGGTGCTGCAGAGCCCCAGGACAGATTCCAGAAACCGTTCCCCTCACCCATTGTCGCCCCTCGGCTCCTACGGCTTGTAGGCAATCGTGGGAGAACCTGCTCCCAAAAGACCTTGCTACTCTCCCTCCACCTGCTCCGGGCTTTTTACCGACCTGCCTGATGCCAAGGGCTCTGGCACCTTCTGGGTGGAGACTGTGGCTCCTCCCCTGGCCCTTGTCTTTCCTCCCTCTCTCCAGCAACCTGGGGGTGAGGACAGCGAGTAAGCTGTGACCCTCTGGCTCTCAGAGGTGCCCTTAGTCCCTGGGGCAGACCCCCAGCCACACTCCCCCAGTCTCTCCCCCTCTGTTCCCTCTTTTTAATTCTCCCTCTTCTTCTCCAACCAACCTCATTAAATGCACCCGTGCCTTCTCATCTTTCTGCTCTCATATGGACTTCAGCCAGAGACCTCCTGCTGGCTCTCTCACGTGCCACACCAGACTTGATTTCTAAACCCACGGAGTGGTAAGAAGTCGGCCTCCATCTCTCCAAGGCGCCCTCCCCTTGGAGGGTCTGGAGTAGCGGCTGTTCCCTCGCCTTTTCATCCCTTGGACGGATGAAAAGAAGGTCTTGCAGGAACTTGTCCCACATCCTGGGCTAGGGACCCCTGTCCTGAACGTTGGGCTTCTCTCTGCTCTGGGAGCAGATTCTGGGTGCGGTTGACTGCCCCCCAGGGATACCCTGGAGCAAGGTGAGGGCCCAACCTTGACCTTATTTTTTCTTTTCCTTTCTTTCTTTTTTTGTAAGATTTATTTATTTTGAAAGAATTACAGAGAAAAAGAGGAACAGAGAGGGAGAGAGATCTTCCATCCACTGGTTCACTCCCGAAATGGCCACAATGGCCAGGGCTAGGCCAGATTGAAACCAGGAGCTTCCTTTGGGTCTCTCACATGGGTGCAGGGGCCCAAGCACTTGGGCCATCATTTGCTGCTTTCTCAGGCCACTACAGGGAAGTGGATCCCAAGAGGAGCAGCTGGGACTTGAGTTAGTACCTATATGGGATGCCGGTGCCACAGGCAGTGGCCTAACCCACTACGTCACAGCACTGGCTCCAACCCTGGCCTTATTCTGCGTACTCCACGGGTTCTGAAATTTCTCCATTTCTTCCCAACCTACCCCTGGGCTATCTCCTAAAAAACCTGTGGGCCTTGGGCCTGAAAGGGGAGGTAAGACCAAAACACTTTCTTTTCTTCTGCACTACATCTTGGCCTCAGTATAAATTGGATAATGATTCCCAGTGGCCAGAACCTGGGACTTTCACTTTGCACATTGTCCATGACCCTCACAACTTTACACAGAGAAACGGCCAATGGGCAGAGGTCCCTTGTGCCAGGCCTTTCTCCTCCAGACTCTCCCTTCCCTTTGTAGTCAAGTCCTCCTTGTGGAGGGAGGGGGCCTGAAACCCTCGGCCCCATTGTCGTGGGGAGCAACTCGGACTAGACTAAGTTACTGGAATTAAGACTTATTCTATGCATCTGCTCTCCCACAATATGGCGCTGGGGAGGAGTAAACAGCTTCTATGCAGCTGCCTCTCGCCAACTTGAGTGATGACCTGCAGGAGCTGATCCTGCTCCTAGTTGGAGGAGAGCAGCGTACTCGGCGTGTGGGTAGCAGAGTTGGGATTGGCGGAGGAGGACTATAAAGGAGGAGAGAGACGGCATGCACCAGGAACATCTAAAGGGAACACCTGAGCAGCCCCCGAGAGAGCCGGCCGGCGGTGTGCCGCTCCCCCGCGGAAGTGGGGAAAGTGGCAGGGGGAACCGCCCTTCCACGGAGGTGGAAGGGACGGTAGCCAACCCGGGAAGGACCAGTAGCCAACCCGGGAAGGGCCAAGCAGACAAAAGAGCGCAGGGTCCTGTGTCGTTCCTCCACGAAGAGGGGGAGCGACAATTGTCTCCTTTCTCTGTGATCCTGACCTGGCTGTTCCCATGGAGAAAGACCCTTGCCTTGCTCACCACATCCCCTCTGCCAGCAGGATGAACCTCCACCATATCAACTTCCAGGCCCTCTGGAGCCTCCATGTGGGGCTCCCCTGGCTCCCTCCCCTCCTCTGAATCGCTCCCGAGGCCAACAGCCCCAGCCAGCCCCCCTTTCATGGGAGGCAGCTGGAGTAGGTTTCATTGCCTGCGGGCCTCTATCCTGCTCTGTCCTCCACGCTAACTCTGGGGGAGCGGGAGCGCCTTTGGCACGCTGTCCAGCAGCACGTAGATGGGTGGCACCCGGGGCTACCCCTGCCTGGATCGGACCTACCAACCTGAGACCACATGATTCCCTGCTTGTCGCTGGCTATGGATAAAAATCGCCATCAGCAGGCCAACTACGAGGAGCTTCATGAAATCACGGGAGAAAACTCTGCACTTGTTATGTCCCATCTCACAGAGGTAGTGGAGAAACATGCCAACAGGGACCCCAGCTCCTGAGACGTTGTTCTTACGTCTCCAGCGCATATCCAGACTGGCCTCAGACATCTGGCATAAACGAAACCTGGCGGACAGTCCACAAACCCCCAGAAGGACCTCAGGAATGCAGCTTTTCGTGTCTTGAATGATAAGGACCAGGACCTAAAGCTTGAATTAAAATTAAAGTATGGGAAGCTTGCCTCTGTAATGCACCAGACCCCAGCCCTTGGAGCCTGTTTGCCATGCGGCGGTATTGGGCATTGGGCCAAGGCTTGCCTCAGCTGGAGGCCTCCCACCCAACCGTGTCCCAGCTGCAGACATCAGGTCACTGTCAGATGCCCTGCCCCGCCCCGAGACAGCCCTCTGTTCCGCCAGCTCTGAAACAGGACATCTCATCTCTGTTAAACGTAACAGAATGAGGAGGCCCAGGTTCCACAGCCCCCGTTGTGGACGGGTCCACGGACCCAAGGCTGACAGAGACAGTGTCTGGCCAGCGCATCTCTTTCTGGGTGGATGCTGGAGCTAGCATATCTGTTTTTTGCTTTTGTTTGTTTTTGACAGGCAGAGTTAGACAGTGAGAGAGAGAGAGACAGGGAAAAAGTCTTACTTTTCCGTTGGTTCACCCCCATAAGTGGCTGCTGGGCCAGCGCGTTGCAGCCGGCGCGCTGCACCGATCCGAAGCCAAGAGCCAGGTGCTTCCTCCTGTCTCCCATGCGGGTGCAGGGCCCAAGCACTTGGGCCACCCTCCACTGCACTCCCGGGCCACAGCAGAGAGCTGGACTGGAAGAGGAGCAACCGGGACAGAATCCAGAGCCCCAACCAGGACTAGAACCCAGGGTGCCAGCGCCGCAGGTGGAGGATTAGCCTAGTGAGCCGGGGTGTTGGCGCGTATCTGTTTTAAGTGAATATTGTGGCCCACGCCTTCCTTTCTCTGTCTCAGCTGTTGGCATGCAGGACCTCACAGAGACAGCAAACTTCCCCCACCAAAACGCTACCTGCCTGTCATCAGGGTTTCTCCTTGTCTGTTCATCGAAGGTCACCCAACACCTCTTCATGTTGGATCTGTGCACATTCCTCCCTGGAGGGCTGGCAAGTCTTTCCCACCCCCAAGCACCACAAGGGAGCAGCAGGAGTTGGGACAGAAGTAGCCAGAATGGCAATCTTGGCAGACAAAGCAAACATAAATGAAGACATATCTTGCTCGCTCAAAGAAAGCGCGCGTGGGCGGGCACCACCACTGTCTCACTGCAGGACCAGGGAGATTCCTTGGCGGCAGTGGTCCTTCAAAGCCGCTGAGGTTAGACCTCCTCCCCGCGAAAAAGGAGGACTCTGCCTGTTTCCAGAGGAAGAGTGCTGCTTTCACACCAACAAGTCAGCGCAGTAAGAGGAGGGATGGAACACACAAAAATGCGCTAAGGAAATCCATTCCATCATTTTGGCCGTGGCCGTCTTGTCCGCTGCGGTTGATGTCTCTCCTGCTCCTTGCATCCTCATAATCACAGTACTTCTATTCCTACTAAGTGAGTGCTGGATCCCGAGCCACCACATCACAGGACTGCTCCTCTCCAATCGACCTGACCCGAGCCACCACATCACAGGACTGCTCCTCTCCAATCAACCTGACCCAAGGAGCAGAGCCACCAGCCCTCCTCAGCAGGAAGTAGCTTGGGAAAATACACGGCGCCCCTTCCTCCCGTCTCTACTCGGAGTCAGGACTGAAGGAGCGAGAATGACCCAGAGCTTCCTCATCCCTTCTCAGCTCCTTGCCTGCGTGACGGAGAGCGGATCCCCGCCCCCGCTCCACTTCCCATCCCCCTGCAGTCTTCCCCAAGCAGCTCAGCTTTGCCTCTGCAGTAGCCTGCGCCCACCAAAGAAGCCCACGCAGACAAGCTCAGCCCACGCACGAGCCTCAGCTGCCTTGACCATGCAAGCCCCCAGTCTGTAAGAGACCTGGGCTCTCCGCCTCCTGCTCTCTGCCCTCGCCGGTGGTGGGCCCCTCTCAGGTTTATCCCTAATAAACCTCTCCTGGCTGCTGGGTTTGTGATCTGTCTCCTCTATCCTCTTTCCTATACCCCAGCAAATACTGTTAGCTAACGTTTGGCAGGGAAGGACGAGGCGTCTTTTATGTGATCTGGCAGTGGGCATGACCGGGTTAGAGGCCCATTCCGCTGCTTGTCGGCTCCGTGTTCTAACCTCTGCACGTGTGCTAAGCTGCGCACTCCGGAAGTGAGCTGTAAGAGGTCCTGCATTGCCACGGCTGCACTGACCGGCTTCACCACTCATCTGCAGGAGCTATGCTGGAACACGCTTGGGTGTGCCGCGACCTCGTTCACCCCCCAGCAACAGAGAAGACCACATACACATGCAGTGGGAACGTAAGTGCCACGGTGTGGAGGGAGAGGCTGCCCCACATCCTGCACTTCAGCAAAGGGACAGCGTGGGCATGTAGGTTGACTTTCCCAGCACTTGACTTGCTTTCTGCTTAAGGGAGAGCAACCCTGCTTTTCAGATGAGATCCTGTTTGGGGAGGAAGGAGGTGGTATTTTACAGTCTGGGCCAAGCCTGGGTGGGGCAGTCTCAGCTGTAGAGCCCTTGGGAGTCCTTGCAAGCACAGGGGAGACCCAAGAAGGGAGGGGAAGGAGCTCAGGGTGGCAGCAAGGGAAGCTGGGGCCTAGCCCCGTCTACTTCCTCCTCTCACTAGCCCTATGCAGTAGCTAAGGGCAACGAGGACTTCAAGGAACGGGCAAGGCTTCGGGTCTTCAGTTTAACACAGCAGCCGCCCTGGGAGCAACCGAAACCTGTGCAGTAAGGATTGGTTATTCGTCCTCGTCAATGGGAAGATGGTGCAGGCATCAAACCCCGACGTGAACCGTGTGTTGACGGGGAAGGACACCACACAGCCCGCCCTTTCTCCTGCCCACCCCCACCCCCGACACACGCACCCAGGTTTCCTCTCACACAGGTGCCCCTGTGGTTTGTCCCCACCTGCAGCACCCGGGGTGGGCTGGGGAGACTGCCTGCTGTGGACGGCTTCGAGGGCAGGCCAGCAGAGCCAGGGAGGCTGGAAGCTCCGGCTTCAGCGGAGCTGTTGGGAAAGAACAAGAAGCCTGGTTGGGCGGAGGCTGCCAGGCTCTGAGGAAGCCGTCGCCAGGGCAGAGTGTGCGGGAGCAGGCCCCACCCCGAGGCAGGGGGAGCAGACAGGTGGGAGTCCCCGGGCGGGGGCCTGAATTTCCTTGGCCCCTTTGTAAGTTCCCTTTGTGTTTAAGCCACAGAGGGCTGGGTTTCTGTCAGTTACAATGGAAAGAGTGGAGCAGTGCACAGATGTTCCCGACCTCACTTAGTGCAGAGCAGCTTCCAGAGTGCTCCGTGATTCAGCTTACCTGGGTTCCTAAGCGAGCCGTGTGGGTGTGCACGCGAGAACTTCATCCCCGAGTGGGAGGATTGCGAGCATGGCTGTTTGGTTTCTCTTTGCTGGTGTCGGTTTTCTATTGTCATTTAAGACACCCATGCAAACCCAGCGCTGTCACTGAAGGAGATTGAAAGAGGACCCTCAGACCCCGGCTGGGGCCTGGGGCAGCCAGCCTGCAGTCCCGCCGTGGGAGCCGGGCGCAGAGGGGCCGGCCCACCTCCGCCCACCACTCTCGCCCACCGAGGGTTATACTGCCTCCTCTGCTGGGCCCCCAGCCTTGTTCATTTTTCCTGTTCATGGTGCCTGCCCTGGGAGGAGTGCACGCATGCGCGCGTCATTCGTCCAGGAGCGCTGCTCTTGCTGTGAACGTGTAGGAAAGGTGAGGGAAGCAGGCCTCGGCCCTGCCTGGCAAGGAGACCATGGGGACGGATCTGCTGCCGCCGGGGACCCCACGCGCAAGGGCCCGGGCCCTCTGCTCCCTTCTGCCACCCAGGCCCCCGGGGTGCTGTCCCAGGCAGCTCCGGCCCACTGCTGCTGCATAGCACATGCTGGCCCGAGGCCTTGCACCCCAGGTGCACCACGGATGCCGAAAGGCTGGTTGGCACCACGGCGGTGGGTGGAGCGAGCGGAGGCCCGGGATTACGTGAGCTTTCTTCTCTGCTGACGCCTTCTGTTCTTGTCATCTTCCAGAGGCCAGAGAAAGTCCCTCAGCCGCTGGCCCAGGTGCCAGGGACGACGGCTCTGGCTTGCCAAGCCCTGCCTATGAAATGAGGGAACACAATTCCCCCAGCCTTGGGCCTCTTTTCCAAGGGCAGGAGGACCCCCTGGAGCCTAGAGCCCTGACACCTTGGCTTTTTGGAACACTGGGTTGTAGCCATCATTAGTCTTAACTTGATTGGGTTATAATTTCTATCCCATAAAGTTTCCTGCTCTAGGTACCCAATTCAGCGAGTCTCCGTAAACTCACAGAGTGGGGGAACCATCACGATTACCAGGGTTTGGGACGTTTCCATCACTCCAGGAAAATGCCTCTTGCCTTGTGCTCCGCCTCTCTGCTCCCTCGCCCGGCTCCAGGCAGCCACAACCTGCCAGCACGTGTTTGGTTCTGTCCTGGACACGTCACATAGACAGAATCAGATAGCACCAGGTGTCTTCTGCAGCTGGCTTCTTCCCTCACTTGAATGTTTAGAAGGCTCATCCGTGTTGTGACATGGGTCACTACTCCACATTCAGATTACAACAGCATCCGTTGTACGCTTGTATCTTGTATATTCATCAGTCAGTTGAAGGAGACTGCATTGCTTCTACTTCCTGACTATTGTACATCGTGCCACTATGAACATTTAGTGTGTACATGTCTTTACAGGGACGTGTGTTTTTATTTGTTGTGAATTCCTAGGAGTAGGATTGCTTAGTCTTGTGGAAAATCCATGTTTAACTTTTTCAGAAACTGCCAGACTGTTTTCCAGAGTGGTGGCACCATTTTACATTGCCACGAACAATGTCTAAAGATTCCAGCTTCTCCATAGCCTCCCCGACACCCACGATGCTGACTGTTGCCATTGCAGCGGGCCTAAGGCGCGACTTCATTTTAAACTGGTTTTACATTTCATTTCCCTGTGAATAGTGAACATTTTTCTTCTCCACGGCCAGCAGCGGCCCTACAATTACATGACCCTTCTTTCATTGTCCTGCTTCAATCATGGAACCACGTTTTAGGGATGCCAGCCCAGGCTCTCTCTGCTTTGTGGCTCTGCCTCGCTTGACGGGGTGGCGGGAGCCTGTAAGGAAGTCTCCACGTGGTCAAGAAGCCGTCAGTGGAGTGGCCTTTCTCGATGCTCCCTGCGACACCCACAAGCCCGGGGGTCTCAGAGGGCCTGCAGCACTGTCAGCGTCCCAGGAGTTGAAAACCGGCACTTGGCGTTACTTCCTGTGCCGCCGAGAAACAGCACATCCAGAACCACTGGCTGGAGTCCGTGCTGATCTTTTTTGCTGACGCCTCTGTTCTCACTGAGGTTGACCAGAAATCTTTGCACACAATGAGTCACTTGTTCCTTGTGGGACTCGGCCGGGTGTGCAAGGCTCTGGGGTTTCCTAACCATCCACAGTTGCACTGCATCTGGGGGGACTGAATGTTTGGAAACTTACGACCATTCCTCTGCCTCTCACATTTCCATTTTCACTGAGGACACCGTCGCTCGCTGGGGTTTCCCACCAGCGCTCGGCGAGTCGGAGCAGCCACACGGACGCCTCGGCGCTCACAGACAAGGCCCCGACTTCACGTGAGCACATGTGAGAGTCCTGGCGAGCCCGTTCTGCTCATGCGAAAGCACCGCATGGGAAAAACTGTTTCACTCTCTCGGGCCCTGAACCTCTTCCACGAGCGTCCTTAGGAAAAAGTGGCATTTGTCTCTTGGCAGACGCCACGCAGCTCTTGACAGAGAGCAGTGCTCCGCTACAAAACGTGCCTGGAAGAGTCCGTGGCCTCAGCTGCTCACCCGACGGGAAACTGGGACCAGCAGAAGGGAGAGGGCCCCAGGGTGTCCAAACCCAAAAGCCTAAATGCTGTGCTGTGGCTGCCTTACCAAACCCATCATAGAGACACTGACAGCTCTGCAAGTAGGCTCTCTGTAGCTAAGGGCTAGGTGGTTGTGGAACGCCAGCGGATGAGACGCCAGAGTCAGATGGCCGCCATGTCCCTCACCCCTAGTAATCTTGGCTGTCCGAGCATTGTGGAAAGATGGTGATGACTCTGTTGGTACAAACAGTGTTTCATGGAAGAGTTTGTGCCACTGGCCTCTGCTCTCCATAAGAGGTCTCATGGCCTTTGTACCCTCAAACAGACCCCTCCTGGGAGCCCACAAATCTACCAGTGATGATTTGTAAACCATACACCGCAGGCAAGCCTTGGGCCTCCCCCTCTCTTTCATACCCAAACTGGAATTTTTTTAATAGATTTTTTTGAGTACTTTTGGCTTCACAGCAAAACTGAGAGGAAGGTAGCGAGATTTTCCACCCTCTCCCTGCCGCCTCACAGGCACACCTCCCTCCCGCACCAGAGTGTGCAGTGGTTACACTTGATGAGCCCGTGTTGACAACTCACAGCTGAATCCACAGTGCATATGGGGTTCACTCTGGGTGTCACGCACGCTCTGGGTTTGGGCTGGTGTGCATGACACGCAGCCACCATGGCAGAGTCAGGCAGAGAGGAGTTCGCTGCCCTCAAAATCCCAGGTCTCCAACCATTCACCCCTCGCCCCCATAACTGTGGGGAGCAACCCGGACTGGACTGAGTTACTGGAATTAAGACTTATTCTATGCATCTGCTCTCCCACAATATGGCGCTGGGAGAGGAGGCAACAGCTTCTACCCAGCTGCCTCTCACCAACTTGACAAGCTGCAGGACCTGCTCCTGATTGGAGGAGAGCAGCGTACTCGGCGTGTGGGTAGCAGAGTTAGGATTGGCGGAGGAGGACTATAAAGGAGGAGAGATGGCATGCACCAGGAACATCTAAGAGGAACATCTGAGGGAACACCTGTGCAGCCCCCGAGAGAGCCGGCCGGCGGTGTGCCGCTCCCCCGCGGAAGTGGGGAATGTGGCAGGGGGAACCGCCCTTCCACGGAGGTGAAGGGACAGTAGCCAACCCGGGAAGAACCAGCAGTAAACCCGGGGAGGGCCGAGCAGACAGAAGAACAGCGCAGGGTCCTGTGTCGTTCCTCCATGAAGAGGGGGAGTGACATAATGGTGCCGTGACTCGGATATGAAGCCTAGGCAGGGTTTAGTGTCGTTCCTCCGTGAAGAGGGGGAGCGACACATAACAATACTCACGGAAGGTTCCGTGTGTCTTTTAATGGCTCCCCAGCTCATGTCTTTCCTCACTGGCTAACGTTCCATCGTCTCGATAGCTGCTAGCTTCTTTATCCATTCAAGGACATCTTGGTTGCTTCAGAACGTTGGCAGTTTGTTTGCAGCGTTCTGTGTGGACCTAAGTTTGCAGCTCATGCGGGAGCACCATTGCTGGGTTGCATGTGAGATTCCCTGTAGGTCTGCAAGGAAAGGCCACGCTCTCTTCCAAAGTGGCTGTGGCGTTTGGCATTCCCAGCAGCAGTGAATGAGAGCTCCATGGCTGCACACTCTCACCAGCACTTGTGGTTGTCAGTGTCCTGGACTTTGGCCGTGCTAACAGGTGTGGGACGCTGCCTCACTGTTTCTAACTTGCAGTTCCCAGACGACACATGAGCTCGAGTGGATTTTCTCTGGGCATTGCTGGCACACAGTGAGGGCACAGGACAGAAGAACGCGCATCGTGCTTGCTGTTAATACCTAAGATAACTTGGTTCTGGATACTTTGTGAAAGATGACACATAGTCAACCTGGGAGAACTAAGTTGTTACACTTCCTGCGTTGCTTTATAGCTAGAATGACCTCAGTGCTGACCTAGCTATGGAGAACACCGTCACCACTCCGGGCCATGCAGGGTTTTCCCTGGCCCTCTTGGGCCTCCCCTCTACTACCAAGTCCTGTCCAGGCCACCATGATGATGTTTCTTCCTATCCCCAAAGCTGCCACCTGTCAACTCCTGTGGAGTTGCTGCATACCCAGCCACCACGCCCAGGCTGGCTCTGCTGGCCTCGCCTCTGGCAAGCTGTGAGTTCCTTTCACTGCCCTGTGAACCACTCCCAGCCAGGGCCATTCCCGCCCTCTGCTCTCCCAGTACCAACGCCCCCTGCTACCGTCTGCCCTTCCTTCACACCCATCTCCAAGACCCCTCCTTGAGGTCTCACAACTCCTCTCCTCTCTCTGCCCAGCTGTTTTTAACACCTCTATGTGGTGCTTCCCTGGGAGTGTGTGAGACAGGTCTGCATCTCCCACGAGGCTGGTGACTTCTGAAGGGCAAGCGCGGGTCTCACTCGTCTTGCACCTGTCAGCCGCCTGCCTGCTGCTCGGCACGGATCCTCAGACATCACGGGGAAGCTGTTCTTACTCCCCAACCTCGAGATCTGGGTCCGGGAAGGGCATTCAGAAGAAGGCTTTACCCTACAGACAGTAAACTTGTGGAAGACGGCACCCCAACACAGACGACAGACGGACACAGAGCAGCTTCGATCAAACTGGTAAAGGAATTTGCAATCTCAGTGGTTCTCTGTTACTTTTGCTGCGAACATAACACACACCCAGGGCTGGCGCTGTGGCATAGCGGGTAAAGCCAACACCTGCAGTGCTGGCATCCCATATGGGCGCTGATTCGAGTCCCAGATGCTCCATTTCCAATCCAGCTCTCTGCTGTGGCCTGGGAAAGCAGTAGAAGATGGCCCAAGTCCTTGGACCCCTCCACCGGCGTGGGAGACCCAAAGGAAGCTCCTGGCTCCTGGCTTCAGATCGGCGCAGCTGCAGCCGTTGCAGCCATCTGGGGAGTGAACCAGCGGATGGATGACCTCTCTCTCTCTCTCTCTCTCTCTTTGTAAGTCTGCCTTTCAAGTGAATAAATAAATCTTAAAAAAACACACACACACACACACACACACACAACATGGACAGAGAAACCTCTGCATTCCTCTAACGGCCTCCTGTTCATATCCTGCCACCCGTTACAATTCCTAACCACACAGTCTCTTTTTTTATTTTTTTATTTTTTTTAATTTATTTATTTGACAGATAGAGTTAGACAGTGAGAGAGAGAGAGAGAGAGAGAGAGAGAGAGAGAGACAGAGACAGAGAGAAAGGTCTTTCTTCTGTTGGTTCACTCCCCAAATGGCCGCAACGGCCGGAGCTACGCCGATCCGAAGCCAGGGGCCAGGTGCTTCCTCCTGGTCTCCCATGCGGGTGCAGGGCCCAAGCACTTGGGCCATCCTCCACTGCCTTCCCAGGCCACAGCAGAGAGCTGGACTGGAAGAGGAGCAACCGGGACTAGAACCCGGCGCCCATATGGGATGCTGGTGCCGCAGGCAGAAGGTTAGCCAAGTGAGCCACGGCACCAGCCCCAACACAGTCTCTTATAAAAGGCAGGAGAGATGACATCTTCTAGATAATTCTGGCACTGAGCAAAGGAGAAAAAGCACCAGTAAAGGATAAATTGTGAAAGAGGCTCATAAATAGATTAATGATACGCTGCATTGTCTTTTTCATTATTAATTTTAATAACACAATTGCCTGAAAAATATTGTAATTCCCCATTATAAAACATGGTTTTCCTTATTGTGGTAAAACAGACATAACATACAATTTACCATTTTATCATTTTGAAGGGAGCATTCACGCTCTGTGCAGCCATCGCCACCATCCACCTCCAGAAAGCCCACATCGCCTCAAACTGCAGCTCTGCCCACTAAACACCACCTCACCCCTTCCCCTCCCTTACCCCGGGAGCCCCTTTCTACTCCATCGCTGTGGACTTGACTTCTCCAGGAGCTGCCTGCAATTGATAGCATGTGTCCTTGTGCAATGGTTTGTCTCACTTAGCCAGTGTGCTAAAGGTTCGTCTCTGTGTCATAATTCCCACCCATTTTTAAGGCTGAATACTATTCCACCAAGTGTACCTACCACATCTGCTTCTCCACTCCTCGGCTAGTGCACGTCTTGGCTGCTCCCCCTGTTTGCCTCTTGTGAGCAGTGCCACAGTGGGCACTGATGTCCAAATATCTGCTTTTGATTCTCTGCTGGGAAAAGTGCTTTGACTCAAGGAGAATATCAATGACGAGAGAGCTTTCAAAGTGCGGTCACCTTTGGGAAATCAGAAAACTGATTCGCTGTAAAGCATGGGTGTGGTTGTTTGGATTGCAACTAATGTGTAATGGTTTTGTTGCCAAACAACTCCCCAGACTAGTTGGAGGCAGAACCCCCAAACCAGTGTCCACTCACTCTGCAGAAAGCAACTCACGTACCTGGGGGTGGAAGGCAGTCGGTGTTATTGCAAAGCACAGAGCACAGAGCCAGGCAGCTATGGCTCGGGGTCCCCGAGGAGTTAAGGGTGAAGGCTCTGGGGCTGAGACGTGCGATCAGCTCATGTCCAGGGGTGCTCCTGACCTCCCACTGATCGGTCAGTGATGCCACACCCTGTAGGGAACTTATGATGGCCAGGTGGGCTTCAGTTGGTCAAGGTCAGGGGAGAGAAGGGAGTCAAGTAAGTGGGTGTTACCTTTGGTCCCAGACCTGGAAGTCTCCTAAACAAAGCCCTCCGGACAACACTGGCTTCCAAGGTTCTTATCTATTGGAGAAGCAAGTGACTCCTTGAGTCCGGTGATGAGCACCCTGTCGGGCCAGCTGCATCATTCCCCCAAGTCAGTGAATTCCTTTTGATACAGGACAGGCAAGGACACCTTGGGCTAAGGGAGACAGACAAGAGGCCAGGTCCTGCCTTTACGTTGTAGGAGTTCGGTCTCAGTCATGGCTTTTGACAAAGACACAAAGCTGCATTCTACATGCTTGCCAAGGTACCTGGTTACTCAGGAAGAAAACCCTACACAATTCCAGTCGACGCAGCAGTGGGGCAGCTCTGGCCAAGTGAAGTTGCCTTGCCCCTGCACAGACCAATGAACACGCTGCTATCTAGCTCCCTCCCCGCGTCCGGGGTCTCCCTTTGCAGCCTCACTCTTCCTTCTATCCTGCCACGGTTCCCCTCTTTCACTCCTCCTGCCAAACGCATTATCCTTGTTCCTTTGCAGGTCCCAGTCTTAGTGGGACTCCTGCTAGGCTGCCCACAAGCCTTGCGTGCCCCTTCACGTCAGTGCATTGTAAATTCCAGAGGTGTCGGCTCTGTTTGCTTGGGCTGGGAGGCTGCCTGCATTTCCTGCTGCTCAGCCACTGTGCTGGTGTGGATGTGAGGAACAGGGCGGGGCAGGCAGTTCCCCGCCTCCAGCGGCTCTTTGTATCAGAGGGTGAGCCTCTCCCTGACATGTTGAAATGGCTTGTCTCATCATGATACAATCAGAAGCAGATTTTTTTTTTTAATAACATCTAGTATTTTCCATACTCCTAGCTCCTGACATTTTTGGCAATTTCACAGCTTAGTTGCAAGTTCACAGCTTAGTGCTAAACAGCAGCCTCTTTCCTAGGGAGTTTAACATTAGAATGTTAGTGTCCACTCACAGTCTCTCCTCTCTGACACAAGCCAGCCTCAGACCAGAACATCCGCACCGAGGGAGGCGGGAATTGTGATCTATCGCCTACTTGTCAATCTCCCGCCTGCCTATTTCCTCCTCCCAACCCTGCGTCTTTAACTGTTTTGGGACCTCCAGGACAGAGTTGTTTAGAAGGAACCGCAGTAGTGGTAGGCATCCTTGTCTTGTTCCTGCTTCCTGTAACTAAATCCAGTATTTCATTTTTACAGTTGAAGCACAGGTACAACAGATATTGGGAGATTTGAAGACCCCGTCATGAGGGTCTTGCCTACTCTTTTATTCCAAAGTGCTTGATAATCATCAACTGTACAATTTCTAACCGATCTTAGCTTCTGTGTGCTTTTTAAGATGTTTATTTGAAAGGCAGAAAGACACAGACACACAGAGAGAGCTCCCACCCTCTGGTTCACTTCCCAAATGCCCACAGCCAACAGCCAGGAATTCACCAGGTCTTTCTTGTGAGTGGCAGGGGGCCAAGCCCCTGAGTGATGCCAGGAGCCGGAGCCAGGAATCAAACCTAGGACTCTGATACGGAATGAGGGCAACCTAATCAGTGTCTTCAGTGCCAGGCACAGTGCCCTCCCCATAGTTTTCTTTTAAAATCAGCAAACATAGGACTGACTTGTGTGTGTGTGCTATGAACTAGGACACCAGTATTAATCTGTATAACCCCATCATAATCAGCATGTAGAATAGTTCTGCCACTCGAATACCTCCTTGTGCTACTGTTGACCACAGTCTTGACCCAGCCCTACACCTGCTGCATCCCTAAGTTTTGGCATGTTGTGCATTTGCTGTAGTGCATCTCAGAGTATTTTCTAATTATTGTGCCCATTGATTATCAGACGCTTATTAATTATCCTGGAGACAGCAAGCAGGTCAGGAGTGCAGGCCGGAGCTGGGGATACAGATGTCGGGAGTCATCGTCACAAAGGAGCCATTTACAGCCACGAGCGTGGATGCAGTGGGGGGAGTGAGAGTAAGCAGAAACAGCAGTCCCAGGCCTGTGCTGTGGCCACGCACACAGAGCCCGAGGGCTGGAGGATAAACCGGTGAGTGGGATGAGCAGGTCGGGCGAGTCCTGGGAGGCAAAGAGGAAAGAGCTGGTTCAGGAGGGAAGGAGCCATACGGCTGTTGAGTGTCGGTGTTACAGCACCTGCAGCTGTAACTCTGGGAGGAGCGGCGTGGGCGAGCAGTGGAGGAGGACAGGCAGAAACGGGCGGTATGGACAGCGTCGGCCGTGAGGGATGATTCTCGTAAGTAGTGCAAGAGAAATTGGGCCGCAGATGGAGGCCGGGAGCTTGGGTGAGAGACATGCTTGCCTTCGGATGGGCCCGCTCCAGGGCGGAGGGGACCTGATGACGAAGCTGCTGGAACAGAGAAGCAGCGGCAGAGCAAGGCCCCTCACCACCCCCTGCTCTGTAAGCACCGTGGGAAACGGATGAGACAGCAGCCTCTCGGCCGACCTTGTCGGAACCTGGCGCTTAACACGGGCTCGCAGCAGTCCTGGGAGCACCGACAGCTGAGCGTCAGTCAGTACGGACCCCGACCTGTTCTCCACTCCCCAGCCCTGACACCTGGGCTTGGCAGCCGAGGAGGGAACCGAGAGGGTTTGGAGCGTCACAGAAAATTCCAGCCCCGGAGCAAGCTCACCTTTGACCTGGAGCTCCGTGGAAACGCACCATTTTGTCTTTATTTGATCCAGCTTTGTCTGACCCGGCGCACAGCTGTGTGAGTAGCTCTACTCCCCCCTCCCCAGAATGGTTTTTCTAAAATAATTAACAGCGATTGCTTAATATTGCATCCGCCAGATGCAGCGATGACAGTTGACACTAACAAGATGCCAAACAAAGAAGTTTAAAGGAAAAAACAATAGTGAGTGGGGTGCCTGAAAGGGGCTTTGAAGGCCCCACGGCATGTGTGAGGCTGAGTGCAGGCTGGGCTGTCAGCTCGGGCTGATGCCGAGGCCCTGTCGAGCTGCAGGTAAAGGGAAACTCAGGGTCGGGGGCACCCTGCAAAGCTGTGCCCTAACAGACCACCCATGATCAAGAATGAGCCCAAGAAATCCATTAAATAAAGAGCAACAAAACTAAACAGATAAAACAATAGAACTTGGAGTGGGAAGAGGAATTGCATTTCCAGATTTGCCGTGTTACAGTATTTAAAATGTTCATCTTTCGGGAAAAAAAATAAAAAGACAAGACAGGTAAAGAAACAGAAAGCGTGGTCCATGCACAGGGAGACAACAGCAATCCTAGAATTGTCTGAGGAAGTCCAGGTGTTGAACTTATTGGACAAAGACTTTAACTTTGCTGCTCTAAATATGTTAAAAATTAAAAAAAAAACTTAAGGAAACTATTTGTAATGAATTAAAGTGGAGCCATTGTCGTGGTGCAGCAGGTTAAGCCACTGCATGCAATGCGAGTACTGGTTCGAGTCCTAGCTGCTCTGCTTTCAACCCAGCTCCCCACTCATGTGCCTGGGAAAGCAGCAGAGGACGGCCCCAGTGCCTGGGCCCCTGCACCCACATGGCAGACCTGGATGGAATTCCAGCTCCTAGCTTCTGCCTGGCCCAGCTCAGGCCATTGTGGCCATTTGAGGAGTGAACCAACCTCTTTCTGGCTCTTCCTTTTTATCACTCTGCCTTTCAAATAAATAAATACAGAGAGGCACCAAGGAAATTAAAATGACATACCGAAACACGCATTTAACACAACAGAAGGCAGCAATGAAGATGTAAGGGAAAGAAACGCCCTAACATACGTAGAAAATAAGTGGCAAATGGCAGATGTAAACCCTAACTAACTTAATGGCAATTACATTAAATGTGAATGTGCCAACCACTTCAACAAAAAGCAGAGATTGGCAGAATGAGTAAGTAAATATGACCCAACTATACACACTATCTACAAGAGATATATTTTAGATTTAAAGGTTAAAAAAAATAAAAGGATAGAAAAAAGTATCCCATGCAAATAGTACACAAAAGAAAGATAGAAAGGCAAAACTATATGAGACGAAATACATTTTATAATTAGGTTGTTCATAGAGACAAAGAAAAATATAATGTCAAGATATAAATCTGCTGAAAGACGTAACAACTGTAAAACATATGCACCTAACAACACAGCCCTGAAACGCCTGGAGCAAAAATGGACAGAACTGGAGGGGAGAGACAAGGTGGTAACCGTGGAGGCCTCAGTTCTCCACTTTCCATGAAGGTCTGATATTGCCTAATTCCCTCTGCATTCCTACCCGACTCACTGAACGACAAGCGACACCCAGGCTCAAGTCCTTGGTGTCACCCTTTGCTGCCGGCGCTCACTCCCCGCCCTCACCAGATCCCATTGGCATGCATTCACCACGCGGACCGGTCACCACACCATCACCACCCAGTCTGCCCACGGCTCCACCCGTAGTGCCAAACCATGCCCCAGCCCTGGCCCTTTCTGCAGTTCCTCCAAAGGCCAGGCGCCCTCCTGCTCAAAATGCTCCCGCACCCTCCACCCAACGTGCTGCAAAGCTGGAGCCCTGGCGGCCCCCGACGTGATCTGCCCTTGGGAGTGTCTCTGACCCATCTTCTCATTGTTCGCTGGGTTTGCCTGGTGCAGGCACGTGGCTGCCCCTTGCCCAGAATGCCTGTTCCCCAGGCATCTTCGGGCACCACTGCCTCACCTCCTCCAGTCTTTCCTGAAAGTCTCCTTACTCTCTGTCCCCAGTTGATTTTTGTTCTCTCTAGAATCTGTCTGTATCTCGTGTTGTCGGACAGCACCCCCTCCCCAGACTGCAGCTCCATGAGTGCAGGTCCACTCCCATTGTTCACGCCCTACTCTGCCGGAGCTAATCCAGGTAGAGCCCTCTCCGGGTGATCCAGTCTGGTTCCCCTCCCTGGGCTCCACGTCAGGCCCACAGGAGCCCTGGACACAGCTCATGGCCCTCCTGATCTCTTCCTCTCTGTTCCCCAGGGCCTCCAGCGTCCACAGCCAGGGAGCTGCAGGCCTCTCACGTATGTCAGACTCATGTCGGGAGACAGCCGCCATGCTCAAGTAGCTCAAGGGTCTCCAGGCACCTCCTCTCCGCCCGAGATGAGAGCAGAGCGAGCAGCCAGCAGCCCGACAACGTTCTCCCAAGGGCTTCACCCCTGCTGTGCTCACGCTGTGTCCCCCCGGAGTCACGAGGCAGAACCTGGAGCCACGACCCGGCCGGGAGGGCAGAGCCCTTGCAGGTTGGGTCAGTGCCCTCACAAGGGCGGCCCAAGGGGCTTGTTAACCTCCCACTGCGTGCACAGCTTCCAGTCCACACTCGCAGACGACCCAAGAGTCCCTCGCAGTGACCTGTCACCGTACAAAACCAGACAGCGCCGAACAGAGGAAGGAAAGGAGGGAGCAATGGGAAAGAAAGGCTGACCACTTTCTGGTAATGTAGGCCAAGCAGAAGCAAAACCCATTTGCAAGCAAAACCCCACTGTGTGGGAACAAGAGGCCCCAAGTGGTCATAGCGGGTACTGCAGGGTGGGCCTTGGACGGCGACGTGCTGGTCTCCCAGGAGGCTTTCCAATACCGTGTCCACATAGTGGAAGGCTGGACAATGGCCCCCAGCCCTAAAAACTGTCCATGCCCTAACCTCCAGACTGGCAGAGGTGATTAACAGGATCTGGAGGTGGGGTGTTACCCTGGATTTTCAGGGAAGGCCCACTGTCATCACATGGGTCCTTGCAAGAGGGAGGGGAAGGAGCGAAGTCAGAAAAGAAAGGAAAAAAAAAAAAAAAAAAGACGTGATGGAGCCAGAGGCTGGTGGTGCTCTCTGAAGATGGCAAAGGAGCCAGCAGGTCAGGGAACTTGGGCAGCCGGAAGAAGCCGGAAGAAGCAAGGAAGTAGAAGCTTCCGGAAGCCTCCATGGGAATCTGCCTGGCTGCCATCTTGCTTTTGGACTTCTGACCCCCAGGCCTGCAGGAGAGTGAGGTGTGCTCTTTGAAGGCACTCAGTTGGTGCGGATTTGTCACAGTAGCCACAGGAAGCCGCACACAGGTCTTTCACTTGCCTCCAGGCCCCCCCCCCCGAGTAGACGGGTGTACAGTTAAGATGCTCCCTCAGGCAGGTGCAAAATGCGCGTGGATTTTCTGTTGTCCCCTACGAATCCCAGCAGACTTAGAGGGAAGCTACAGTCTTCCAACTGAGCTGAAGTCCTGTCGTGGGCCAATTCAGGATGCGTTCCTCCCATCCATGAAACCAAGTGCCGCCTCCTTTCTCTCCCTTTTAGAGCCATGCGCAGGCTAATGATTGAGTTGGGGGTGGAGAACTGTTTACAGTTTCAAAACCTGCACAGTAAACCACGGCCACACGACCTCTCTGCATTCGGTTCTTGATGTTCACCAGGCCAGAAACAAAACTCTGCTCAGTGTTCCCAGCAGTATTCCACAACCACACCCCGTCTTCTCAGTAAGATCTGTAGGGGCCAGTGTTGTGCTGCAGATAAAGCCACCACATGACACCAGCATCCCCTATGGGTGCTGGTTCGAGTCTCGTAGTTCCACTTCTGATCCAGCTCCCTGCTAATGGCCTGGGAAAGCAGCAGAAGATGGCCCAAGTGCCTGGGCCCCTGCACCCATGTGGGTGACCTGGAAGCAATTCCAGGCTCCTGGCTTTGGCCTGGCCCAGGCCTGACCATTACATCCATTTAGGGAGTGAACCAGTAGATGGACGATCTGTCTTCCCCTCTCTCTCTGTAAGTCTGCCTTTCAAAAAAGCACATCTTCTGTTGTACTAAGAGAATGATTTTTATTAAGATTTATTTATTTATTTATTTATTTGAAAGGGAGAGAGAGAGACAGAGAGAGAGAGAGAGAGAGAGGTCTTCCATTCACTGGTTCAGTCCCCAAATGGCTGCAATGGCCAGAGCTGAGCTGAGCTGAAGCCAGGAACCAGGAGCTTCTTCTAGGTCTCCCACATGGGTGTAGGGGCCCAAGGACTTGGGCCATCTTCTACTGCTTTCCCAGGCCATAGCAGGGAGCTGGATAGGAAGTGGAGCAGCCGGGTCTCAAACCAGCAGCCATATGGGGTGCAGGCACTGCAGGCAGTGGCTTTACCTCCTACACCACAGTGTGACCCCTAAGGGAATAATTTAATCTACTAAGCTGAAACAGGTCACATGGTCTTCACAACCAGCTTCTGTCTCTCAATTCCGGAGGCTTTCAGCCCAGGAGCAGGGTGCCACGAGGAGCAGGGTGCCATGGGGGCAGGGTGCCATGAGGGGCGGTGCCACGAGGAGCAGGTGCCACGAGGAGCAGGTACCACGAGGAGCAGGGCCACGAGGAGCAGGGCCACGAAGAGCAGGTACCACGAGGAGCAAGTACCATGAGGAGCAGGGCCATGAGGAGCAGGGCCATGAGGAGCAGGTACCACGAGGAGCAGGGCCACGAGGAGCAGGTACCACGAGGAGCAGGGCCACGAGCATGGCTCTGGTGCAGCCTCCCCTCCTGGCCCACAGAAGGCTGCCTCCTCCTTCTCCTCACAAGGTGGAGAGAGAGCTCCAGGTTCGTCATCCTCCTAGGACCTCATCACCTCTCCAACTTGCTAATCCCATCCCCTTAGGGTTAGGATTCTGGCTTGATTTAAAGCTGATCTGGCTCCACACTCAGGCAAATCTGTCAACCCCAACACCGGGACTCAGCACCCTGCAGCTGTCTCTGGGACATGGCTGAGCCATGGAAACCACGTTTGCTCTCCCGAGAGTAGGGGCCCTTAGGAAGGGCGTCTGCAAAGAAGCTGGGGCTTTCTGTCCACTGGGGAAAGAGTGACGGAGGGGCACTGGGCTCCTGGCGCAGCGAGACACTCCTGGCAGTGAGACCGGCACGCCTCTCCTCCACCACACCTTCGCTGGGGTCTGCTTGGAAGATCTGTGGGGGAGATCTGCCTTCTTCCGGAACAGGGGTCAGGGAGCACTTGGAGGTGGGGTGGGCAGGAGCAGGTGCAGCACAGGGCAGAGGCGGAGGCGGCTGAGCGAGGGCCACACCCAGCAGACCCAGCCCAGTGCAAAGCGTGGCTCTGCTGCCTCCGTGTGGCCCTGGGCAGGGGCAGCGGCAGCCCTCCTGCCTGGGCCCAGGTCAGTGGCGCCCCGGCAGCCGGGGCTAGTGAGTTTTGGGAGCTCCCAGCCCACTGGGGAGGTTGGTGTTCCTGGGGGCAGGAGCTGGGGGAGGTTCCTGAGTCACCCACTGGAGATGCTGAGGAGTAGCGGGATCCGCGCCACGAGAAGGGGTGCGCAGAGAGGAAAATCTAGCTCAGTCGTCACGGTCGGCTGAGGCCAGGAATGGGACAGTCTGGAAGTCTGTGTCCTCCTCGTGCTGAAATCGGTAGGCGTCAGCTTTTCATTCCAGTAATGAAGAACCCGAGGCAACCCGCTATATAAGGAAACGGCCTCTATTATCTCACGTTTGGGAGGTTCGAGTCCAACAGCGGGGATGGCCGTGGAGGCAGAGGAAGGGGCACACGGCGAGCCAGGGAGCAGCGCGGGACCGGGCCACCCAGGCTGTCCCAGCAACGCTCCCCCGGGGCAGCCCCTAGGGACCTGGGCATCTCCTGTGAGACCCTCTCCTAACAGCAGCCCCAGGAAGCAAACTCACGTACACAGATGGCGTTGCAAAAACAGGCCTCACTTACCTGCTGAGGCCGGAATTTTCCACACGGCCTCTCCCCAGTTAAAGGGAAGACCTAACGGCGGACAAGGCTGGGGGAGGTCTTCAACTGACGTCGCTTAGGCTAACCACGAATTACGCCGAGCCACGTACCGTGGGAAAACCCGATGCGGACCCTGGGGTGCCCCATGTGTGACGGCACACAGGAAGCTCAGACACAGAACGGTTCCCTGTGCCTGTGGGGACTTTGCCATGCATGAAGAAACCCAGGTTCTCGGCCCACGCTGGCTTGAGGGGCACACGTGCACGGCCCAGGTCTCGGGCGAGTGCCTGGCCTTCTCCGGGCTTCGGGTAGATTGCAACCTCGCAAACCACACAGGACTTTGAGTGTCTGCAGGAGATGAGACGGCTTTGGTTTCCCGCTGCCTATCAGGGGTCCTGAAGCTATTTATATCCTGAAACAGGGGAGGGCATTCCTTGCCTCTCACATGAAAAACAAACTGTGGAAACAGCTTCAAACCACCCAGAAAAAAGCTCACAAATGATGCATTTTTAAAAACCCCCAAATATACTTCTCTCTTCTCAAATAAGAAAATGAAAGGTACTGGGAAGTCAGTCAATGAAAAAAGGAAATCGAAGCCCTCATCTCCTAACTGTCCCTACTCACAGGGGAGCGAACCGCTCTGGCTCAGAACCAGTGGAGACGTGGAGACGGCAGAACACGAAGTACAACTTGGCAGGGTTGCTTCGGCGGAAACCCACTGAAAGTTGCCGGCTAAGCGGTGTAATTTTTGGTGAGCACACATAATTCTATTATGTTTTTATTCCCTGATTCCAAATCTTCTGGAAGCCGCAAGAAACAGTGTGTTTGCAATTAAACACCATATGTTTCCTTTTGACGTAATCGATGCAGTATGAGAGCGGGGAAGCAGGCTTCAACATAAAAAGGTTTCTTTCTTGGTTAATTAATGAACATAATTCTTGAGTATTTGGATAATTTTATTAATTTATTTTTAAATATTTATTTTTATTTGAAAGGCAGAGTTACAGAGAGGCAGAAAGAGAGAGGTCTTTCATCTGCTGGTTCACTCCCCTAGATGGCCACACCAGTTGGAACTGGGCCGATCAGCAGCCAGGAGCCAGGAGCTTCTTCTGGGTCTCTGGAGTGGTCACGGGGGCCCAAGGACTTGGGCCATCCTCCGAAGCTTTCTTGGGCACATTAGCAGGGAGCTGGATTGGAAGTGGAGCAGCTGGGACTCGAACTGGAGCCCACATGGGATGCCGGTACTGCAGGTGGCGGCTTTACCTGCTATGCCACAGTGCCAGCCCCTGGATAGCTTTAAATATAAGTGAGAAATAAATGATGGCGCCAGTGCCGCGGCTCACTAGGCGAATCCTTCGCCTTGCGGCACCAGCACACCGGGTTCTAGTCCTGGTCAGGGCGCCAGATTCTGTCCCGGTTGCCTCTCTTCCAGGCCAGCCCTCTGCTGTGGCCAGGGAAGGCAGTGGAGGATGGCCCAAGTCCTTGGGCCCTGCACCCCATGGGAGACCAGGAGAAGCACCTGGCTCCTGCCATTGGATCAGCGCGGTGCGCCAGCCACAGCGCACCAGCTGCGGTGGCCATTGGAGGGTGAACCAACGGCAAAAGGAAGACCTTTCTCTCTGTCTTTCTCTCTCTCACTGTCCACTCTGCCTGTCAAAAAAATTAAAAAAAATAAAATAAAAAAAATAGAAATAAATGATGGCACTCTCTGGTTTTTCTTCCCAGATTTATTTATTTATTTATTTGAAAGGCAGAGTTACAGAGAGAGAGAGGGAGAGACAGAGATCTTCCATCAGCGGGTCACATCCCCAGATGGCCTTAACACCCAGGGCTGCGCCAGGCTAAAGCAGGCTGGGAACTCCATCCAGGTCTCCCACGTGCGTGGCAGGGGCCCAAGTGCTTAGCCATCTCCCCAGGTGCATTAGCAAGGCACTGGATCGGAAGTGAAGCAGCCAGGCCTTGAAATGGCACTCACATGAGATGCAAAAAAATGTTTTAAAGATTATTTTATTTACTTTGAGAGTCAGGGTTAGAGAGGGAGAAGCAGAGATCTTCCATCTGCTGGCTCACTCCCCAGATGGCTACAACTGCCAGCACCAGGGCAGGCCAAATCCAGGAGCCAGAAGCATCGTCTGGGTCTCCCACAGGGGTGGCAGGGACCATCTGCTGCTGCTTTTTCCAGGCCACTGGTGGGGAGCTGGACTGGAAGTGGAGCAGCCGGGACTCCCACATCCCAGATGGGATGCCAGCGTCACCATCCGCAGTTTTACCCAACCCACCACAACACCGGCCCCACAAGGATGGTGTTCTTGCGGCACCAAGAGGTGCTATGAACCCAGAAGGCCCACCCCCAAGCTCACAGATGAGTCTTCCTATCTAGCATTGCTGGGAGTGAACTTCCAAGCTCCGTTCGCAAATCTCACAGTAGCACGGAAAACCACAATAGACATGACTGATGGCAGTGCGGAGCCCGTCCCCGTTACTCAGGCTGTTGCTACAAAAGGCCTAACTAAATAGGAAGCCAAGGGAGCCCAGAGAGGAAAGCCGACGCCCAGGCCCTCCTCCCTGATCCCTGGCCCACCCCGCCGCTGGCTGTGCCTGTGGGGTCTCCGGGGAGCTCTAGAATTTCCTTCTAGGTGACGGCCCCTGGCGGCTGGAGTTCTCTCCTCACACGTTCACACCCCTCCCGGAGCGACGAGTGAAAAAATATAAGTGAACAATTTTCCCTTTTAAATACAGAGAATGACAGACTGAAGAGCTGTGCCTAGAAATGCAGACGGGAATTAAAGTGCATTTTGGAAATTCTGCCAAAACTAACCTTTATGTGTGTTAAGAGCCATACTTAAAAAAAAAAAAAAAAAAAAAAAAAAAAAAAAAAAGGATAAAAATCCGCGAGTCCAGTTGTCTGTCTGCATTTTGGTAAACTTCCAGGCGATAGGCGATACTCTCGCGGCTACAGACCTCTCTCGCCCACCCCTACCCCAGCCTCAGCCCAGTGCTGTGTCTGGGCTGAACAGACATACATAGAAAGGTAGCAAGATGGAGACAGGACAATGCATACAGCGTCGACAGTTCCGGGAGGATGGATGAAGCCGCAAACCCGTCTGAGAACCGTTAAACACGACCGGCTTGGAACCGGTGCTTGTAGACTCTCTGCAGTTTCCCCGCGTCAGTTAATGCGCGAAACCTGCGGGTGGGCGTGGTGGTGCAGCAGGGTAAGTGGCTGCTGGGGCCGCCGCGTATCATCGGAGCGCCTGGCCTGAGTCCTGGCTACTCCTTGCGTCTGGCCCAGCTCCCTGCTAATGGGCATCCTGGGAACGTGACAGATGATGACTCCAGCACTTGGGTTCCTGCCACCCCCGGGGAGACCCAGCTGGAGTTCCAGGCTCCTGGGCGTGGCCTGGTTTAGCCCTGTCTGCTGTGGGCATTTAGGGAGGGAGCAAGTACATGGAAGGTCTCTCTTTCTCTCGGTCACTCTGACTTTTAAATGATTAAAAAATTAAAAAAAAAAAAAAACTTCTTAAAAATACAAAAACCCTGAAGGGAAGTTGCTACAACTTGGACAAAAATCTAAAGTTTTAATTCAAGGATGCCTGAAAACATGAAACATTTTGGAGGCGACTGACAGAGCTGTCACACACCCAGCTGGCTGGGCACCACACTGCCAAACCCGTGAGAAATTTGGTCTTTGACCCGAGGACTCTGCAGCATATGGGTAACACGAATTTGGGTCTCAAGCCTTTACTGCCTATATACGCATGTGCAGACACACAGAGCTTTTTATATGCACTTTCTGTATGCATGTATATACCTGGTATATACGTACAGTTTTACTTGCAAGTACAAGAAGGGTCAGGGAAGGAAGCATTTTAACTCCTCGTCCAGTCACTGCAGCCGTCCACCTGCTAGAGGGCATCTGAAGCAAGACAGGAGGGAGCCACTGTGCACCCATTCGCTTGTTCATTCACTGTCCACCTTCTGTTGTTTGCTTGCTTGTTAGAAAGGCAGAGCGACAGAAAGACGGAGAGAGATCTTCTGTCTCCTGGTTCACTCCCCCAGACACCTGCAATAGCTGAGCCTGGGCCAGGCCAAAGCCAGGAGTCAGGAGCTCCATCCAGGTCTGCCATGTGGCAGCAGGAACCCAAGTACTTGAGCCATCACCTGCTGCCTCCCAGGGTGTGCATCAGCAGGAAGCTGGATTGGAAGCAGAGGCAGGACAGGATCCAGGAACTCCACTGTGAGAAGAGGGTTCCCCAAGCGGCAGCCGCACCCCCTGCAGCCCAGCGCTGGCCCCATGTCCACGTTCTTACAAGCCAGGCACCAAGCTAGTTCAGTACTTGGACAGAAGCCTGATGTTAGAGCTGCGTTACCTTGCCACAGCCACAATTTCCAGAACATTCTTCCAAGAGTGTCATACTGTGAAGGTCTGTGTGCTCCTCTAAGACATTAGCAATATGTGTCTCTAAAAAGCCAAATGTGAAAAGAGAAAATATGGTGTTAAACTGATAATAAGGCGCCAATTCAGACATATGGCAGCCAAACTAGCTCCAGTAAAAAAAAAATACACAGCTAAAAATAACTGTGGTAAGACAGAGAACACACTGTCCCGGAAACTCAGGCATGACAACACAAGACAAAAGGCCAGGGCTATGTAAACCGTAGCACAATGGTATTTGCTGTAACTCCACAGTGCTTCTTATTGACCTTTGTAAGAAGTCTGTGAAGAGTGAAGACAGCGATTTCTTACATCTCGACGCCCTTTCAAGCTCTTTGAACTTGAAAATCAAGTTCTTTGGACTTCAAAATAGTCAAGGTAGATATCACAGAACTAGAGGAACTTACAGAAGATTTCATGAGGTCATTAAATTGACTTTTTAAAAGATTTATTTATTTATTACAAAGGCAGAGTTAGAGGCAGGGAGAGAGACAGAGAGACTATCTTCCATCTGCTGGTTCACTCCTCAAACGGCCTAATAGCCAGGGCTGGGCCAGTCCAAAGCCAGGAGCCAGGAGCCTCTTCCAGGTCTCCCACATGGGTGCAGGGACCCAAGCGCTTGGGCCAACTTCTACTGCTTTCCCAGAGGCATTAGCAGGGATTGGAAGTGGGGCAGCCGGGACTAGAACTGGCGCCCACAGGGGATGTCAGCAATGCAGGTGGCAGCTTTTCCCGCTACACCATAGCACTGACCTCTAAACTGACCTTCTTTCATGTACTTAGAGTTAAGCCATCATATTAATTGCCCCAAACCAAAAAGTAAGACATGCCTATGAAAAAAGTTAAACTGGGATTGTTGTTGCTACTGCCACTGTTGATATTTAGATGGGAGAGGGGAAGCAGATGGTAGAATAATTGGAGTCTTCTTCACGTTAGTCTTCTTGGGGATTTTTGGTGTGGGTTTTTTTTTTTTTTTCCATTTTATTTGAAAGGCAGAGAGACCAAAAAAAGATCTCCGTCCACTGTTCACTTCCCATATGCTCACAATGGCAGGGGCTGGGCCAGGCCAAAGTCAACAGCCTGGACCCCGTCTAGGTCTTCTACACGTGTGGCAGGGACTCAAGTAGTTGAGCCCTCACTGGCCGCTTCCCAAGATCAGAAGTGGAGTCGCCAGGACGCCAACCAAGCTTTCTCTCATGGGATGCCGGTGTCCCTGGTCGTCACTCAACCATCGAGTCAAACACTTACCCAACATAATACATTTTGAAAGAAGTGCTGTTTCATATTATTAATGAAATCAAACCTCTCTCTCTCTCTCTCTCCCGCCCTCTCTCCCTCATTCTCTGTTACAGCAGCGCATTTGTCCTGTGTGCAGTGACAGTACCTGCCACTCCTGAGGACAGGGCTCAGGTTGGGAAGGTGAGCAGTTACACACCTTTCGTGACAGGTGCGTCCAAAGTTTAAATTGTCTACAAAGTATATCACGTCCGAGGAGTTATAGACTATAGGGTACTTAGGTTGGTTGTTTTAAAAGCAGGGCCTGTTCTTCATAAAAATAAATGTTGGTTTGTAACTGGTCTATTTCTGGCTTCTGTACCTGTTTGCTTGATAACGGCCAAGGCCACCAGACTATGGCTCCTCCTGCCTTCTCCCGGCTGCAGCCACAGGCTAACACAGGTGCGCCAAGGTCAGCGGTGCCATGCCTGACCCCGACAGGGAACAATTGAGTAGCTACATTTTTCAAAGAAAAAAAAAGTTAAAAAAAAAAAAAAACTGGCTGATTGACTAACCACTTCTCACTTCTGTATGCCTGCTTTCTGCTTGCACAAGCCCACACCCGTGATTAAATGACTGATCAAAAGAGGTTTTGCCTTTAAAAATACCCCGTCACTGGGGCTGGCACCATGGCTCACTTGGTTGGTCCTCTGCCTTCGGCGTCGGCATCCCATATGGGTGCTGGGTTCTAGTCCTGGTTGCTCCTCTTCCAGCCCAGCTCTCTGCTGTGGCCTGGGAAGGCAATGGAGGATGTCCCAGGTGCTTGGGCCCCTGCACCCGTGTGGGAGATCAGGAGGAAGCACTGGCTTCAGATCAGCGCAGTGCACTGGCCGTGGCAGCCATTTGGGGAGTGAACCAACGGAAGGAAGACCTTTCTCTCTGTCTCTCTCTCTCTCTCACTGTCTAACTCTACCTGTCAAAAAAAAAATTTTTTTTAAATACCCCCATCACTGCACCTTGGGCTGTCTTCTCTGACCTTGCTCTGTGAGAGGGCAGTCACCAGCTGCTAGGACTCCTGTGTTTTTGATCTGTGTGCCCACAACACTTCAAGGGCATAACTGCCACACAGGACACGAGCGATGCAGCAGCCCAGTGAATCAGTTCATGAATCGTAGCTCAGAGACCAGATCTGTCAGACAACCAGAGACACCAAAGCAAACAAAAAGCACACATGGCCTTAGAGTGTGTGTGCACTCACGTTAGGCTTCCGGGTGAGTATCTACTTTCCTGATCATCTCAGTGCCATGACTCTTGGCCTGAGAGCCATGCTGAAGATTACAGGGCAGAGAATTCAAGCTTCGGAAGTCGACATTTGAAAAATCCTTGACCCAGTGTATTCAAGGCGAGACAGGTTTATCCCTAGAATCTTAGTAAGTTTGGCCCCATGGGTGTATCTTCAGGAGAAAGGCTATTTGAAATGCGAAGTAAACTAACGTTGACTGACGATTCTCTTGGCACTCAGTAATTCCTGATATTCAAACTACCATTTGGACACAAAACGCAGCCTCGCATACAGGATAAGCGAACTCCGCTAGGAAAGCACTTCTTTTCCCGCTCCCGGAAGTCTCCCCAGCTCCGTGTGAGGGTGAGGGTGAGGGTGGAGGTGGGTCTGGAGCAGGGACCCCACCGAAGGGCCAGGAGCCTGCACTTCACCCCGGAGCACCACCATCGTGGAGGAGCCACAGTCCATGGGCAGACAGAGGCCCAAGCCTCAGCATGGCTGTGAGAACAAAGGGCTGGGGGAGACCACCCCAGCAGTGACCCCCGCCAGGCTCATACCAGCATTCTGTTGTTACAGAACAAACCGCCGGCAGCTGAAAGCAACAGTCGCTCCACCTCCTGCTCTCTGCAGCGTTGGCCACGCGTCCGCTCAGGGCCTCACAGGTATCTGAGGGACCTGCAGCAGGGTGTGTCCTCATCTGCAGGCTTGGCTCGGGAGGACCTGCTTCCAAGCCTATCCACGTGCTTGGCATGACTCACGTGATGGAGGCCCTCGGCCTGCAGATGCCATGAGCCTGCGCCTGCCACGTGGCCTCTCCACAATACGGCAGAACAGCCGCTGCGGCCGCATGCCTCTCTGATGTCCCCCACGTCTGACCTCTAGACCCTTCCAAAGAACTCCCCTGAGTAGGTCGGCCCCTCACCACTCACACGCTCAAGGGCGGGTGCAGAAATCAGGATTCTGTCCACCATGGGAGCAACAGGAGTGAGCAAAGCCGTGAGTGTGGCTTTGGACATACTGGTGCCAGTGAGGTCCTGCAGGTCACAAAACACAGGCATGTGGGGCTGCAGACTCAGATCAGCCAACGCACCAGGGATGAACCCAGGGCCGGGGATACCCAACCGACTACTGTGGACTGGCACAGAATGGACCTGCGGCTCCAGCTCCTCCACGGCCCCTCCTGCTCGGCCTCCTTCCTCATGCCACCCTGCTGGGCGCTGATTCCCTGCAGAAGTTACCACATTCTCCCCCGTACCTGGGCTCTGAGACACAGTGTGCTCTCCCGAGCGGCCTCTGTGCCAGGGCCCTCTGCCCTTAAGAGTGCTGGGTGCTCCCACTGTGTGTGTGTGAAGCGTGGTTTAATGGAATTCACTGATCCTGCAGGCTCTGTCTCAAGCTGCAGCAACTGGAAACACGATCTAACATCCTGTGGGCAGATGTACAATCAACAGTAACTTCTACAGTCCTCAAGTTCTCAGAATAAGGTCACAGCATTTTTTTCTCATTTTAGTCAGCTTTTTGTTACCACAATGAAATACCTGAGCCGATGGACTTTACGAGGAGAGCAGGTTTATTTTGGCTTATGGTTCTGGAGGTTCATAGTCCAAGACTGGGCCAGACTCAATTGGTGTGGCCTCCGGTAATGGTGTTCTTACTGGTGCCAAGCATCACGGGAATGTGCCCGTGTCTGTGTCTGTCTGTGTCCGTGTCTGTAACTGTGCTGTGTCTGTCTGTGCTGTGTCTGTCCGTGTGTCTCATCGCAAAGCCATCAGGATTTCATCACAAACCAACTGATCCAATCTAATCACTCTCATCTCACTGGCTCAGGTCTTCACCCTCAGCAACGTTAACGTCTGAAGGAGTCCGGAGGCCAGGCCACTGCGTTTCCCGGGTTCCCAGCCCCTGCTCACCTATGCATTTACCTGTTTCCCGGGTTCCCAGCCCCTGCTCACCTATGCATTTACCTGTTCTTCTCAACGCCCGTGCTCCGCAGCTCCCGCAGAGAAGCAGAGACACCCAGCTCCCGATGCTGAAGGCGTGTCCGCAGAGGAGAGGTGGGTGTGCAGGGCCACCTGCTGGAGGTTCAGGGCTGCACACACTGGGGCTCGAATGCTAGCTCACTTACTTAACCAAGGCACTGCTGAGGCCGGGGTCTTCAGCTTGAAAAACGACTTTCTAAAGGGCGCCCAGAGAGCCACCAGGACATGGATTCCCAACGGCCAGATCCACAGGAGCCCTGCCCTAGAGCGGCCAGGCCTGGGCGCGGCAGAGCGGGGAGCCGGCCTGTGTTCCCACCAGGCCTCTCTGCTTACGAATCCTGCCCACTGTGACCAGCAGGTAACTGCACCTTCTCTGGGCCAGGCGCTGTTCTAAGCTGTGTATGGTGAGCAGCCCTTTCAAGGCCTAGCCTGTTACAAAGGGACAACCCCAAGTGCCACACTGTATTCTTGGATGACACCCCCCGCCCCAGTCAAGGACACAGGGCACATTTTGCATTTCCAGAACCAGGCTCTAGAATGTTCTACCTTCCACCAACATTTTTCAAGTAAAAGGGTTCTACCTTAAGGGTGAATTTATTATTTTCTTAATATTTACTCAGATTCACAGGAGAAGCCTCTTCACTAATTCTTGCAAACCACGATGAAATATTGTTAACGCATTCGTCTCACTTGGGCCCAAGCCTCCTCCCGGCTCTTGTCAACACAACCCTTGCTCGTTTCATCCCCACCACGTACCCATCGCATTTTGATAAACTGTAGCGGGCTATGGATTCTACGCTACATCACTTCCTTCTGCTGTGGTTCTCACCGAACCCTGTCTCACTCCAGCAAGCCTTTCACATATGGATACCTGAACCACTTTGTTCAAAGCCCAGTTGATAGCATGGAAGGTTGTATCGCCAATAAACTTTGCCTCCTAACATCTAAGAGTTCTTTACCCGAATGTGTAATACACTCAAATGCAAAGAACGACCGCTTGGAGAGGCAGAGACGAGCAGAGCGAGGTCACTCCGCAACGCCCACCTCCTCCGGGCTGGGCTCACAAGCACCAGCGAGAAACCCTGAGCCCCCCGGGGAATCCGACGGCCTCGGACCCAGGCCCTGGAGGGGGCTGGGCAGCTCCCCGGCGCCACCTTGACCCTCAGGCCTGGGATCGCACCGGCTTGGAACCAGCAAACTTGTATTAAAAAACAAGTCATCACGCGGGGCAGCGCCACGTCAGCGGGCCGCGGAGCGACAGCGACCGCCCCCAGGGTGGGCCCAGGATCGCACACCCCACGCCACGAGCCGGACCTCGCCGGACCTCGCCGGACCTCGCCGGACCTCGCCGGACCTCGCCGGACCTCGCCGGACCTCGCCGGACCTCGCCGGACCTCGCCGGACGGGTACACCCGCGGCCACACGCCTCCTCACGCACGCACGCACGCACGCACGTCCCTCCCTGTGCCTCTCGACGCGGAGGGGCGGGGCGACGTCGGTCCTCACGGCGAAACCGGGGATTGGTGGACGGGAGGGTGACGTCGGCCCTCCAGGCGAGGCGGGGCGTCGGTGGGCGGGGCGGGCCCAGGGGCGTGGCCGGGGACACGTGGTACGGAAGCCGCGCCGCGCCTGCCGCCGGTAAGCGGACCTTCTTCGCGGAGCCTTCCCGCTGCCTCTTTGTCCCGGTGGGCGGCCCGAGTCGGGGAGCGGGCCGGGCTGCGAGGGCCCCGGCCAGGCGACGGGCTCGCGCCTCGTTCCTGTGCGGCCGGCCTGCTGTCGGCCTCGGCAGGCCGGAACTGTGGAGGCCGCGCTGTTCCTGGGGCAGGGGGCCGCCCCGGAAGTCCCTGGGGCGAGGCGGCCCCTCGGCAGGGACCCCTACCTCCGTCTCGGTCCCCCGGGTCGTCGCGATGACCTGGACAGCCCCGGGTTCAGGCCTGCGCGACTCCTGGGGGCGGGGTCTGGAGCGGGGCGCCCCGAGGCGAGGTGGGGTTGCGGGGAGCCTGCAGGGCGGGCCTGCCGACAACTCCAGGCTCCCTGCACCCAGGAGTGCCCCCTGCACCAGCGTGTAGGCCCGGAGGCTGGAGCCCCTGAGGGGAGACCCGGATCCCTGGCCGGCTTGCTGATGCGGGCAGGTCTCGCATTGCATCGGCCTCAGTCTCTGTATCTGTGAAATGGGCGACGGCACTCGGTCCGCCTGCGCTGTCGTCCTGGAGTCCCTGGGCCTCGCAGCCAGGGCCCCCAGCCTGCGCTCGCTGCCCAGGTTGGTTTCTGGAGAGCCGTCCTGGTGCACGGGACCTGCCTGGGGCCTGTGTGGGAGGAGGGGAGAGGACAGATCGGTTCACAGTATGTTTGGGGTGGATTTCTAGGAAGACAGGTGGGAAGCCCCACCCGCGTTCTGGTGGCTTTTACATAGACTGAAGCCGTGATTCGTTATCTACTGTATACCTTGAGCTGATGAGGAACAGCATTGGGATTCCCAGCGCTGAGAGAACCCGGGAGCTTTAAAGAGGGAGGCGTGGGCTAAGATTTGCTTCTTTGCAGCCCAGCATTTTGCTGTCAGCTCCACCAGGGAAGAGGACAGTGGGTCCATCTGACTTTGGTGCTGGGGTCGGGGGTGAAACACGGAGAGCGGGCTGCCTGACCCCGGGCCCAGTGGCTGGAGTCAGCGTTGGGAGGACCCGGGCCCAGTGGCTGGAGTCAGCGTTGGGAGGAGCGGCTGCCTCTTCCCCCGCCCGCCCGGCGGCTGCCTGGGTAGCGGAACAGGCCGGCCTTTGTTCTGTCTCCTGCGGTAGAAAGCGCACTTGCACTTTGGATCATTGTATCGTTGAGTGCCTTCAGCTGCAAGGCCGTGGGTTAATTTGACTACAGAGAACTTACTGGTAGTAAGAATGTGTCTCATGGATGTGGGATTTGTGGTACTTTACAAACCCAAGTGAGAAGCCCCAACAGCAGCGTTTCATCCTGCAAACAGGTCGCTTGCATGTGTGCGTTTCATGCAAACAGGTAGCGTGTGTGTGTGTGTGTGCGTGTGTGTGTGCGTACATTTTTGCTGACTGATGGATGAGAGTGTGACGTGTTGGCAGCTGTAAGATGTCTGCAACATCAGCAGTGGACTCTGCTTTTTCCAGCGCCTCCACTGAGTCACGTGAGTGGGCGGGGAGGTGTGCAGGCATGTCCTGCCCTGCTGCTGGCGTTCGAAGGGGGGCAAGAGGGCACTAGGAGCTTAGTCGTCGGAGCTCCTGCCCACACAGAATTCACACGACTTCATGACTGTGCGCGCAGCTGGGGAAGCTTCCTGGGCCTGCCAGGCGGCTGCCAGGCTTGGGGAAAATCACCTGTCCATTTAGAGCTCTCTCTGGGGTCCCACACAAAGAACAGAAAGCTCTTTAGCGGCGGTGTGTCCGTGCGTGGCATTCACCCGGCACCCACGCGGGCGGCCCTGCAGCTGTGGCTGCGATGCACCCGGGGTCCCAGCCGCGCTGCTGCGTCACTAGCCCAGACCTGCCACCACCGTGAGTCTCACCCCTAACGGGACTCCAGACCGTCAGCCGAAGAAAGGGACTGAGCCGGCTTTGAACGTCTCAGCCCCAGAATTACGTTTTCGCTTCGAATTCCTTTCGATTCTTAAGAACATGGCTTCTTCTCCCCCGTACTGTCAGGTGCTGCAGAAGCTGCTAGGTGTCCGGCATGGAAAACCAGTGTAGGAGGTGTGTCCCGCAGGCTGCGGGTCAGCGGCCGCTCCCGTCTTGTGTTCCTGCAGGACAGCATAGGCAGCATCCAGCCCTCGGGCACACCTGGTCCGGCCCTGCCGAGGCAGCCCCCGGCGGGCTGGAAACGCAGCAGACCCGTAGCGGCCGGTTTTTGAGTCGATAATGTTGTGTGGCCTGTGAACGATGTTGTGAATATCCAAATGGCCCCTTGGCAAAAAGAAGAGTCCCCTACCCCCTTGCCCCCCCCCCCCCGGCCGCACATTTGGCACGCTGCCCTCAGCCTGTGCTGTTGGAGGACCAAGAGCACCCACTTCAGAGCTCGTAGCCTTCCATGGGCTGTGTTGGCTGTGTTGCGGGCTTGTGGCTGAAGACACGAGGTGTGCCGAGGTGACTGTCTTCTCTGGGGCAGTAGGAAGTGGAAGGTTCCCTGTGAATAAATCGGCGCTACTGGGCACTTCCTCCTGGGCTTTGCAGCCGGCTCGCCCGCCTCCCCCACCCCCCTGCCGCTGCCTGCCTGCCTCTGCCTGCAGTTTTGTGGAGTTTCCTTCGGGGGGAAGCGGGGTAGTTCCATCCAAGCCTAGCTTTGTCGCTGAAGCCCCAGTCACTTCCCGGAATGTCCTGTGATGAGGGCGTAGCCATGCGGGCTGGAGGGCGGAGCCCTGCTGCACTGCTCCCAGCCCCGGAGCGCCTGCCAGGCCAGTTGCCACCAGTCTTTACCTGAAGGCAGGACTGACCGGTTGCTCTTCCTTCCAGGAATCTCCGAGGTGTGCCGTGCGGCTGAAGGATGTCGGCCCTCAAGACCCTGTTCCAGTACATTGATGACAACCAGGAGCGCTACATCCAGGTAAAAGGAGCTGTAAGACTGGGCTCAGAGGAATCACACTGTTCAAGTCCAGGGTTTGAGAACGCCACCCAGGAATCCCTTCTTATTACACTGACTTTCACGTTTGATTTTCGCCAGGAAGTGTGAGTATATGCTTCCAGTACAGCAAAACTAATGTGAGAGTCTTGTTTAATCTCCACTCTGTTTAGCATATCGTGAGGCGGTCACGTTTTATATTACTCTGCTTTGTGACATTAACTTAAAAAATCATGTTATGGAGTTATTCTTGGTGCACACATTTCAGATGCGATTTTTAGAATTCTTACTCTAAAAATTATAGTTTGGGAAACTTGAACATTGTCAAGATGATAAATAGGCTAACTTGGGCTGTGTAACAATGTTGAGAATTTTCTGTGCCTTCAGTCGTAACTTTGTTAGATTCAGATTCTAGCTTGTCTTTTAACAGTTTACTTTACTGCATTCTTAATGGTTAAAAAAACATAGTCTGGTGCCGGCGCCGCAGCTCACTAGGCTAATCCTCCACCTGCAGCGCCAGCACCCCGGGTTCTAGTCCCGGTTGGGGCACCGGATTCTGTCCCGGTTGCTCCTCTTCCAGTCCAGCTCTCTGCTGTGGCCAGGGAGTGCAGTGGAGGATGGCCCGGGTCCTTGGGCCCTGCACCTGCGTGGGAGACCAGGGGAAGCACCTGGCTCCTGGCTTCGGATCGACACAACGTGCCGGCCGTAGTGGTCACTTGGGGAGTGAACCAACGGAAAAAGGAAGACCTTTCTCTCTGTCTCTCTCTCTCTCTCTCACTGTCTAACTCAAAAAAAAAAAAAAAATACAGTCTGCTGTTTTTCTGTTAGGCTCTAGTTCTGAATACAGAATCAGTGCAGTTTTAAAATCTTAAGCAAAAAGCCAAGGAGAAGGGTCTGTTTCTCCAAAATGTTCAACACGGGCAGGTCAGCGTGGCGTGCCTGGAACACGGCAGAATTACTATGCGTACCTTTCTCCCCTAAGGAGCACCGCTTCAAAAACCCCCTTGTGCTTGCTGTCCACAACAGAAACTCGCAAAATGGGTGGCCATCCAGAGCGTGTCGGCGTGGCCGGAGAAGCGAGGGGAGATCAGCAGGATGATGGAAGTGGCCGCGGCCGACATCCAGCAGCTGGGCGGCTCAGTGGAGCTGGTGAACATCGGAAAGCAAAAGGTGAGGCGTCAGCATCTCGGCTCAGAAACGGGGAAGGGCCTGATTCAGCCGTGGCGGCTTGTGAGGACGGGGCAAAGGTTCTGTGATACTCAGCGTTTTCCTGCAGTGAGAACTGAGTTAATGGAAAAGCCATTCTCAGCGAGGAGTGGAGATCCTCTTGCAGAAATCAGGGAGTGCAAATGAGGAAGTTGCACTTTACCCACACGGATGTAACCATCCCATGAGCCGCCAGCCAGCCAGCCAGCCAGCCAGCACTGTGCCCCAGGCTTCGCGGTGGGGTGGGAGAGCTGTACGCAAGGGAGCTGGGCGCGGCTGCATTGTAACGCAGGCCTCTGATGGATGAGAATGGCTTGTCCTCTTTGTCTTCTCAGTGAGCATTCTCTGGTCACTACTCCAGGAATTTAATTTCGGATGATTTCAGCCCCGTGTTAATCGTATGTTTCATGCTGTTTATTTTCAGAGTTTACAGTCCCCTTAAGGGCAGAGTGTGGCAAGTCTAGGTTGACCTTGGTTCTTCTGCTTGGTGATTAGGGGTCAGACTGAAGTCTCAGGCCTGGAAGTTGGTTGTGAATGTTCATTCAGTCTGATCCCCAGCCTGGTGGGCTGGTGTCCTGTGGGAGCCTCAGTGGCTCATGGGAAAGCCAGCATTGCAAGCCAGTGCACCTGACTCCTCATCCAGTATTTTTGGTTGAGAGTTTCTAACGGGGACCGGAAGACCTCACCCCGGCTCGGAAAGTGCCGTGGAGGTTTTGGCGGTGAGGTGCGACGTGGTCTGTCTTCCCGTACGTGTGTCTAAGGACGGCTCCATTGCTCGGGAAGGGAGGCTGACGTGAGGCAGGAGTGGAGGCGGGGTGGGAGCTGCCCGCGGTGCGTGCAGAGGCCTGGCGGGACTCCTAACGCAGTGCACCTTAGGGCAGATTTCCCTGTGGCCCCAGCAGCCACAGGGAAATGCGGGAGTATTTCAGAGGAGCCTGTCGGGTGCACATCTCAATAGAGAAGCCCCCGTCATTTAGAATCCTCTCCCTGCTCAGCTTGGGACGCAGAGGCCGTGTGTCCTGTGTGACCAGGGAGTTCTGAGGGGTGAGTCTGTGCCCCTGGTGGCCACAGGCTGCCTTTCTGAGGACCAGTGCGCCGGCCCAGCCCATGTGCAGTTGCCGTGGGTGAGCCGTGTGGCCTGCAGGTGCTGCCCGCTGCGAGCTGTGGGGTTGGAAGAGTTACTTGGGGTTTACTCAGAAGACAGATCCTGCGTTCTTCCAGCTTCCAGCCGCTGCCCAGCCGCTCGGCGTGCTTGTGCGTGGGCGGTCCCAGCTGCTGTCCAGGTCACCTGATGCTCATTTTACCTCCTGTGTGTAACTGGCCAGTGTGGCTGTCCTGCCACTTTGGTTTGTGTGTTATGTTACTTCCATAGGCAGTGTTTTCTAGTAGCTAGACGTGTGTGTGTGTGGTGTGTGTGTCTGTGTGTGTGGTGTGTGTGTATGTCTGTGGTGTGTGAGTGTGTGTGTGTGTGTGTGTGGTGTCTAGTTGGAACAAGCCCTTCCTCCTTTGGCTAAAACAGAAGTCCGAAGCCTTTGCCTGCCTCTGCCGCCTGCGGTGACGCTTCCTAATGGTCAGCAAACGTTTGCCTTTTGGAAGAGGACTGGGGGAGGAGGTACTCGGACGTGGGGTTTGTGCACAGCCTGAGTGGCCAGGGTTTCAGCAGAGGTGGAGGCTCAGAGCTGATGTGGAACTGGGAGAAGGCCTAGGAGGCATTTGCCTTCACATCCCGAGACTCAGGGAAGCGCCGTGGCGGGTCGTTTCCGTTTTCTGCAGGGGCAGGAAGACTGACAGGAAGACAGGCCTTGGGCGCAGGGCTCGGGGCGGGGGGGGGGGGGGGTGCCAGCCAGCACCACTTGAGTCATGTGCTTAAGTGAAAGATGCTTCCTTCTGTCCTGCTGTGCAGCCCTTTCTGTAGTCTGCACACAAAATGTAAAAAAATGCATCTCCTGGCTTAAGATTGGCTAGCTGCCAACCCTCGTTTTAAAAAATCACAAATCCGGCCGGCGCCGCAGCTCACTAGGCTAATCCTCCACCTTGCGGTGCCGGCACACCGGGTTCTAGTCCCGGTCGGGGCGCCGGAGTCTGTCCCGGTTGCCCCTCTTCCAGGCCAGCTCTCTGCTGTGGCCCGGGAGTGCAGTGGAGGATGGCCCAAGTGCTTGGGCCCTGCACCCCATGGGAGACCAGGAGAAGCACCTGGCTCCTGCCATTGGATCAGCGCAGTGCGCCGGCCACGGCGGCCATTGGAGGATAAACCAACGGCAAAGGAAGACCTTTCTCTCTGTCTCTCTCTCTCACTGTCCACTCTGCCTGTCAAAAAAAAAAAAAAAATCACAAATCCAGTTGCATCCTAAACTCAGCCTGGATAATGTTTTGTTTTGTGAAAGAAAAAAATCAGCCCTTGCAAATGTACCAGCTGCCAGAAGTTGGTGGGCGTGGTTCGTGATGAGGACGGCCGAGGAGGCTCGGGGCTGTAGGAACGGTGCCGGGTGCCGGGTGCCGGGTGCCCCGATCCTGACAAGCTGCTCTGATTGCCACCCCCCCCCCCCCCGCACTCAGCTCCCTGACGGCTCCGAGATACCGCTGCCGCCCATCCTCCTTGGCAAGCTGGGCTCGGACCCCCAGAAGAAGACGGTGTGTATCTACGGGCACCTGGACGTGCAGCCCGCGGCGCTGGAGGACGGCTGGGACAGCGAGCCCTTCACCCTGGTGGAGCGGGACGGTGAGGCCTCCGCGTGCCCCTTCTGCTTTGGGCGTCGCTGGCAGTCTCTTGGGTTCCCCGTGCAGGACAGGTGACCTGTAACACAGTTCAGCAGCTGGCTTCTGGACGTTTCGTGGGCCTCGGTTGCTGACACTTGGGGAAGCCCTCCCTTCCTCGTGCCGGTGAGTCCGTTGTGGCCTTGACTCTGCGGGGCCGCTGGCCTGAATGGAGGCTGTCCAGCCCCTCAGCCCCAGTGCTGCCCCACCCTGGCCGTGGGGGCGCCTTGGTCACTTCACCGGCAGCTTGGGCTGTCCTCTCTGCACATCCCGTCTCGGCACAGAGGCCTCTGCTTTCATGTCTGTGAACAGCTTGCCCGGGTGCAGGCGCCCGCCCCTGCGCCTGGCCCTCTGGGCGGGGTCTCAGACTCCTTCCCTGGACCTCCTTCGCGTGAACCCCTGCCGGGGTCTTCAGGGCCTTCCTGGCTTCCCGGGAGTTGTGATCCTTCCTGGGCAAAACTGAACGCTGTTTCCTCTCCAACAGTGGCCTGTGTGAGACGCACTCCCCACCCTGGCCCTCCTCCCAGTGAACTCGCCGGCCTGTAGTTAACATACAGTTGGCTTCCGGGTACACCCGGGCTCTCCCCGGGCTCTCCCCTGCCACATCCGCTCCATCTGTCTGGAACTGGGTGCCTGCTCTTCACACACGGTGGGCAACAGCACCACCCGCCCCCAGCCTGGTCTCCCTGCCCCTGCCCGGGCCCTCTCTCCCATGGCTCTCCCCCACTGAAGCCCTTCCCGTCCTTTTGAGTGGCTGTGCCCTGCCACTCCGCCTCCTGCCGCGGTCCTCACGCATCAGCACCCCACGCCGATCCTGCACCAGCTCTGCAGAACCCTCTGGGCAGACTCAGGACAGCCCGAGGCCCCTGCCCACTTGCTCCGCCTTCCCCTCCTTGCTTTCCCACCCGAGCCCAACCACTTAGACCCTGGGCAGCCCCAGGAGTCCACGCTACTCCATGCCACAGCTGAGGACCTGAGCCGCCGGGAGCACCTGCGGTTACGTGAGCAGTGGTCACCATGGCCGTGTCTTCCATGGCCTCCCTCTGAGACCCGCTCTGGCCAGTCCTCCCTCCTCCCTCTGCAGACTCTGGTCAGTGAAGCTAGAATGGGGCCTCCCTGCGGACATCCCACCCACGCTGCCCTGGAGCGGGAGCTCAGCGTGCTTCTCCCTGCCTCTCATGCCCCTCTGAGCCCTCACAGTGCCGGCTTCTGGTTCTCCAGCGGTTGTCACGGAGCAAGGACTGTGTCTTAGGAGAGCTTCTGTGGACAGCTGGGTTTAGCTTGCACAAGGACGTTCCCACGGTAGTGATGACTGTAAGCCTCACACTACCTTGGGGCAGGGAAACTCAGGCCGAAACTGCCAGGCCTTCAGGACAGTCCAGGGCAAGCAAGTCAGAGGGCTGGCTGGGACAGACCCAGGGCGGCTGGAGCGTGGCCGAGCCCTGAGCCCCCGCGGCCTGGGCTCCTCACGGGCTGCATTGAGCCGCTCTGCCCTCTCCCTGGTCTGCGAGACCGTGCCCTGGTGGTGTGGCAGGCGGAGCACGGGCCTCAGCTGTTGACGGTGGTCCATCTGGAGCAGGTGTAGGGGGACGAATACTGGGACAGATGACAGGGATTAGAAATGGTACCACAACTCAAGAAAGAGAAACCAAGAACTCAAGAGTGACAGTGCAAGTTCTGTTCTTTATCAAGTTAGACATAAGAACTGGGGTGTTGTGCAGTTTGTGTCCCTGAGTGTGGCGGGCTCCGGCCTTCCTGCTTCCAGCTGCTGTGGTAGACTAATGAACCAGCCACCTGGCCTGACTTCCTGGGATTGAGTTCTGAGTTCCCCAGTGAGGCCGGCAGCGTTCACAGGACCCAGCGTTCCGGTGAGCACAGTGACTGCTCCGGAGGTTCTCAGGGCAGCGCCGCATAGAGAGTCGGGCTGCTGCAAGAGAAAGCCTCACCCAGGAGCCCTGGGGTCCTGCTCATGGCATCAGATGGCCGTCTGAGATAAGCGCCTTCTGGTTGTGGGATAGTCCCAACTTGATGAATTTGTCGGTTGCTCTTGCAGGCAAGTTGTATGGGAGAGGCTCCACGGACGACAAGGGACCTGTGGCCGGCTGGATGAATGCCCTGGAGGCCTATCAGAAGACAAATCAGGTAGGCCCCGCGGGCGCTCCGCCCATCTGCGCAGTACTGAGACAGGCTGTCCGTTCACTCGGGGGGGGGGGGGGGGGGGGGGGGGGGGGGAGCAGCGCCCGCTTATCAGCACCACTGACTCAGGTTGAAGAGAAACCGTAAAAGTGTGATTGCTTTACACATGCTCAAAGGTTGTAGTATCGATGTTCAGCAAGATTCTTGCCAACAGGCGAGACGAGAACTTCAGCCGCTGACTGCACCCGCAGGCACTCTGTGTGTCTTCCCTCCTACACATGGGTTCTATTTTTTAAAATGTGTTTTCTTAACTAAGAAATACCTGTTTAGTGTTCAAAGTTAGTAAAAATACAGAAAAGTAGGGAGGAAAAAATACCCTAATGCATTGTTGTTGACTGAGATTTTGATGTTTTTTAACCTAATTGTGATCATGCTGTGTAGTGAGTTTTCAAATCTTGCTTTTATATTGTATCGTGATAAAAAGAAAGTAAACGTTGGACAAAGCATGGAATGTGAGATCTGAAGAGCCTCAGAGCCTCTGTCCACGTGGTCCTCTTGCACAAGAAGGAAGTGACTCCCAGAACCCATGGCCACGGCCTGACCACTGCTGGCCCTGCGTGCTGGGTGCTAGAGCTAGGAAGCCCCGCCCCTTCAGGGCCCTGTGGAGCCCTCAGCGCAGGGCAAGGGGTGCTGGGGGACAGGGCAGACTCTCAGAGCGCGCCACAGCCTGACGCCTGTTCCACGGGGCGGGTCCCGGGGCAGGAGAGGACAGGGAGTGCACGTAGTGATGAGCAGTGCTGTCTGGACAGCTGCAAGCCAGGACTCGTGGGACTCGAGTCCCACTTGGCTCTGCCGTCCTCTCGGGTGGCCTCTGGTCTGGGGGTCCCCCAGCTTGCTGTGCAACTCACTTTCTCATCGTGATGGGGCGACCTGCCTCACCCCACAGAGCTGGGGAGCCCATGGGAACCACACAGTGACCATATCTCAGGGGTGCGTTACCCTTGGGCCTCTGGCCAGGGCTGTGGTGGCTGTCGTAGGCAGTGCTGCTGGTGCCATGGGGCCTGCTCGGAGGAGGAAGGAGCTCACTCGCTCTTCCTCCAGTCAGCAGAGGCCGGGGCTCTTCCTTGTGGCCTTGATTTTAGAGGGAGCAGCTGGACGCTCGGACGCTGTTTGTCTGGGAGCTGGTAGAGACCCCTGAGTGGGGCATCGCAGGCATGCTGCCGAGAGCCATGCCTCCCAGCCTGGCCTGCGTGGCCCGGGCATCCGCGGTCCAGTGCTCGTGAGCGCGGTCCCCGTGGGTACAAGCAGCAGCCTGGGGCTGGGCTGGAGGAGGCTGGGTGTGTAGAACCTTCCCTTTCAAGGCGCTGGGCTGTCCTGCCTGTTGCTTCTGACGGACCGCACAGAAGACTGACTGCCTCCTCTTCGTGCCCCCGTCTCCTAGGATATCCCTGTCAACGTCCGCTTCTGCCTCGAAGGCATGGAGGAGTCTGGCTCCGAAGGCCTGGACGAGCTGATTTTTGCCCAGAAGGACAAGTTTTTTAGAGACGTGGACTACGTCTGCATCTCTGACAACTACTGGCTGGGCAAGAAGAAGCCGTGCATCACCTACGGGCTCCGGGGCATCTGCTACTTCTTCATCGAGGTACAGCGCGGGGCTGCCCAGCCCCGTTTCCCGGCCGCCGACTCCCGCGTCTCCCTGATCCGTACCCTGCCATGGGCAGGTGCCAGGACGCCCGTCACGTGAAGGGGGAGCTCGGAGTGGGCTCAGGGCCCTGACGCTAGGCGTGGCGTGGGAGGCCTAGGGCAGTGCCACCTCCTGCCGTCGGGAGTCACTTTCATGGCAGCACCGCCGGCGCTGTGGCACTGTTACTTGTTCTGCTGCCTTGGGGCAGCGGAGTGGAGGTTATGTGCTGGTCCCTCTTAGAAGACTGAGACGTGTACAAAATGTTCTAGAGGTACTTGTAAAAATCTAGACGTGCCAGCTTTAGCACGTCAGCTAAAGGGAACGAGACGCACCACTCGATGAAGGGAAGCGCAGAGGACCAGCGTGGGAAGGGCCACCCGTGGCAGCAGTCCCCGTCCACCCGTGGGCAGCAGTCCCCGTCCACCCATGGCAGCAGTCCCCGTCCACCCGTGGGCAGCAGTCCCTGTCCACCCGTGGGCAGCGAGTCCCTGTCCACCCGTGGGCAGCAGTCCCTGTCCACCTGTGGGCAGCGAGTCCCTGTCCACCCGTGGGCAGCAATCCCCGTCCACCTGCGGCAGCAGTCCCTGTCCACCCGTGGGCAGCGAGTCCCCATCCACCCGTGGGCAGCAGTCCCCGTCCACCCATGGCAGCAGTCCCCGTCCACCCATGGCAGCAGTCCCCGTCCGCCCGTGGGCAGCAGTCCCCGTCCACCCGTGGCAGCAGTCCCCGTCCACCGTGGGCAGCAGTCCCCGTCCACCCGTGGCAGCAGTCCCCGTCCACCCCGTGGGCAGCAGTCCCCGTCCACCCGTGGGCAGCAGTCCCCGTCCACCCGTGGCAGCAGTTCCCGTCCACCCGTGGGCAGCAGTCCCTGTCCACCCCGTGGGCAGCAGTCCCTGTCCACCCGTGGGCAGCATAGCCAGGAGTATTTTGTGCTGCCTGAGTTGTAATTTGGAAAGTGCCCGAATTTGCTCCTTCAGGGAGCAGATTTTGACTTGGAAAACTGTCACAGCTTGTGCGTGTGCCTTGAGCTGTCTTGTGGTGGAGACGAGCTCCCACTAAGGCCCGCCCCAGCTTACGTGGCCTTTGTTCCGTGCAGGTGGAGTGCAGTGACAGAGACCTGCATTCTGGGGTGTACGGCGGCTCGGTGCACGAGGCCATGACGGATCTCATCGCACTGATGGGTGAGCGCGGGGCTGGCGGTCAGGCCTGTGTCACTCGGGGCAGAGTGCACTGGGCAGTTTCCAGGCTGTGTTATCAGTGTGTGGGCTCGTCAGGAACCTTCAGGAACCAACTTCCATCTGTTTCTTAACCGGCCCACCCCCCTCCTCCCACCCCTGTCCCCTTAAAGAGACCCCGTGCCTCACTTCTGCTCTGCTGGCCTCTGCTCTGTGCGGAGCACTGCTGTGCCTTGTCACCACCCGCTGAACCCTGCCTTGCCTCCAGCACCCACTCGGACACGCCCGGGTCCTGTCCTTCCCGTGGACGCCACCTTTAGCTCTTGGCATGCGCTGCCTGGTCTGACCGTGTTACACTGGCCACGTGGAGGGCCCTGTTTGGACAGCTCTTTCAGAGCAAGAGCCACGTCTCTGTCTTCCGGGCACCCTCCTGGCGTGAGGCGGTCGGAGCTGCCGATTCCCTGCACGATTCTGTGGGCTGCCGGGTGCCCTCCCAGCGACGGCTGTGCAGGCGAGGGCTGGTGTCTCCGGGCTCTGTCTTCTCTGGCCACTCCGTTCCCCTCTCAGCCTGCGGAGCAGCTCATCTCCCGTGGAATGTGCACTCGGAAAGAAACGCGGGGGGAGGTGGGTGAGAGCCAGCGGCCCGGTCTGGGCCTGGTCTGGGCCTGGTCTGGGCCTGGTCTGGGCCTGGTCTGGGCCTGAGGACGGGTCGCTCTCCCGCCTGGCCCTCGCCTGCACCTGCGGAGCGGGAACACTGCCGCTCCGCTCTCCCCTTGGGCCCTCTGGTCGTCGCTTGACTTGCTCACTGCGCCTGAGGGGGCCGGCGGCCTTCCGCGGGACCCTGCCCACTGCTCGTGCCCTCCTGCTTCGGCGCGGCCAGGAGGCGCAGGCCGCAGGGCTCTGCTGAGACAGCCGGCGTCGGTGCTGCTGCACACCGACTGTTCCGCCCGCTGTCGTCTTCACAGGCTCCCTCGTAGACAAGAGGGGGAAAATCCTCATCCCTGGCATCAACGAGGCCGTGGCCCCGGTGACCAGCGAGGAGCAGCAGCTGTATGACCACATTGACTTCGACCTGGACGAGTTCGCCAGGGACGTGGGCGCAGAGACGCTCCTGCACGGCTGCAAGGTGCTGGCCGGGTCTGCCCCCCCGTCAGGCTCGTCGCGTGTCCTGTGCCCAGAGGCCCCTCGTGGGAGACAGCTGGGCTACCCAGTACACCGTACCAGGCGGCACTGACTTCCAGAGAGCAGGACGGGAGGGGTCAGGCTCTGTGAAGTGTCCACAGCTGACTCCAGGAGACCCAGCTCTCCTGCTGGCGGGTGCCGTCCTCCTGGGGCCAGGGGTTGTTTAACTCATACGTGACAGAGCCACGTGCGGAGTGGGAACTGCACAGGATGTCTGCTTAACCATCAGGGGACCTCATGTGGTGCCTTACATGGTTCAGCGCTGGGCTTGTGAGGCTGTGGGTGCAGGTCCAGCAGCACCGCTGTAGCCAGCATTTTTGAGTCTAGCGCCAGGCCTTGCACTGTGCAGGCCCTGGGGATACACAAGGAATAAGGCCTACTGGACTCTTGGGTTCTGTCTCCCAGAGACAGACTTCAGGAGGGCACACGGGGCTGGTGCTGAGGGCCGTGGGCCTGCTGCGGGGCTGGTGGCAGGGCCTGGAGAGAGTTGTCGGGGAGCTGAGGCCAGGGTGAGCTGTTGGACACTCACAGGTGCATCTGGCTGTTTGGGGACTGAAGGCAGGGCCGGGGGAGGGGAGGAGGCTGGCACCGAGCCTGACGTGCTGAGTGGCCTGCTGGGAGCTCGTGTGTCATCCGAGCCAACAGTGGGCCCAGCCACTGCAGCATTCCCCACCACACGGCTCTCACGACTCTCACATCCGGGCGGCCAGTGAGGCTGCGGCAGGTGTGGCCCTGACTGGAGGGGGCGGGACCGGGTCAGGGCAGACAGACAGGACAAAGGGGCCAGAACTCAGGGGTGGGAAGACACAGCCGGTCAGCTGATGCTGAGGACCGGGGGACCAGGCACACAGGAGGAAGGGGTGCCAGGGTCATGTTTGCTGCCGGGCAGGGTACTGTAGGGCCTTGACTGGTCCTGCAGAGGTCACGGAGCTCTTAGCTTGACAGACAAGACGTCTGCAGAAGGCCAGGGCGTGTTGAAAGCATGGGACGCTCAATCTGCTTCCTGTCTGTCCCCTTGATCAGGGAGGGTGGTGTCTGTCTGCGGTCCCGGGGCCACGCCAGGATGCAGTGGTCACCCTGGCTCTCCTCTCCCAGGAAAGATGAGCCCCACATTCCGGGCCGAGGGCCCGGGGAGCATACACAGATGGTTTGTGTGTGTCCCCTCTTCCTCCTGCCCACGTCGCCCCAGATGTTGTAGGCATTCATGACTAGCCCCGGGGCTTTCCCAGTTCCGTCTGTCAAATCTGAGCTGTCCAGGCCATAGCGAGGGGCGCCGAAGGGCCACACTGGGCTGTGGAAACCCTCAGAGTCGCCTCTGGGCTGGGCTCTGTGGTGGGTGCTGAGCAGCCCTGCCTGGGCGGGGTCGGGACCCCAGGCCCGGCCCTGTCTGGGGCGGCTGACTGCCAGACTGCAGCCTGGTCGCCCTGACCCTCGCCTGTCTCACAGAAAGACATCCTCATGCACCGCTGGCGGTACCCGTCCCTCTCCCTGCACGGCATCGAGGGCGCCTTCTCCGGCTCCGGGGCCAAGACCGTGATCCCCAGGAAGGTGATCGGCAAGTTCTCCATCAGACTCGTGCCGGACATGACTCCCGAGGCTGTCAGCGAGCAGGCATGTGGGGCGCAGGGCGGGGCCGGGGGTGCTGGGCACGGACTGGGGCGACAGACGGCTCTTCCTAGGGCAGAAACCCAGACCCCACGTGTCCCTGTTGCTTGGCCCTCGCCAGCTCGGTAACTGCGAGAATCAGCAACACGGACGCCCCAGAGAGGCCATATGCACAGGCCTGAGTGCTCTTTGTTCCTGCTGAGGCGCCCAGATCTGACCTCTGACCCCACCTAGGGACTCCGGACCCCTGTGTCTGGAGAGTCCAGGGGGCAGCCTGTCCGTGGAGGCAGGTGGGTGGCGGTTCTAGGAGCTGCTGGTCAGCCAAGCTCACCCAGGAGGGCATCATGGAGGGCGGGCTGGGGCTTCCTGCTTGCACTGGGACAGCTCTGTCGTGAGGTGGTGTGCCTGGCTGGCTCCCGGCTCCGCCTTGTACCCGCGTGGTGCGTGGCTGTGCTGGTTTGGCGGCTCTGGCTGCACCATCCAGGCAACTGAAGCGGCAGACGGTGTTGCTCAGAGCTCGTGGAGGCAGGAAGGTCCGGGCTCTGGGAGCCGCAGGTGCTGTGTGCCGGGCACGCTCTCCCCAGCCTGTGTGTGGGGCCTGGGGCCTGCTGACCTCCTATGAGGACACCAGTCGTCTGCCACCAGGATCCCACCCTAAGACCCCGTTAACCGTGGTACATCTGTGGAGGCCCTGTCTCCAAGGACAGTCAGGCTTAGAGCTTTTGTATGATTTGGAGGTACACACATTTCCAGCCATGACGTAAAGCAAGTTAGGGAGCAGTTTAAATAATACATTGATTGGAATATCTACATACAAGGTGAATTACTAAATGCTAAAACATTGCCTTTTACCTTAAAGTGACTGGATATTGTTTCCTCACAAAAAGCCCCCTTGTCATGGTTGTGCAGATCCAAGTTTGGCACTAAAAATTGCGATGCATGGAAGACACAGAGTAGACCTGCTGTAGACTCCTTGTGGGCCCACTGAAGCAGACTGTACGTGCTGTAGGCTGGCTGTGGACCTGGTGTGGGCCCGTTGTGGCAGACCTGCTGTAGCCTCGCCGTAGACCTGTTGCTTTGTAGACACATTGAACACCTGCTGTGGCAGATTGGTGCATTGCCAGCATTGGAGCAGGTGTGAAGCTAACGAAACGTGTGTGTCTTCTGTCTGTGCTGCAGGTCACAAGCTACTTGACTACGAAGTTTGCTGAACTGCACAGCCCCAACAAGTTCAAAGTGTACATGGGCCACGGTGGGAAGCCCTGGGTATCCGACTTCAACCACCCTCATTATATGGCTGGGCGGAGAGCTCTGAAAACAGGTTGGATGCTCCCTGGGGACGAACGCGCACCCTGTCCTGTCGTGGGCATCAGCAGTGCTCAGGGCGGGCAGGGATGTGGGACGGGGCAGGGCTGCGGTCCCAGCGCCTCGCAGAGTCTGACTCGGTGTTGCTGAGCGGGGGCTCCATGAAGGACCCCCGCCCTGAGGCCCCAGCATTCACCATTTCTTTTACTCCACTTTCCCCAGTTTTTGGTGTTGAACCAGACTTGACCAGGGAAGGCGGCAGTATTCCTGTGACCTTGACCTTTCAGGAGGCCACTGGCAAGAACGTCATGCTGTTGCCTGTGGGGTCAGCAGATGACGGGGCCCACTCCCAGAATGAAAAGCTGAACAGGTGAGGCCGGTTGCTCGGGCACCGCTTCCTCCTCCGTGCCTCCCTGGGCACGGCTGCTGAGAGAGGCTGGTGGGGAGCAGCGGTTCCACCCTGTTGCCATCTGCAGGTGGTGGCGGTGGGGCTGGCGGGGGTGGCACTGGTGAAGTGAGCTCCACGTTCATTGCTGGGCACAGAACCCTGTGCCCTTCTATTTCAAAATATTGCAGTGTTGCTAACAGCTACACAAGCTGCCTGTGTCCCTTCCTGAGTCAGGCCCAGTTGGGGTTCCTGTAACTCACAGGGGTGGAGGCAGCCCCGAGGTAGTGGCAGCAAGGAGAGACCCAGGCAGGCAGGGGCCCACGGGCAGAGCCGGAGGGCACATCTGGCCCCTGGAATTGCTGGCAGCAGGAAGTGAGAACCCATCTGGGAGTGACCAGGAACACCAGGCAGGACTGGGACTGTGGAGGGGTTTGGAGAGACACAGGCCTGATTGCCAGGCTCCAAGGCCTGGCCTTCAGAACAGACAACAGGAGCAGCCCAAGGTCAAGGTCAGGCATTTACTCAGGGCGTTGGGTGTGACACCTTAGCTTCTCTTAGACCCAGACCAGGATTGGCTGGGGGACGGGGACACTCAGGCTGACCTGGTGGCCAAGTTCTAAAGGCCGGCAGGGCTCGGGACCACCCCGAAGAGAGTGCAGAGCGTGCTGGGGAGGAGCCACAGTAGGCCTAGGTCGACGCTGCCCGACGCCAGCCAATGCCATGATGTGTTCTTTTCCATTAGGCACAACTACATAGAAGGGACCAAGATGCTGGCTGCATACCTGTACGAGGTGTCTCAGCTGAAGAACTGAGAGGCCGCAGAGTTGCGTGTCCAGCCAGGAGTAGTCAGCCCTCTGCCCTCGCCCGCGCTGACCTCCTGGGGCAGTGGAAGCTCCCCCGCCCCTACTTCAGTCTTCCAGATCACACGCAGACTGCCCAGCGCCAGTGTCCGGGTGGAGGCCGCTGTACCGGCAGTGGGAAACCTGTGTTCCTGGGGCTCGGCCGTGGCCCTGATGCCCCGCCTGGTTCCCACAGGTGGTCAGGGTGACTTGACCTCGTGAGATCGCCAGGGTCCAAAGTCAAGGCTCCCCAGTGGGAGGCACTGCTGTCGGGAAATTGAGAGAGACCAAGCAAGGACCCCGCCTCCTGCCTCAGTTTCCACTTGGAATGTTCAGAGGGGGAACGAGGAGAAAAGCTGGGGGGCATCTTACGGCGCGGGGCCCCTGTCCAGTCCCTCGCTGGGGCTGGCCTGTCCTCTCCCAAGACCTGCTGAGTCTCTTCTCTGTCCTGGTCCCTCGCACCCGTGCCTACCTGGAAGGGCTCTGTCATCTCAGTCTGTGCTGCTAAATAAAAAGCAGGAACGAAGCCTCTCCAAGAATCGCCGTCCAGCTTGCTCCTGGCGCGCCCTTGCCTGTGCGTGTGGTGAGGGTGGCCGTCAGGGCGCAGAGAGCAAGACCCTGTCCTCCCAGCCTCGCCTCCCTCCCTCATCTGCATGCGTGACGGGGACACGCTCGTCACCCCCTGAGGGCCCAGAGGGGTCTCCTTGCTGCTAGGCCAGAGGTCCAGCTGGTGTAAAGAACACAGCACCCAGCAGGCTCAGCTTCTGTCGGGGAGAGGAAGCAGAGCGCTTGGAGAAGCGCTGTGTGGGGGGCTGGCGTGGGGAAAACACGATGAACAGGGAGTTGTGCGTGGTGGCAGGGCGCGAGGTGGGACCAGAATCAGCCTGGCCTCTCCAGACGCCTGTGGCCGCCAGGGTGGAGCAGCTGGGACCTGCAGGGTAGACGGCCATCCGCGGTCTTGTTGACGGTGGGTGAGGAGGAGCAGCGCTCCCGTGAGGGATTCCCACTGACCCGCAGGGAGGGGACAGGGGAGGTGGGACCCATGGTTGCTACCCGCCCAGGTGGGTGGGCCAGAGTTTGAGAAACAGGGTGACTGTCGCCTGGGAGAACTCCCCTGGTTACTGATCCGCGAGGGGAAGTGGTCATTCCACAGTGGGTGGCTGGCAGGCCCACCTGGACGTGAGCCAGGGCACACCAGCATCGTGTGCCCTGGTGCCTCGAGGACACACCTTCCGGCACCCTTGGATAAACCAGACCGATGAGCCGGGAATGAACCCTAGTTGGTGTCTGTATCAGTTTTGGTCACGGTGCTGTGCCTGTGTAGGTGTCCGCTGGGTGAAGTACGTCCCGGGGCTCCGCCGGTTTGGCGCCTTTCTGTGTGCCTAGGATTATTTCAAAGGAGACCCTAGACGCTCGGGTTTTCTGAGTTTGCGCCTTCCCTGCCTGCTGAGTTCCCAGCGTTTTGTTGCCCTGCTCGTTAGCCTGTCCAGCACAGGGGCTGCTTGTGTGCTTGGGTCGCACGACCTCGTCACAGGCCACGGCAGAACGTTGCCATCACCTCCAGGAGAAAGCTCGCGGCGCTGGCGCTCTCTGCCCTCACTGTGCCCCTCACTGCCCCAGTACACAGCCACGTCTGCTGACTCGTGCCTCGTTCTTGACCTCACAGGGGATGAGCTGAGCGGGAGGAACGTTTAACTTCTCCCTGAGACGGGGAGTCGGGTTCATTCCGGTCTTGCTACTTGCTGGAGTCTAGGTCAGAGACTTCCACTGCAAATGTCGAGGATCCCCAAGCAACGGTGCTGGTGAGGATGTAGGCCAGGGCGTCCACGCAAGGCGCGTTTATGCTCTTGTCCTTTATGTCACCGTCCACGTGGGTACCCTGCGCCTGTGTGGCTTCTCTGTCTTGGGGGCCTGGGCCCCTCCTGCCCCTCACAGCATCTCACGTGCGTGGTCTCCGCACCAGCTCTGGCCCGAGCAGCCGGTGGGAAAGGGGGAGGAGACAGCACATGACCTCCTTCCCTGGCGAGGTGCAGGGCCCAAGCCAGAATTTGCTTCCTCCGTTTCTTCATTTGCATCTCATTGTTTGGAAAGCAGTGATAGGGCCACTGCAAACTGCTTGACAGGCAGGGAAACGGCCTAGGGAAAAGCCCTGGGACCCAGGAGAGAGCACAGTTAATGGGGCAGTAGGGGGCCTCCCCGAGCTGGAAGTCAGCTTTAGGTTCCCCTCTGAATGCCACTCAGGAGGTCCCCAAGGTCATGGAAAGGGCACATTGTGAAACACTCTACATGGACTTTAGGTGTTTTACACCAAAATGAACATTTTTGGGGGCTAGCATTGTAGCACAGCAGGCTGAGCCACGTTTGCATTGCCGGCATCCCATATCGGATGGCTGGTTCAAGTCCTGGCCCCCTGCTTACTCTCCTGAGAAAGCAGAGGAAGATCCCAGGACTCGGGCTCTGCCACCTCAGTGGGAGACCTAGATGGGATTCTTAGCTACTGGCTTTGACCAAAGCCATCACGGCTATTTGGAGAGTGAGTCACTGGATGAAAGATTCTCTCTCTGTGTCTCTCACTCCACCTGTCAAATCTTTTCTTCTTAAAGAAATATCTCTTAACTCCATTTTTTTCATAAACTTTTTGAAGCCCCCTCATGCTATGATGTCTCTAGCAAGGAAAACAGAAAAAAGCTTGAAGACAGGAAAGGCATCCAAATTGGAAGTAAAGTCATCTCTGTGCAGATAATGTGATTGTGTGTACAGAAAATGCAGGGGTTGGCGCTGTGACACAGGTTAAGCTGCTGGTGCTGGTGCCAGCATCCCACATGGGCACCGGTTCGAGTCCCAGGTGCCCCATTTCCCATCCAGCTCCCTGCTAATGCACCTGGGAAAGCAGCAGAAGATGGCCCAGGCACTTGGTCCTCTGCACCCACGTGGGACACCCAGAAGGAGCTCCTGGCTCCTGGCTTCTGATTGGCTCAGCTCTGGCCATTTTGGCCATATGATGGAAGATTTCTCTTTAACTCTGCCTTTCAAATAAATAAGTCTTTATAAAGAAAATGTGGAAGATTCCACCAAATCGTCTTAGAATTAATAAATTCATTTAAAAAGATGCAAAATCACCCCCAAAAATGTTACATTCCTATACACTAAAAATGAACCATTGAAGAGTGAAATTAAAATGATCCCATTTACAACAGCATCAAAGAGAATAAAATCCTTACAAATAAATGTAGGGACTGGCCCTGGGGCTCAGTGGGTTAAAGTCCCAGCCTGTAGCACAGGCATCCCATATGGGCACCAGTTGTAGTCCCGGCTGCTCCACTCCTGATCCAGCTCCCTGCTAATGCACCTGGGAAAGCAGTAGAAGATGGGCCAAGTGCTTGGGCCCCTGCACCCATATGGGAGATCCAGAAGGAGCTCCTGGCTTCGAATCGGCCCAGCCCCAGCCGTTGCAGCCATTTAGGGAGTGAACAAGTGGATGGAAGACCTCTGTCTCTACCTCTCTCTCTAACTGTCTTTCAAATAAATAAAAGTAAATATTTTTGAGAGGAATAAATTTAGTCCAGAGTGTGAAAGCTCTGTACAGTGAACAGAGAAGAGGCTCTTCAATAAACGACGTTGGGAAAGCTGGACACACACCAGGAATGGAACTGGACTCTGATCTCACGCCACGTATGAAGTCAACTCAAAATGGGTTAACGACTCAAATGTACGATCTAAAACTGCAAGTCTCCCAGAAGAAGACGTAGGGGCAAGCTGCTCGGCACATCTGGGTGACAGTCTCTGGGATGTGACACCAAAACCCAGGCCACAAAAGCTTCAATAAACAACCGAGACTACACAAGTTAAAAACCTGCTGAGCAAAGGGAACAAAAAAATGAAAAGGCAACCTATGAAATAGTAGAGAATATTTGCCAATTATGTAACTGATGAGGGGTTCACATTGTAACTGTCTAAGCAACTCACGGAACTGCACAGCAAAAATACACAAGTACCAACTGAGAAACGGGCAAAGAACCTGAATAGGTGTTTTCCCTGAGAAGACACAGGAATGGCCGATAAGTAGGTAGAAGTAGGTCAGCGTCTTTAGTATCAGGGAAATGCAAATTAAAACCACAGTAATGCATCACCTCATGTCTGTTAGGACGATAATCAAAAATAAAAAGATCTGACAGCTTCCTCTCCCCTTCCTCTGAGAGCGCCGCGCAGCCAAGGGCTTCTTTCCCACGGCTCTGTCTCCTCCGCCCAGCGTGGAGACGGAACTTGGAAAGGATCCGGGAGGGCAGTGGGCAGCAAGGTAGCAAGGGATAACCGGGAGGAGCATCTGTCAGAATGGATAGGACAGAATCCGAGAGACACAGCCCGGCCACTCAGACTGGGAAAGCAAGGGGATGTGTTTGACGGACAGGCCACGCGGGGTGGGGGCTCAGGAAAGGCTGAGAGCTGAGCGCACAGCCGGTGCTCAGCCTGGGGTTTATAAGGGAATGGGGGCCGGTTCTGCTCTCTTCTCCTCCCCGCCCCCTTCTCCAGGACAGACGGTTTTCTGAGTGCCAAGCAGGTGGAACTGCTCCCCAGGGTTCACTGCTCAGTGCTGTCAGACTGGGGAGCCCACCTGGCAGAGGGGCTTCCCCAGGGCTCCTGCCTTGGGGGAAGGCGGCGAGGTTTTACCACGCAGTGTTTTTAGGCCAGATAACCCATTTGGTGCTGAGAAGAGAGGACTGTCCTGGAGAGCTCTCCTTGGGGGAAGGCTGGGACACCTGTCTGGGCAGGACGTTGTCAGGGCTGCTTCTGAGCCCCTGCGGATGCTTGGTTTCCTTTAAGGGCCTCTCACACACTAACTTCCTGCTAACACCCTGACCCCTAGTGGAGCCACCCCACCCCGCTGCGCTCACCTGAGGGTACAGTGGCTGGCCAGGTCCCAGGACATCTGCTGGTGGCCTCGCAGCTGGGGTGCGGGCATCCATCCCCACCAGACCTCCGCCCTCCTTCCTCCCTCTACACGGCGCCCCCAGGCTGGCCGGCGTGGGGAGTGTGGCAGGATGGGGGCCCCAGGCCCAGGCTCACAGCCCTGGCAGGGACTCAGCACCGTGGGGGACTCCTGTTCCTCCAAGGCCAGGGGCGAGGGGGGCCGGGCCCTGTGGCCACTGCCTCCGGCCTCATTCCAGACTCCTCAGCTAAAGGCCTGGCCAGGAGCCTGCTGTCTCCAGTTCTCACCTGGGGTCTTGAAGGCCGCAGTGGGGAGAACTGAATCCCATCCCAGCTCATATGTTGAGGTCTGAACGCCAAGACTTCAGCGTGACCTTGCGTGGGCGCTAGGGCGTCCTGGAGGAGGGTGGCCCTGGTGACCCCTGTCCCTGTAAGAAGGAGGAACAGGACACCGACAAACACACACACAGGCAGAGTCACGGGCAGAGATGGGGCGGTGCCTACGCAGGCAGGGACCCGGACAGAGTGGCAGCTGCCGGAAGCCGGGAAGAGAAGCTTTGGAGGGAGCCAGCGCTGCCGACACCTCCAAGGCCGCCAGAGCCGTCAGGGAAGAAGTGGCCGCCGCGTAAGCCTCGTGTCCTGCCAGCGCCTCAGAAAACACCTGGGGAGCGCGGCCTGCACCCGGCGCTGGCCTCTGGTGACATCAGATGACTTTGGGGCCACTGCCTCGGCCTCTGTCTGCACACACGACACGCATTGTTCCTTCCGGGATGCACATGGCACTCAATGGGTGTCTTTGAAGCATCATTGTTTTCCAGCGTGAATGGGTCCACTATGCCAGCCTGGTCTTCCTTCCGGGGCATGGGGTGGCTCAGGGCACAGAGAGATATTAATGTGACTGCTCAGGGCTCACATTCCTTGGAGCTCCAGCGAGTGCCAGACACCTCGTCACTGCAGCCCAATGGACCCTAAACTCGGGAGAATGGTGAGTAGTAGCCCCCGTGCTCAGAGCCCAGCGGATCTGTGAGCCACACTTGCTTCTACTGGAGAGGGCAGGTGCCACCCTGGGCTGCCAGGCGCTCAGAAAGGCCCACGAGCCACTGCGGCTTACAGATGTCCCAGCCCGAGGACGCGGTGTTGGGAGTTACGTCATCACTCATGCTTTGGGCTGGTCCTCTGCTCTTAAAAACAATCAGTGATTTTCTAGTAGCTTCTCTGGAGTGTTTTCGTCAGTTCAGCCTCCATCCTGCGTCTCTAACGGGACAGGGAGGATCCCAGAAGGAGCTGTGTGGAGAGCAGAGGCCTGAGTTCAGCCCGGGCACCGCCGTGCGGCTTTCTCGTCTGAACTCGGAGCAGATCCCTCCAAGCCCCCTCTCCGTGAGGTTTCTGAGGCTCTGTCCGGTCCCAAGGCTTCCATGCGGGGAAGTTAGCAGGGGGCGCATTTGGCTGTGATGTTTTGGGTTTCGTTGGTCCCCAGACAACTTGGAAAGAACAATTCATGGATTTCTGTCGCAAATACACACACAGAATTGTCAGAATCTAGTGTACGACTGATATAGAGAAGACTCCACAGAGAGGCATCGAAGCACATTTAGCCAGAGGCAAAGGTGGAAGCCACGAGAAACCACGGGCACCCAGCTGGCGGGAGCCAGGCCCGGGGTTTAGGTTGCTGTGCAGAACGGCCCCTCCGTGGGAAGAAGGCTTCCAGAAAGATGAGGCTGCCGCCGGCCACCCCACCTTCTGCGGCTAACTCAGCATCGTTGCCTTGCCCCAGTGCAGGAGAGGCGAGGGGTCAAGCTCTACTCACGGGACCTTGCAGCCAGGAGAGGCCACACTTCCCTCTCAGGTGACACCAGCTCCCAGGGCGGCTCCCTGGCTGCAGCCCCACAGGCCGGGGCGAGGCACAGCCTGGCCCAGCAGAGAGGGAGCGCGCTGTCGGCCTCACAGCTGGGATGGGGTCTGCACACACTGCCTGCGCGCACGCATCTACGCGCTTTCTGCGTGCCGTGGCGTGCAGAAGGCAGCTGCTGGGTACGTGATGGCCTCTGGGGTATGAGCTGAGGCAGCTAGGAGGGAGCTACAGCATAATGACACTCTCCCCACGGCTTAGTTTTCCTGCCCACACACACAAAATTCTTATTAAAAAAAAAAAAAAAAAAAAACGTGGAGCGGAACTTCTAGCTGCTGACTACAAAGGGACGGTACAACATAGAGGAAGGTGTGGAGAAGTCAGCATCCAGGTATGGTTTGCCACCTTTCTCACTGCACTCTGAACCCAGTTTTCTTTTCCCATGCCGCATTACATGAGTCCCACCACCCCCATCCCGCTCCCGTCTCACAGTGTTCATCTGCTTGTCAGTAGACCCACACTCCGGTGGTCGCCACCTTTTAACTCTTACGAGTGGACGCTGCTCCTCCTGGGTCTCCCACGTAGTGGGCGGGGCCCAAGTACTTGGGCCATCTTCCGCTGCTTTCCCAGGAGGATTCGTAAGGGACTGGGTCGAAAGTGGAGCAACCGGGACTCGAACCAGCACCCATTTGGGATGCCGGTACCTGCGCCTTCACCTGCTGCTGTGCCCCAGCGCCAGCCCCAGGTAGAAGCTACTTTGACCGTTGTTGCAGACTAGAGTTTTGTCGCTAGGTCACATGGTGACTCCATGCCTGTTTTTGAGAAACCTCGGGGCTTCTTCCCTGGCAACTGCACGTCATGTTCCCGCCCGCCGCATCCGAGCTTGCTGTTGCTCGTTGCTCCACCTCCTCACCACACCTGTCACCGTGCACCTGCTGTATCAGAGTCGTCCCAGCAGCGTGACGTTTCACCTCCCTGTGGCTTGGTTTTCATCTGCCTGATGGCCGATGACGCTGAGCGTCTTCTCATGTACTTTTTGGCTAAGGACTCTACATTTTGAACAAAACCCTCCACCCCACCTCTCACCCAAAGGATTCTGACGTTGCATTTTAGAACACTTTGAAGTTCAAGTAGGAGAGTTCCTCTGGACTTTTCTCAGCTCCTGAGTGAGCCTCTTGCTCCAGGATCCTGAACCTAAGCCCAATTCTTAGGCTGTTATCCAGGGCTCAGCTTGTTTCTAATCAATCACTCTTATCGATTTGCACAAGATAGGATCTCTCTGCCCCCGCACCCCCAAGCATCATCTTAAATGCTGAGGCCGGCGCTGCGGCTCACTAGGCTAATCCTCCGCCTAGCAGCGCCGGCACACCGGGTTCTAGTCCCGGTTGGGGCGCCGGATTCTGTCCCGGTTGCCCCTCTTCCAGGCCAGCTCTCTGCTGTGGCCAGGGAGTGCAGTGGAGGATGGCCCAGGTGCTTGGGCCCTGCACCCCATGGGAGACCAGGAAAAGCACCTGGCTCCTGCCATTGGATCAGCGCGGTGCGCAGGCCGCAGCGCGCCGGCCGGGGCGGCCACTGGAGAGTGAACCAACGGCAAAGGAAGACCTTTCTCTCTGTCTCTCTCTCTCACTGTCCACTCTGCCTGTCAAAAAAAAAAAAAATGGCAGGAACTTATAAAAAAAAAAATGCTGAGCAAGGCAGAGCTAATGCCCAGAAAGTGCATGGACACTGGTGGCAAACCCTCTCTTCCAGAAGGAGGCAGGCAGTTGGTGCTGTCACAGAGGGGCCTCCCTCACCCAGCAGCGATGTCTGACTAGGATACCCACCCTGTCTGTCTGCACCTGCGCTGCATTCTTTGTGCTCCTAGACTCCAGCTTTCCCCCGAGGGCTGCAGGCTTTTCCCAGCTGACTCGCTGGCGAGCCCCTCCCTGCAACACCAGCGCACAGCGGTATGGGAGGCAGGCTCCCCAAGTTGCCGCAAGCCCGGCTCCCAGGTGCTTTCTCCTCTCCTGCGTGGGAGGTGTCTGCTCCTTCCTTGTCAGCCCTGCTCACGGGCAGCCAGGGAGCAGCTCCACCTGTGGAGTTCTCTAGCCAATCCCACATCAGTCCAGATACGGAGACCTGAGTGCCTCCACCGGCTCCTGACCTGTGAGTGGCGCCTGCAGGTGCGGTGGCCAGGTTCAGGTTGGCCCAGGGCAATGCCTGCCCTGCTGCTGCTCCCTCATCTTGATGGGAAGTTTGAGACAGGCACAAGAGTAGGCAGATGAGCACAGCGAGCCCCGTGTGACAACCAGGTCCGGTGACGAGCGGGCTTTGGCCCATCTTGCTTTGGCAGGAAGCTGTGCCGCTCTCCCCGGCAGACTCCAGGCGTCACAGCTGCCATCTGCAGATGGCTCAGTGCTTGTCTGGAAGAAGGGTGCATGTGTGTGCCTCCCAACAGTACCACAGGCACACTGTACATCAGCAGTCACTCCTGTGCATCCACAATGCACAAGCTGCCACCTTAAAGATGCTTTTTTTTTTTTTTTTTGACAGGCAGAGTGGACAGTGAGAGAGAGAGAGACAGAGAGAAAGGTCTTCCTTTGCCGTTGGTTCACCCTCCAATGGCCACCGCGGCCGGCGCACCACGCTGATCCGAAGGCAGGAGCCAGGTGCTTCTCCTGGTCTCCCATGGGGTGCAGGGCCCAAGCACTTGGGCCATCCTCCACTGCACTCCCTGGCCACAGCAGAGAGCTGGACTGGAAGAGGGGCAACCAGGACAGAATCCGGCGCCCCAACCTGGACTAGAACCCAGTGTGCCGGCGCCGCAAGGCGGAGGATTAGCCTATTGAGCCACGGCACCGGCCCTAAAGATGCTTTTCACAGTTAGTCTTTGGACGCAGGATCCAGATAAAGTCTATAGCTGGCATCTGTTTGGTTTGTCTCCTGGACCAGTTCATCCTAGATCCTCCCTCTCTTGCTCTTCATTTATTAAAGGAGACGGGTCATTTCCCTTAGAACAATCCGCAAGTGTTTGATAGTAACTGTTAATGTGTTAAAGTCTTTGCTTTGATAGTATGTACCTTTGAGTGCAAATTATTCTCACATTTCAAATAAGCAAATGTTAATAAGTGTGCATTATTTATCCTTCCTTCCTCTAGTCCTATTATCAACCACACTTTGTAACACTCAGAGGATGTTACTTTTAATATCATAAATGCAGTCTTTTTTTGAACAGTGCATCATATTTTAGCAAAGAATAGCAGCAGGTGCTTCAGCTGTTCTACACCTGCCCAGTGGAAATGCCTGCGCTCAGCCCTGCTGTGTGATGGGCCCCTGAGTGCCTGGCTTGATGCCGGCCTCAGCCTGGCCCCAACGTGATGATGTGTGCAGGAGGGAGTGAGGCCTCTGTCCTGGGAACTCGGGTGAGACTGGAGAAGGCATTGGGAGGTAGAGGTGTGGTGAGGAATGCGGGGTGGGGGGACCCACTCAGCCTCACCCTGTGACCCTGAGCCGCTTCTTAACCCCTCTGATGCCTCAGTTTACTCCTTTGAGAAACAGGGCAACAGCATCATGTGTCTCACAGGCCTGTGAGGTCCCTTGGGAAAATCCCACCCTTCACTGGTGGTGTCGCTGCTAACACAAATGCAGAGGGGGCCTTGCTGCGGCCGACAGGACCTGCACCTGCGGACACATCCTGGGATGTGCAAAATCCCTGGTTCTCCAGTGTTGTCTGCAGTCTGAGGGGTGTGGCTTCTGGTGAAGCCATGGGATTTCCAGCATCTGAGGGCCGCTCTAGCCCCAGGAGGCCCTGGGAGTCCTTGATCTCTGCACCTCCTGCGCTGGGTCACACCGGAAACTTGCGATTCCACAGGCAGGAGGGACAGCAGGGCTGAGGGGTCCCCTCACTTCCAGGAGGCTCAGCCTGCACCGCTGGCCCTCTCTGGCACGGCGGGGAAGAAAGAGGAGGACGTGCAGAAGCGGGGTTCAGCCACAACAGGTGCCCCAGGCCACTAGGACAGACCCTAGGGGGGCACTGAGGACGCACACGCAGGGGCCCTGTGCCGCCCACCAGACAGAAGCTGCCTGTTGTGCCACTCAGCTGGCTGGAGGCACACGTGGGACACACATGGATCCCGGGCACCCAGAGTGCTGTCAGGGGCCACTGAGGTTGGGCTGGGGCAGGGAGCCGGCTCCCAGACAGGTTGCAGGAATAGAGGGGGTGTTCAGCCCCCACCTTCAGGGTGCCTGCTTCCACCTGAACCACGGCAGAGCCAGGACCAGCTGTTGTGCGTCTGTTTTCACCATGTCGGGGCATATGGGGAAATGCCGGAGCCGGCACTTGAACCTCAGCTCCTCCTAGCCCATGCCAGCCCTGCACCACGCGGTAGGTAGGTGACCCATCGCGTGGGCCATGGCCTTCTGTCCCAGAGCACACAATGGCCCAGTGTCCGGCATCTCAATGGCCCTTTCACGGTGCAATGCTCCCCTCCAGAAGTGCCTTGCGGGGACAGAGATGGCTTTCACGGCACACAGGGGCCTCCACAGGGGCAGCCGGCAGCGCAGCAGGTTGGGGACGCTGTCCTCTGTCAACCCCCGAAGGAATTCAGAGCACCTGGAGGACACGGGTGTGTGGGGGAAGGGAGAGGGCTGTAGGAGAGGTTCCCAGGGGAGGAGCCCTCCAAGGCTGGCTGAGGAGGGAGCGGCTGTGCCCCTGCCTGCCCCTGCTGACAGTGCAGGCACTGGGTCTCAGCCCTGGTGTCAGGGCCACAGCCCTCGGTCGTTCTCAGCCCTGACCTTGGAGGCTGTGGCCTTCACCTGACCCTGCTCCAAGGAGCCTGGTGCGGGGCCAGGTTGCAGGGTTGTGGACTCTGGATGTGACATTGTTTTAGGGGGTGTCCCATGAAGATCCAGTCAGGGTTCACTCTTTTTTTTAAGATCTATTTTGTTAATTTGAAAGCCAGAGTGAGAGTGAGGCAAAGTCAGAGATTTTCCATCTGCTGGTTTACACCCCAAATAGCTGCAATGGCCGGGGCTGGGCCAAGCCAAAGCCAGGAGCTTGGAACTCCATCCTGGTCTCCCAGTGGGAGGCAGGGATCCAAGCCCTTGGGCCATCATCCGCTGCCTTCCCAGGTGCATTAGCAGGGAACTGGATCAGAAGCAGAGCAGCTGGGACTTGATTGGGTGCTCTAATGCCATGAGGAAGCCCCCAACCACCCCAGATGAAGCCACTGCATGCACTTTTACGTTTTAGTGAAAAAGACATTGGCTTTAAAACGTAGTAGCCTTCCCCTCTGACCAGGAGTGGTGAGCTGGGGCCAGGCTGTAGCGTTGCTGCGTGGTGACTCCAAACTAAGCCACAGCATCGAGGAATGAGATCTGCAGAGCCCAGGGCGACAGCCCGAGGCAGCCAGCACTGCTGCCTGCAGCCTCCAGGCGACACACCCAGTTCTCCATGGGATGCTGCCTCTAATTGAAGACCTGGACCCAGACTGGGCACTTGTGAACAGCAGGTGGAAGCAACCCAGCCTTTCTGGGCATGCCTAATTACAGAGAAGTTGGAGAAGGGAGAGGCAGAAGAACTGTCATTCAACAGGAGCCTGTGAGATAAAGTTCCGAAATATATAAGACATTAAGCAAAGTAGCCCACAAAATTCCTTAGCAGGTAGATTATTGAATGTCACTAAAATGCAGCAGCAGAGTATGGTTAAAGTGGATGCAAATGAAAAATGTTTAAAATCTGCAGGGGATGAAAGGCTGATGCTCCTAATAATGAACAAGAAGTTACAAAACACACGCAGGCGCGTAGAACCAGGAACAGATGGACACGGGAAACAACCCATTAGGACCCCTGTAGATGAAAACCATCACGGAAATAGCTCCATGGGCAGCCTCAGTCTACGCTGTACAGAGAGAACCAGCCTGGGAAGCCAGCTCAGAGAACTCACCCAGGAAGCAGGGTGGAGAGCTTGAAAAGACAGCACTGAAGGGTGTGGGGAGCAACCCGGACTGGACTGAGTTACTGGAATTAAGACTTATTCTATGCATCTGCTCTCCCACAATATGGCGCTGGGAGAGAAGAAAACAACTTCTACGCAGCTGCCTCTTGCCAACTTGAGTGATGACCTCCAGGAGCTGATCCTGCTCCTGATTGGAGGAGAGCAGCGTACTCGGCGTGTGGGCAGCCGAGTTGGGATTGGCGGAGGAGGACTATAAAGGAGGAGAGAGACGGCATGCACCAGGAACATCTAAGAGGAACATCTGAGGGAACACCTGTGCAGCCCCCGAGAGAGCCGGCCGGCGGTGTGCCGCTCCCCCGCGGAAGTGGGGAAAGTGGCAGGGGGAACCGCTCTTCCACGGAGGTGGAAGGGTCGGTAGCCAACCCGGGAAGAACCAGCAGCAAACCCGGGGAGGGCCGAGCAGACGAAAGAACAGCGCAGGGTCCTGTGTCGTTCCTCCACGAAGACGGGGAACGACATAATGGTGCCGTGACTCTGATATGAAGCCTAGGCAGGGTTTAGTGTCGTTCCTCCATGAAGAGGGGGAGCGACAGAAGGGCTCAGGGGTGTGGAAGGCAGACACAGAGAGAGAGACCGCAGTGTGGCAGGCGTTCCGGAACCACAGGGACAGGGTGGAGAACTTGTCTCAGAAGAGAGAATGATCGAGATCTTGCAGAATTAAAACCCACACGAGCGAGTCTTCCATTTGACCATGGGTGCTGAGGATCGGGCAGGGCCAACCAGAAAGGCACCTCGTGACACACACATCAGGGATAGGGACACTCTTAGTTCCCTGGGGAGGAAGCAGAGCAGCCCAGCTCTGCGTGGTGGAGGTCAACGGCACCTGGAACCTGGAGCCAAGGCTGCGGGAGATACGGACTTTGTTGGCACAGGGGAGCTTGAAGGTTGGATGCCTTTGGTGAGCGAGAGAAGCGACAGGACGCTAGGCAGCCATCGATAGGCCCCACTGTAGGTTCCCAGGAAGCTGCAGGCGCTCAAGACACTAAGAGGAAAAAGCCCCTCTTGCCGATGTACGTTTTTCAGCCGGACAGTTTTATCAGTGGGCGAGTCTTGCACGCCCTCCACAACGCTGCAATAGCAGTCGCTACATTGTGGAGCCGCGGGTTAAGCCACCTCTTGTGACACTGGCACCCCATGTTGGAGCGCTGGTTCAAGTCCCAGCTGCTCTGCTTTTGTTCCTGCTCCCCACTAATGCACCTGAGAAGACAGCATAGCATCTCCCAAGTGCGTGGACCCCTGCCACCCATGTGGGAGACCAGGATGGAGCTCCAGGCTGCTGGCTTCATCCTGGTCCAGTCCTGGCTGTTGCAGCCATTTGAGGAGTAAACCAGTGGATAGAAGATCTCTTTGTCTCTCTCTGTGACTCTACCTTTCAAATAAACAAATCTTCTTTTTAAAGTAGTGGTTACATTAGTGAAAATCAACTATTGTGTCCTTCAAGGTTAGGCATTGAATTATCCGGTAACTGTGGGCGGGGGGCTTCCCCCACGACAGGCAGTGCTTGGGCGGTGGGGACAAGGGAGACACTGTCGTGGTCCTCACATGATCAGGCAGATGGCTGTCTATTGAATGAGTGAGAGAATAGCACATGGTGCTTAAAAATACAAAGCAGGTGCATGCTCCAGAGATTCTAAAGACCGCCTGGAGCTTTAGGACCGGACCGTGGTTGCCCATGGCGCCTCTGCAGACTCTTTAGCGGTGATGTGGTCGTACTGGGTTGGACGAGGCGCCGTGCAAACACTGGTGTCCTAAGAAGAGAAACTCGAGGGAGACGCCCAAGTGCAGATGGAGGAGGGAGGAGAGTGGAGCAGCCACAGGCCAGGGCACAGCGGGAACAGCCAGGCACCGCCGGAAGCATCCCACCCCAGAGCTTCTAGGGCAGCAAGGACCTGCCCACACCCAGAGACTCAGGGCTCCGCCTGTGGGCACGACTTTTGCTGTCTGGTCCTGTGTCGAGACTGCCACAGGAAGCCAACAGGAGGACTCAGGAGGGTCCCAGATTTCCACTTGCTGAGGTTTCACAGCCCGAAGGCAGCCTCAGAGTCCCTTCCAGGAGGTGGCCACCCTGGGGTCCATCCCTCCTTCTGTCCCTTGGGCCTGGCTTCCCAACCATCAAGGGCAGCTCAAGCCCCAGGTCTTGAAGTCACAGCAATTCTGCAGCGAGCCTGAGGGCTTATGGTCTAAGTAATGGTAGGTTTCTAGAAAAAGCCTGGCCTTTGGCACTGTGTGCATTCCAGAGCCTCACCCTGACCCGTGGCTCCCCCTCCCCGCTCCGTCCTCCTCCCAAGCCCCCTTCTCTGCCCTCAGTCTGGGTCTCTCCTGGTTCCAGTGCCCACCGGCGGCGCCCTGCCCTCCGTCCTCCTCCGTCTCCCTGCTTCTTGATCTCATCTGCTGTCCCCCGAGCTTGTCCAGCCTCCCCTGGACGTATATCAGGTATTTCCCACAAAAATGACTCACATGAGATTCCAGGGTGGGGGGACAGCAGTGGCTGTGGTCTAGCCACGCCTGAGATGTCAAGTTCAGTGTCAGGCACCTATCACTGATGGCTTGGAGTCACAGCTGTCACCCCCAAAACCAGAGGCCACACCTGTCCTCGGCACCAGCCACACCCAGCTTTACCTGGTGACACTACTGTCACCTGTGTGGTGTATCTCAGTTATCAGTTAGTTGAGGTTAGAGTCCTCCAGTGGGGGAGGGCGGGGAGCCAGGAATCTCTTGTTACTTGATTCACTCTCTTTTATGGAGGCTCAGGGTGGATATCTGTGCTACAATCTGCTGTTATGTTTCCAGATGGTGGAAGGTTCCGGAAGTGGTGTAAAGCCGGGCTGTCCCTCTGGCTGATGTTTGGCGAGACCTTGGTCCCTGGCCAGACCAGAGGGCACAAGGATCTGATGGTGACATTGTTCTTGCGGGAGCCCGGCATCACATGCCGACAATGCCAAGCTTCTCCGCCCCGGCCGGCAGCAAGGCCCCTTCCACAGTGGGAGCGCCAGGGGCCACCAGGCTATTGGACTGGCTGTCTTCTGCCCAGGATGGAATTCCATGCACAGAGTCGCGGCCGGGGCAAGTGCCGGGTGCCACACTGCTGTCCCCTGTGCAGAGCCAGCTGGTGAGGGCTACAGCCTGGGTCCTCGCCAGCTCCCTGGTCACGCTGACACCACCCGTGAGTGGTAGTCACCGTCCCATTCCAATCCCATAGTTTCATAAACCAACTGAATGCAAAATAAAAAGTCCAAATGTCAATTTGATGGGTCAGTTGCAAAAAAGCAGCCTCCAAGAGCCCGCAGTGCCACTTTCCTCCTCTCCGCTGACTCCCTTCAGCTCTGCCCAGCGTCCAGTACCAGCTGTAGGGCCTAGCAAACCGCGGGTCCCTGGCCGGCATCTCCGGCACTTGCACGTGGCACACTCGCTTCACCTTCGGCTCTGGGAACGGGTCTAAGCCAACCCTGGCCTCAGCTGAAGCGCCCTGGGGTCAAGCTTGCTGGTCAGACACCACTGGAAGGTGCTGGAGAAATCTCTCACTCTCGGGACTTTCTGGGGAGCTTTGCTAGGGTCCTGCCAGGCTGCTGGCTGGAGGAAGCCCCGCCCCGTCTGCCGCCAGGGGCAGGGCCCAGCTCCTGCTCCTGCAGGAGGCTTTGGCCCCGCTCCCACCCGCAGGGGATCAGCAGAAACCAGAAAAGCCTGTTGTTTCTTAATCCTGTCGTGGTAAGATGGACGGCACAGAGCAGCCTCTGTGACCAGCACGGAGGACTCTGCATGACTTGGTGAGTGGAATTCCTGGCATCCGCGCTGACCCCAGCTCTAAAGCTGCTTCCTGGGTACCCAGTTCCCACTCCTGGCAGACTGGGGGGCGAGGGACAGGGGGCTTTCATTTTCTGGTCTTTATCCTACCTGATGTCAAAGGCAACGGTGCAGTGGGAGGCAGGGGAGGGGTTGGCCCCAGCCTCCTTGGGTGACGCCCGCTGATCTCCGGGCAGGACGTGGCAGTGCCCTTGGAGCTCAAGGCCAGCACAGGAACACGTGGAAGCGCCCTCTCCAGCTGCGGGCTAGAGCTGGGTGGGGTGGGCAGCCAGGGCAGCAGTGCTGGGGAGGAGAAGGAAAAGTCAAAACACCGCAACTTCAGCACGCTCGCCAGGGCAGTGCACACACACACGGAGCTTCTGTACTGCCATGCGTTCCGTGAACGCCAGGGCAGGGGACTGGCAGTGTTACACCTGCAAGACGGGGCGGAGCCTCCGCTGGCTGGCAGGGTCTAAATGCCACAGCAGAAGAGACCAGCCCGAGGCCTGTGCGCACAGCACAGACACACCATGTGAGGACAGGCATGGGGGAGCGGGCTGTGGCACCATGAGCCCCAGGACCCAAGCTGCACTGGGCAGAGCTCCATGTGGGACCCAGGGTGGCCCTGGCGTGGAACACGCAGGCGTGGGAACAGCGCTGTGGGTGGCCACCGGCAGGGAGCCCAGGGTTCAAGGTAGTTCTCCGCTGCACCTGACACAATGCTCAGAGACCACGCTGTTGCGAGAAACCTGGTGAGACAGTCAGAGTTTGTGTCCTGGTGTCGATGTTGACTTACAACGGTGTGTAAAAGAAGTGAAGTTTTCTTTAAGTAAGAAGAAGAGAAGCTCCGAACAACATGATCAGAGGGGATGGTAGAGGACCAAGCCACCAGGTCTCGCAGCCTGGGGGCATTTGTTTGTGGTTAGCTTGGTATCTCCACAGGGCAAATGCAGTGGTTACACATTAGCTGCCGTAAGGGCGGCCTTTTCCGACTTGTCTCTGCTGAACCCAAACCTTGCTCTCTGTTGGAAAATATTTGTTAAGATGGGCTTCCATCCTGTTTGGTTTAGTGTGTCCACACGGGGAAGGGGCTGCGAGATGCAGCCAGTCTGGCTGCGTCTAGCCCCGGGCTCCCTCAACACCAGCGGCTTGGGGCGAGGCCACTGCTCGAGGGCCTGCTTCCACAGAGGGTGCGGCCCCTCCAAGCTCCCCTCTGTGGATCCCGGGGGGCAGCCTCCCCCTCTCACCCACAAACAAGGGTGCAGCCAAACAGGGCCACAGTGTGTTCCCGTCCCTGGAAATCCTGCCGACGTCCTGGGTCTCCGAGTCCTGGCGCTGTCTGCCTGGGAATCAGAGTCCCCTGGGCCTCTCTGAGGTCCAGCTCTTGCCTTTCAAACCCATATCCAAAAGTTCCCTGATAAACGTTTGCTCAGTTACTTTTCTTTCCTCGTCTCCAAGTTATCTGACCAGGTTTTTGATTTTCCATTAGAAAAACAACACACGTGTTTCTTGACTCGTTGCAATGAGCACGTGCTACTTCCTACAGACAACACGCCGCTGGGGGCACCTGCACCCATATCAGAGTGCCTGGGTCTGAGTCCCAGCTCTGCTTCTGAGCCAGCTTCCTGCTCATGTGCGCCCTGGGAGGCAGTGGGTTCCTGCCACCCACTTGGGAGACCTGGATTGAGTTCCTGGCTCCTGGCTCTGGCCTGGCCCAGCCCTGGCTTCTGCAGGCATCTGGGGAGTGAACCAGCAGATGGAAGAGTTCACTCTCTCTGTTGCTCGCCCTTCCAATAAATGAATAAAACTTAGGGAAAATATCCAGCAAAGGGATGAGGAGGGGGAAGGGGCCTTTCAAGATGTGAGAGGTCCTAGCCCGATGCCTGGCACATGGCACTGCCCCCAAGTCTTAGCCCCAGCACCACAGAGGGGAGGCCACAGCCCAGGCAGCGGCCGCATAGAGGGCGGAGCTTCATGTTCAAGGCCTGGTCCAGAGTTGGGGTCAAGGCCGAGGTTCTCCCAGGCTCTGCTAAGATGAGTAGGAGAATGCCGGCGCCATGGCTCACTAGGCTAATCCTCCGCCTGCGGTGCCGGCACACCAGGTTCTAGGCCAGATTCTGTCCCGGTTGCCCCTCTTCCAGTCCAGCTCTCTGCTGTGGCCCGGGAGTGCAGTGGAGGGTGGCCCAGGTTCTTGGGCCCTGCACCTGCATGGGAGACCAGGAGGAAGCACCTGGCTCCTGGCTTCAGATTGGCGCAGTGCGCCGGCTGCAACACGCCTGCCATAACAGCCACTTGTGGGGGTGAACCAACGGCAAAAGGAAGACCTTTCTCTCTCTCTCTCTGTCTAACTCTGCCTGTCAAAAAATTTAAAAAAAAAGATGAATATGAGAGAAGATGCTTTCTCCCCTCTGCCTCCAGTCAGTGTGACCAAGACCCCTGTCAGGCTGAACACACCAGAAGGGCACAGGTCCCTTTCCCCACCATCCAGGGATGCTATACTTTGGGCATGGTTGGGGCGTGGCTTTAGCATGTTCTCCAAGATCACGCATGTCGGGAGCACAGCCCCCAGCATGGCCATTGGAGGGGTGGGACCACTGAGAGGTGGGGCTCAGGGGACCCTTTTGTGTTAACAGAAATGGCCAGTGACTCCCCCAAAAGGGCAGCTGCTCACCGCCGGGGCTGACAGCCCAGGGCCAACCTCGTTCCCGTGGGCACACGGCTTTATCTGTAGCACCCCGGCCCCTCTGCCCAGGCTGTTGCTGCGGGCTGATGGTCAGCCTCCCCGCCTCCCTGCCCTCCCCTGCATGATTGCACAACCAACTCCCTCCACCTGTGTGTGCCTCACGGCTCTCCCAGGGACACCCAGCCCAGCCCTCTGGGCAGAACCCAGGCCCCGCCGTCCTCTCCTGCCGCAGGACCCACTGAAACGCTGCCATGAAGGTTGGATTTATTGTTTTTAAACTCTTTATTTATTTACTTAATTTATTTTTATTTAAAAGGCAGAGAGAGAGAGAGAGAGAGAGAGAGAGGAGATCTCCCTCCCACTGGTTCACTCCCCAGATGCCAGCACCAGCTGAGGCTGGGCTGGGTCAAAGCTGGGAGCTGGGGACGCCTATGTGCGTGGCAGGGACCCAGACACTGAGCCCTCACCTGCTGTCTGCCAGGCTGCGCATCAGCAGGAAGCTGGAGTCAGAAGAGGAGCCGGCACTCGAACCCAGGCACCCCGGCCGAGACTGGGGCGTCCCGGGCAGTGTCTTACCCACAGCACCTCCCTAGTGAGTCATCTTTCCTGTGCCTGGGGCCCCACTCGGGTGCCGGGAGGGCACTTAAGGGCAGGAGTCAGGCCCTGCGTGGCGGGGGCTGGGGAGCTGCAGCGTGGACGTCCACAGGGACCCTCCGGGATCTCAGGCTCCGGTGTTGCTGGGAACTCCTCGGGGATCTTGGTTTGTAACCTTTTCCATCTTGCGAGATGCTGGGGTGTGCAGGAAGCAGAGGCGCAGGCCAGCAGGCACCTGTGGCTTTGCAAAGACCTGCAGCCCTTCTGGAGAAGTTAGCGCTCCTGTGTGTGGCTTCTGTGGCCCTGTTTGGTTTCTGCTTCTCTCCCTGTGTCTTCCTTTTCTCCTTCTTCAAGTTTCCTTGTCTAGTTTTTGTAGGGGAAGGAGCACCAAATAACTTTTTTGAACAAACTGAATGAAAAATAAGTCCAAATGTCCATTTCGATGGGTCAGTTTGGGGGGGTGGGGACCAGCCTGCAGGGTCTCCAAGGGCCTGCACTGCCCCTCCTGCTCACCCTGGAGCTCTTCTTGCTGACCCTGGAAGGCCACAGGCCCCCTCCCCACCTCCTTTCTTTGCCTCCTGCTCTGGGCTCTGAGCCACAGAGCTCGCCCATCCCACCACCTTCTACCTCCTTCTCAGGACGGCCGCAAAGACTGCTCCTGAGCGCCATCTACTGGCTACGTTCTTCGCCTCCTACTGCTGCGCTTCCTTCTTACACATTCCTGGCCCTGGGTCGCGGCAGGCGCATTGTCAGATGGTTGTACGATGTTTGCTGCTGTGCGTGCACACGCCTCGCAGCTCGCTCACCTCCGTGTGCAGCTCAGCGCTCCCCAGTGTGTTCACAGAGCTGCACCACCAGTTTTAGAGCACTGTCCCCGCCCAAGAAGAAGCCCCGCACCCCCAAGCAGCCACTCTCTGGTTCCCCTGGAGACCAGCACTGTGCGGCTGCCTGCCTCTTGCATTCGCCCCCTCTGGACTTTGACACGAAGGGAGTCGCATGCGGCAAGGCCCCCTGTGTCTGGCTGGCTTCCCCGAGCACCTGCGTCCAGGGTTCTCACACACTGCGGCCTGTGTCAGGGCGTCCTTCCTTTTATGGCCAAGTGATGTTTCATTACCAGCTAGGACCCCGTTCAACGGCTGATGGACGTTTCTGCCTTTTGGGCACCATGAATAACGCTGTCCTGAGCACCACACTCAGTGTGCGCGAACGTGTGTGTGCGCGTGTGTGTGTGTGGACCCTGTTATTCTCTGGAGGATCCGGCCAGGAGCAGAACTGCTGGACAAGCCCGCAACTCTTGAATCAGGTGAGGAGCTGCCGTGCGGCCTCCCAGAGGGGCCGCACCTGTCACGTCCCCAGCCATGGAGGAAGGCCCCAAATCCTCCTCAACGCTTGTCTTCTGGCTTTCTGATTCTGGCCATCCTAGCAGGTGTCAAGAGGGGTCTCACCGAGCTTGGTGGTAACGCTGTGAGCATCTTTCTGTGTGCGTATCTGCCATCTGTGCATCTTCTCGGGAGAATGCACAAGTCCTTTGTCCATTTAAGCCCTGGGTTAGCTGTCCCTTTGTCACTGAATTGCCGTAGTTCATATCTGGGACACAGCTCCTTGATCAGATGTATGGTTTGCATTTCCCCCAATTCTGTGAGTTGTTTTTTTTTTTTTTTCTACTTTCCCCATGATGCCCCTTGCAGCATAACTTTAGTTTTTGAAGAAGTACGATTTGCTTCTAGTTACCTGTGGTCTCGTCTCATCTAAGAAACCATTGACTGCGCCAGCACTGTGCGGATTCACACTCGTGTTTTCTTCTAAGAGTTTTATGTGTTAACTCTTGGATGCGTTTTGAGTTCACTTTCGTGTGGGGTGTGAGGAACGGCCGGAGTGCATCCTTGGCACGCGGATATCCAGGTGTGCCTGCACCATCCGTTGACAAGGCTCTCCCGTTTGGATTTTATCTTGGAACCCTTGTTGAAAAACCAACTGGCTATACCCTTGCGGCTTTATTGCTAGACTTGCAGTTCCATCTGACTGACACCCAGGTGCATCCTTAGCTGGTACCACATTGTCCTCCGTGGCCATTCCTAAAGTGGATAGATGTTCTGGATCGCAGAATTGAGAGAGAGAGAGAGAGAGAGAGAGAGAGAGAGAGAGAGAAAGAAAGAAGGAAACTTCCAAAGCCCGAAACTTCTGCCTGAGTGCCAGCCCCTGCCCACATGGCACTGCCCCTTCCCCATCAGCGTCCGGCACAGTTTCCCTGCAGACGGCGCCTGTCTCACTCCAGGAGGCTGCACAGGCGTGCCCCGCGGCTCGGGTGCTGCTCCGTTGGCCGTGGTGGGCCCGTGCTGCTGAGAGCCACACTCGTGTCTGTTGCAGATTGGTTGGGTCCTTGGCAAAGGCGAGGCCAGGCCCTGGTGCTGGTGAGGACGGGGAAGTGGCTTACTCAGAGGGCTTCCCTGGGATCGGATGGGGCTGGACTTGGCGGTGGCCCTCCCCGCTTGTAGCTGAAGGTCTGTGTCCCCCTCTGGTTCTGCAGTGACCGTCACGTCTTCATCTGGGGCCCCTTCTCTGCGCTGCTCTCTGCCTGCCTGTCCGCAGGAAGTGGGGCTCTCTGTGGTCTCAGTTTCCAGGGCCCCTCCTTTGTGGCTCTCTGAGGTGCTCTGATGGGAAGAGCTGCAGGGAGGAACCCCACAGTGCATTTCAGGCGCACCTTACAAATTACGCTCCCTCCTGCCTGCGGTGGGTCATCCCACCTGGGGGTCCTCGTGTTTGTTTTCACCTCCCAGTCTCTCCCTCTGATCTCCAATGCCGGGCAGGTGGCCTGCATTGAAAGGCACGCGTGGTCCCTGTCATGAAAACAACCAACTTTGGGGCCCACAGAGCAGGGATCACACTCGCAGCTCCGCAGCCCTCTGTGCTTGGCTTGGCCGAAGCCGGGCGGCTGCGGCAGGGGACGGCCGCGGCAGGGGACGGCCTTTCTGGAGGTGTCTGGAAGAGCACAGGTTCAAAGTCTGGAATCCGGCTGAAGCCGTCTGTCACCCGTTCCCAGGCCTCGGCCCTGCTGGCGCTGCTGCTACTGCTGGACGGGGGCATGCTCTCCTCGCCCGCGCCGCCCCCCGGCCCCCTGGAGAAGATCGGCCAGTACATCGACCTCCACCAGGATGAGTTTGTCCAGGTAGGAGCGGCTGCACTGCCCCGGGAGCTGGGCGAGATGCCTGCTTGCTGGGGGAGGTGGACTTTTTTGCCTGACAACTTAATCCCCTTACAAATTTGATTCCGTAGGGAATTAGAGGTCAGTACTCATTAGGCCTGTGTGAGATCACTGCCCCAGGCCTGCCACTACACGGGACCTTGCGGAGCGTCCCCAGCTCATGGGATCCCGCAGTGTCCACCTGGGACGGCAGCTCTGATCAAGCTGTACTTAACGCCCCAGGTCCTGGCCCCCTGCTGTTCTTCTGCACCCGCCCCGCTCCTCCTGCTTCAGACTCCTTCCCTGTGGTCCCCACCCCCAGCTGGCCCCAGCTGGCCGGCCACACCTGCGCAGTTGCTCAAGTGAGGTCCGGGCAGAGCTGAGGGGCCAGAGTCTCTGAGAAGCCGGCGTTGTATGCACGGCAGCCTGGGTGGAACATGACCTTTATCTCTACCCTCACGGCCCTCTACTCCCAGAGTGTGGGAGGAAGGGGAGCTGGAGGCCGGCATGGGAGAGGGGAGAGCGAGGGCTGGCTGTAGCTCCAGTCCCGCTGGGCAGCTCCCAGCTCTGCTTTCCACCCTTCTATGGGCCACACACCCCCCACCCCATGCTGCGGCGTTGTTGCTTTTGCTCACCAGCCTGTGAGCTCCCTGGGGCCTCACTGGACTTTGGGCCCTGGGCCCCCAAACCATCTGGCGCGTGGTCGGCACTAGGTATATGTTAATGGAATCAACGCACCACTTGCAGGGCTATTCTTGTGCAAACAATTAGATAGGTGCAAAGATGAGCGTCCAGGCCAGGTTCCAAAGTTTAAGCTGTGTGCAGCCCCCCACCCCCACCCCACTGGAGAGCTGACGTGACACGGGGGCCTTCTGGGGTGGGATTTCCAGAACAGGCTGCAGCCACGAGGCCGGGAAAGGCTGGGGGTGGGGTTGGGTGCTGGTTTGGGCCTCTTCCTGCCCCTTCCTCTGTACCTAAATCCGTTCAATTCAGGGAGAACCCAGTCGCATGGGCTCTACAAATTCTACTTTAAGAATTGTGACGTGCAAAATTCTCTAAATTACAATACAAATGAAAGTACTGTATCCAGGATAGAGAGAGCCCCAGAAAAGAAGCTAGGAAGTGGAGTTCGAGAGGAGTTGTCCAAAATACGGGCATCTCTTCAGGAAAGTGACAACTGTACCGGTCCCAGCCCCGGGCTGTGACTGTGCATGGGTCGTCGCCATGCCCCTGCAGGTAGGCAGCTCAGTCCTCTGCACAGAAGGGACACCTCGCAGACCAACAGGTGCAGCCAGGGGGTGGCGGCGAATTGTAAATACAGAGCGTGGCCAGGAGGAGCCAGCAGAGGCCGCTGCGGGGATAACTGCTGTGAGCCAGGGTGGCCCAGAGGCGTCAGGGGCACTGGAGGGAAGTCAGGTGTCCCCGGGGAAGGCCGCTGCCCTGATGGGGCGGGGAGGGGACCAGCTCTTGGCTCCTAGGAACTAGAAACTGCAGAGAGGAACTTGCCTGGGTTTGCAAGCCTGCTGGACCCCCTGGGGCACCTGCTCCATCTCATGGCCCTGGCCTCTGGTTCGCGACCAAACCCCAGTGCACAGCCAGTTACTCCCGCAGGACCCCATCTGCACTCGTGTAGCCTCACCGAGGGTCCTGGGCCCCCTCAGGCTAATCCTGCATTGCCTCTCTGCACAGACACTCAGGGAGTGGGTGGCCGTGGAGAGCGATTCTGTCCAACCCGTGCCTCGTCTCCGGCAAGAGCTGCTGCGGATGATGGCCATGGCTGCCGAGAAGCTCCAGCGCCTGGGAGCCAGCGTGGACTCCGTGGACCTGGGTTCTCAGCAGGTGCTGTCGGTCTCCCTCCTGCCCCAAAACGGCTGCTTTTGTGGGCATCAGCCACGTCTTCCCAGGATGGTGACAAGAGGGGGCTTTCCCTGACCAGCAATCAATACCCCCCTCAATCGCGACTAAACCTGCCCCCCTTGTGGGCCTATCAGGACTCCCAAGGTTGGGAGCCAGTGGAGGAGGCAGGAAGGACAGCTGATTTTGGAAAGCACCCCTCTCCCCACTCCCCCAACCTCCTTGTACTATTTGCTTTTTTTGCAGGGATTGCTCAAATTTCTCCCAAATTCCCCTTTCCCATCAATGTCTCTGCTTCTTTCTCAAAGGCCCCGTGTACAGCTCTGCATTATTTTATTTTAAAAAATCGATTTATTTTATTTGCAATGCAGAGAGAGAGAGAGAGAGAGATTGTCCATGTACCATGCATGGGGTTCATTCCTCCATGGCTGCATCAGCCAGGTTGTGGCCCAGGAGCCTGGAACTCCATCTGGATCTCCCACATGGGTACTTGGACCATCAGTGCCTGCTTTTCCAGGCCATTAGCAGGGAGCTGGATCGGAAGTGCAGCAGCCAAGATTCGAACTGGTGCTCATATGGGATGGCGCATTGCAGGCATTGGCTAACCTGTTGTGCTACCGCGTCAGCCCGTGCACTGCATTCTGTCATCAGAACCTTGTGCTGTGGCTTCGGCCAGCCCCAGAAGTATCTGCCCCCCATTTTAATGCAGCTGAGATCTGAGTTCTTGTTGAAGAGCACGTCCAAGTACCCTTTGAGGGCGAGCTCACGGAAGGGCTGCACTGCCCATTATGTTTTATGTTTAATCAGCGTTTTAGAGATGCAAAAACACAGGATGAGCTCTGCGGAGACAGGGACCGGCCCCCCGGTGCCAGGCCTGAGTTTTCTGCACGTGTCATAGAGGACACATTAAAACAGCACGACTGTTTTCCTCTGCAGCTGCCTGGTGGACAGAGTCTTCCTCTACCGCCCATCCTACTGGCCGAGCTGGGCAACGACCCGAGGAAACCCACTGTGTGCTTCTACGGCCACCTGGACGTGCAGCCCGCGAAGCAGGGCGACGGGTGGCTGGCAGACCCGTACACGCTGACGGAGGTGGACGGTCAGTGACCCTCAAGCCCAGGGATGCTGGATGAAGACTCTCGGCCGGGCCCCTGACCTCAGCCTGCTCCAACCTGTCGCTAGCAAGAAGCAGAAAGGCTGTTCCCGGGGCTGCCACGCAGCTCTTTCATTTCCGGGGCAAATGATGAACTTTGTGCCCCTGGATGGGGGAGGGGGGGCGGGTCTCAGGTTCTCAGGAAATTGGTCATCTACTCACACGTTTGTCTTCTTTTTTTAAAACTGGAGAACAAACGTATTTTAAAATAGTTATTTATTTGAAAGGCAGAGAGACAGACACGGATCCTCCATCCGATGGCTCACTCCTCAGCCATCTGCAATGGTCAGGGCTGGGCCAGGCTGGAGCCGGGAACTCCATCCCGGCCTCCTATGTGGGTGGCAGGGACCCCCTACTACTTGAGCCATCACCTGTAGCGCTTGAATCCAGGCCCTCAGATGTGGATGTGGGTCTCCCAACTGGTATCTTAACCACTAGGCCAGGCACCTGCCCTGTATTTTTGTCTTAGTTAGAATTCGTATTTTATAAAGAATAGAGTAAGGAAGGTTAATAGACGTACCCACATATCTTTTCCCATTCGTCTGCTGATTGTAGACTCTCACAGCCGCTGATATTCCACAGCACATCCTCGGGTCTCTTCAGTGAACTTGGATAAAATAGTCGTCGACCACAAGGCCAAGGGGGATCTCTGTGCGTTCCAAGTTAGCTTATTTTATCTGACCTACTCGTGACCATCCCAGTCGTGCGAAGAAATCCCACCTGGCGATTCAGAGCCACATGGTGTCTGGAACATCAGAACACACTGTTACACCAGGACCCATGAAACAGCGCTTGCTCCTGGCTCACTCAGCAGAGGCAGCCACACTTCCTGAAAATTCTTCCTTTGCGTTTACAGGAAAACTCTATGGCCGGGGAGCCACAGACAACAAAGGCCCTGTCTTGGCTTGGATCAATGCTGTGAGCACCTTCGGCGCCGTGGAGCAAGTAGGTGGCTGTTTGGGATGGAGGGCGGGGGACATGCTGGTGACAGAGGATGCCTGCAGGCTTGCGGTAGCTTTCGGCGGTCCTTGGAGGAGTGTGCCCCCGTGACATCCACCTGCAGACGAGAGCTTACCCAGGGCAGCCTGCTAGTGACAGCAACCACGCTCTGAGGACATGTTAAAACACAAAACCCAACCCAAACATGACAACCTTGTGGCTGAGCTACTGTTTGCTCTGACTTGTCATTTAAAAAAAAAAAAAAAAAATCTTTGTCCTTGTCATCTTCCCTTTTTTTTATCACTAGCACAGACACACAAACTCCTAAACCTGAGTTGGCTACTTGATAAGGTACTGAGATATAGATAACTGCTGCAACACAGCCTTTTTTTTTTTATTTTTTTAAAAATGTATTTATTTGTGGGCTGGTGCCGCGGCTCACTAGGCTAATCCTCCACCTGCGGCGCCGGCACACCAGGTTCTAGTCCCGGTCGGGGCAGCGGATTCTGTCCCAGTTGCCCCTCTTCCACGCCAGCTCTCTGCTGTGGCCCGGAGTGCAGTGGAGGATGGCCCAAGTGCTTGAGCCCTGCACCCGCATGGGAGACCAGGAGAAGCACCTGGCTCCTGGCTTCGGATCAGCGCGGTGTGCCGGCCACAGGGCGCCGGCCGCAGTGGCCATTGGAGGGTGAACCAACAGCAAAGGAAGACCTTTCTCTCTGTCTCTCTCTGCTCTCTCACTGTCCACTCTGCCTGTCAAAAGAAAAAAGAGAATGTATTTATTTGAGAAGCAGAGTTAGAGAAGTTGGGGGGCGGGGTGAGATAGAAATCTTCTATGCACTGGTTCACTACCCAGATGGCTGCAATGGCCAGAACTGGGCCAGGTCAAAACTCAGGGCAGGAGCCCCACCCAGGACTCCCATGTGGGTGGCAGGGGCCCAAGTACTCGGCCATCTCTGCTGCTTTCCTCACGGGGAGCAGGATCTGAAGCAGAGCAGCCAGGACTCAGTCTGGTGCCCCAAGATGGGATATTGTCATCGCAGTCAGAGGTTTAATCCCTGCACCGTGAAGCCCACCCTACTGGACAGGCTACGCCCTGGGGGCTCTTCCTTTGGGTGCCTGGGGGCTTCTACCAGGTGTGCTGTGCAGTTGCCTCAACTGTTATGCAATGGAGGACCTTCCTGGGCCCAGGTTTGCATTTTTAACCACCTGAGGCCAGGTTCCCTAACCAGTCTTCTACCAGCCAATGTGCTTCAACCCCTGATGGTGGAATCCAGCTGCGTGGCCGCGGGGCTCAGACTCTGCACTGTGGAAATGGCTGCCTGGATGTGGGTGCCATGCGGAAGGCTGGCGACCCGTGTTGCCCAGACATGGCGCTTCTTGCTCCCACGGGAGCTCGAGGGGGACCTGGCCTTGGAGCCCAGCCCCTCTCATTCCCCTCAGGGCCCTGGAACCTGCTGCTGAGGAGGACTGGCTCCAAGGTCAGGGACACCTGTGAGGGGCTGGGAAGGGCATGAGGGAGGGAGGGCAGTCGCCACCACCCCACTCCCAAGGGCTCCCCCGGTAGCTCCCCTCTAGCTGCGGCCTGGACGCGGCAGTGGAGGAAACACAGAGCACTTACCGTGTGCCAGACCCGGCGAGAGGCCCGGGACTGACGTGCAGGCACCAGCAGCCCTGGCCTTGGTGATGCTCACCCTGCCCCCTCACTCACTCTGGGCTTCTTAGCACCTTCCCCTTCCGCTGAGCGCACGTTGCGGAGGTGCCTCCTTTTAGAACAGGAAGTCTGCCAGCAGCAATTTTTAAATCCCAGGACTGAGATTTTAATCAAATATGCAGAAGCAGCTGATATTAACACTGTTCAGTGTGGCCCTCTGGCGTCAGCGAGGCTTTGTGCTGGCTCCGAGTGGCGGCAACACACAGGAAAGAGAGCTGTTTCCTGATCTGACCCTACAAAGTATCAGCACCCAGGGTGCACCGAGGAGTCTGTGAAACTAACCTTAAAACTACACGGCCTTAAAGAAAAAGTCCTGTCCAGCATGTCTACCTCTTCTCATTAGCAAGGCTTTAATTCAATCAAGTGCTTTGAACACTGGCTATTTAAGAAGGAAACAGGGCCCATTTGTTGGGCTCATGGGCTAAAAGCAAAGTGGGGCTGCATCACCCAGCAAGCCCCCTGCTGACCTGGGCAGAGGCTTGGGGAGCAGAAAAGCCTTTCTGAGACAAAACAGGTTTGGGACCGGGTTTCAGCTGGGGGGAGACGAGAGTGGGAGTCGGTCTCTGGGTGCCACCGCCACGGGTACACACAACACCACGTGGGGCGGCCCCAGGCTGGCCCGAGGCTTCCAGGGTCCATCTTTGGGGGTGCCCCTCCCTGGTCCCTCCATGGGTGCGGCCCTGGACGTTGGCAGTGTCCTTCCCTGGAGACAGTTTCGTCCGATGCCAGGGGGCGGCCTCTCGGGGGGTTATTTTCCACTGAGACACAAGCAGATGAGGAGGGAGTTAACTACTCCTGACTTAACTCCCTTATCTCACGGAGAAAGGCAAGCTGGAGAAATCAGGGTGCGTTCCTGGCTGGGTCCTGCTGACCACTGCAAACCTGTCTTCTTATCCACGATGCTCACTTAGCTGAACAAGCTCTGAGCATTTGCTATGGCCTGGGCTTCCCACCTGCCCACACATACTCCTTCCACGCTTCCCCCCTCTCTCTCCTCTCTTCCCTCTCCTCTCTCTCCTCTCTCCTCTCTCCTCTCTCCTGTCCCCCCCCCCCCCATTCCTTTGGGGTAAGTAATACTTATAAGAAAGAGCCTAAATAAATTCTGAAATCTGCCTTGCTTTTCAGATTTCAATCCCGCCGCGCCTCGTTTTCTGACCTGTGAGCTGGCAGGGCTCATTTCTGCCTCACAGACTTGTTGAGAAGTTCAAGCAAAGAAAGAAAGATCCACGAGGCCCTCTGGTGGCACCAGGCCCCTCCTGAGGGTCAGGATCTCGCTCGCTCCCTCTCTCCTGGCCTTGTCCACAGAGAACTGGAACCATGTCACTTCACTGTGTTGTTCTCCTAGGAGGCAGGATGAGTGTTAATGCCCACATGTCACAGAGAGGTAGCTGCTGATGGTGACCGGGCACACCCTGGGTGTGAAGAAGCAGCGTGGACTCTACACAGGCCAGGGTCCTGGCCCAGTCCTCCTCCAATGGCTTGATTTGTGAATTGTATTGATTTACTCATTTTTATTTGAGAGGCCAGGGGACACAGAACAAGGCAGATTGAGAGAGCTTCCATCTGATGGTTCACTCTTTTTTTTTGACAGGCAGAGTGGACAGTGAGAGAGAGAGACAGACAGAAAGAAAGGTCTTCCTTTGCTGTCGGTTCACCCTCCAGTGGCCCCCGTGACCGGCACGCTGCGGCCGGCGCACCGCGCTGATCTGATGGCAGGAGCCAGGTACTTATCCTGGTCTCCCATGGGGTGCAGGGCCCAAGCACTTGGGCCATCCTCCACTGCACTCCCTGGCCACAGCAGAGAGCTAGACTGGAAGAGGAGAAACCAGGACAGAATCCGGCGCCCCAACCGGGACTAGAACCCAGTGTGCCGGCGCCGCAAGGCGGAGGATTAGCCTAGTGAGCCGCGGCACCGGCCCTGGTTCACTCATCAAAGGTCCTCAACAGGTAGGGCTAGGCCAGGTCAAAGACAGGAACTCAACCCAGGTGTCCCATGTGGGTGGCAGGGACCCAACAGCTTGAGCCAGCACCTGCTGTCTCCCAGTGTCTGCATTAGAGGGAGGCTGTAGTCAGCAGTGGAGCCAGGACTGGAACTCGGGCACTTCCGCTAGGAATGTAGGCATTCCCTCCACTAGGCCAAAAGCCCACCCCAACTTTGTGCTTTATTAAATATGATTTGGCAGAAAACCCTTAGAAATGCCAATGCAAAAAAAAAAAAATTCCAACGGCTCTCAGCAGTTGTTGGAAGTTAAATGTTAACGAAGAACTTGCAGTGATCAAGATCTCAGAAATTTAACTCAGCTTTCTGAGATGCACAAAAACGCCAGCGGTCTGTTTGAACAAATCATTTTCCCAGAATGCCCTCCTCCAACTGCACCGGGGAAGGTCACTCGTCTTCCAGCACGTAATCCTCTACCCAGCTTGCATGTGTTAATCCGCGCAGAGTCAATCCCACTCTTAGAGCTGATTAGCATGTTTGTACTGTGTCGTTTATCTGCATATAATTACTTCCACGGGGATTTCTCCCACTCCTCTGCTCAGGAAAACACTCTGACCTCTCTTCTGAATGTGGCTCTCCAAGATATGAAGTTAGGAATTATAAAGGCACAAAAAGATCAAAACCAAATGGCAGACAAAACACATTGTAAAAATTTTAAAGGAGCTGTGCCATGCTCTAATATTAACTAGAGAAAAACTCAAGCTCCATTTACTGCAAGATCAAAGCCTTTGAATAAGTTAAAAGGCAGATTGAAATCATCGCTGAAAAATAACAGATACTTGAAATAAAAGTGATCCGGAGGCTTAGCAGTCTTTCAAAGGAAAAAGTCCTCATTTATCATGCTCAGAATTATGAGAACAGAAAAGGGATTTGTAGCCGAGTAACCTTTCTTGAAAAATGCCTTTTGGAGAGAAGGAGGAAATGTTCTTTCTGCAGCAGCAGAGACAGCACCTTGGTGCAGCTGCTGCTTTTTCCTGAGGAATTCCTGCCCCAAATTCTTCCGCGTGGCGTCGAGTTGCTGGGCTGTGCTGGCGAACACACAGTGGGCATCCCCGAGGCCTTTATCATCTTGGTTAAAGCAGAGCTGCTGGCAAGGTAGAAAATGCAAGCGTTGAATGTTCCTGGGGATTTCGGTGCTTGGCCGGACCCACGGCCCCGACTCCGCAAAGCCGAGTGGGCAGGGGTGCCGCGTGTCTCCTCCTGCTGCAGGACCTGCCCGTGAATGTCAAATTCGTCCTTGAAGGCATGGAGGAGGCGGGCTCTGTGGGCCTGGAGGAGCTGGTTCGCAGAGAGAAGGAGCGCTTCTTCGCGGGCGTGGACTACATCCTGATTTCTGATAACCTGTGGCTCAGCCGGAAGAAGCCTGCACTCACCTACGGCACGCGAGGAAACAGCTACTTCCTGGTGGAGGTATTCGGAGATGGCTCTGGGGGCTGGGAACAGGATGAGGGGAAGCTCTTCTGAGACCCAGCCTGTACCCGGGACTGCAGCCCGGGGTCCCCGTTCTCGGGGCAGCCCGGGTTCATGAGGCCTCCAGCACTTGGGGCCGTGTGCCTGTGTGCACCCCTCTCAGGAGAGCGTCAGAGGCGCTTTGACTTGGAACCAGGGCTGTGGAACTTGGAGGCCACAGGAGCAGCCCACGGGAGGTGGGGCCACCACCTGGCCAGGGGCTGCGAGTGCCAACGTCACAGATGCAACTGCCAACGTCAAGGGCAAAGAGAAGGCCACTGTCGTCGCCCAGGCTCCTGCGAGGGGCAGCCTGGTGCAGGCCCTGGACCCTGAACTGGTGCTTGAGTGGGCACCCTGAAGGCCCCTGCAGGCGGCTGTGACGGCCACACAGTCACTTTCCTTTGCTTTCTGTCCCCCTTCCCCCCAACACACAGGTGACTTGGCATAGTACTCAGCGTTTAAGATCAGAAAGTTCCCTGTGTAAATAATTAGCTGGGTAAATAATTAGCTATTTACCCACTTCGGTTTATTTTCTCACTTCACAGTGTCTGCAGACCCCATCCAATCCCCGGGGAATTGTGAGGTCTGAATGCTATGGCCAGGAAGAAAACACACATTATTATGCCTGGGGCTACTGGATCCAGGCTCTGAGCTCCAGGAGTTGTGTGGCTACGAGCCAGAGAGCCACAGGGAGAAGATGAGCAAGTGAGGGGGAGAGAGGAAACAGGGCGTCCTGTAGAACCCTCTGTCAAGGCACCTGGCCATGAGAAGCAGGCACGTGGTAGAATAGCGGCAGTGACTGAGGCGGGGGAGACCTGAGAGTCAAGGGTATGCGGGAGAACGAAGGTGCTTAGGGGCTGGGAGTGGAGGCGACCCTGAGCCAAGGGAAGGCATCAGCCTCTTCTATGGGGGTCGGGTGCAGCGCTGCTGTTTTGCTGTGCTGGCCTCTGTGTGTTACTGTTGTGCAGGGGGGAGGTTCCCCTGCAGAGAAGCAACGGCTTGAAGTGGCCGCTGTGGCAACGCGTCAAGAGGCAACGCTTGAAGAGGCGTCAAGCGGCGGTGAGGCCCCGTCTGAACAGATGGGTCACTTTCTGCAGCTGTGCTCAGTAGTCAGAGACAGAAGTGGCCCATGTGAGTGGGGCCGACCCGGGGTTGAGGTTGACTGTGGAGGGTGTGATGGAGAAAGGAGGGACGAGCCAGCCGAGAGAGATCAAAGTGATGAGAGGCGGCTTTTTGGTCGTGTCGGGGAGGACGGTAGGTTGGAGAATGGTGGAAAGGTTGAGAAACTAGATGCTTTGATGAGGACCAGGAACAGGTGGTATGGAAGGGGCACGAGAGAAGAGAGACGATCGGAAGGGGGATTTCAGTTAAGATTTCGGAGGTGAGACGTGTAAACCCTGAGAGTGCTTTAGCTAGTATTATTGCCTAATAGGATAACGGCCTGGACTAAAGTGATTACATGGACGTTTCAGCTGGCGGTATAAAGTCAGATGGGAGCAGGCCACGGCGGGCTGGGCAGAAATGTCAGACGGACGAGCACTGAAGACAGAAATCAAAACCACACACACAGCCCGTGTGGAATTGCTAACCATGTACGGTGTGAACAGAAGTCAAGCGGGTGGGCAGTCATTGTAGCAGGAGCTTCTGAATTCCAGAGACCGGAAGCATCCCCAGCAGAATGGCCCGTAAGCCACCAGAAAGCTTAGGGCCGGCGTTTAGGTAACAGGTCAGCCCCACAGGGACAAACATTTAAGGGCACGGAGCTAGGAAACGACGCCACTTGAGTTCCTGAAGACCTGAGTAGACAGGAACTTGAGCTGCAGAGGCGAGAGAAGGAAAGAAGTCGCCGGAGGAGCGACATCAGGGGACTGTGCGGATGGCAGGAGGACAACAGGGGAAGGACCAGGAGGAGGGCTCTTTGCGGTGTGGGGTGGAACGGTACAGCACCAACAGTTTGGCCAAGGTGGGCTGGCGGTCTGGGCTGGAACTGTGTTTGTGGACAGGTGAGGCATGGAGGGGCATCGGGAGATCCAGGAGACGGTGGGACGTGCAGAGGTGGGGTGACGAGGGACAGGAGCCAAGGCCAGGTCTGCAGTCACCGCCTGGGTCCTGAGAGCGCCCGCTGCATGAGAAGCTGTTGCTGGAGGAACCAGTAAGTCCTCTCCTCTCCTCTCTTCACCCGTTTTTCAGGTGAAGTGCAGAACCCAGGATTTTCACTCGGGAACCTTCGGCGGTATCCTCCACGAGCCCTTGGCCGACCTGGTTGCTCTTCTTGGTAATCCTTTAGTTCATTTCACTTTTTTAAGCATCAAGGCGACTAGTGAAAAACAGTTCTTTTATTTGTTTTTCTTTTCTGAGAGGTAGAAAGTGACTGAGCGAGAACTCCCCTCCACTAGTTCTCTCCCCAGATTCCCACTGCTCTGAGCCCGCAGCCCAGAGCTCTGTCCAGGTCTCCCACTGGGGTAGCAGGAACCTCATTCCTTGAGCCATCACCACTGCCTCCTAGGGTCTGCAGTAGCAGGAAGCTGGAGTCAGAGGCCGGGGCCAGGGATTGAACCCAGGCACTCTGAGCTGGGACAAGGGCATGCTAACCACCAGAAAGTGCCCACCCCTATAGTACAGTTCCATTTCACTCCTGTGTCTCTCTCTTCCTTTGGTATCTGAAATGGCTCAGAAGCAGAGGGAAGCACAAGAAAAATGGGTTCAATTTCCCATCCCCTAGGCTTAGAGTTAAGTCCATGTTATTTCTCTCTGTGGACAGAGACTCTGCTTGGAACCACACTCCCTTCCCTTTATTGCATGTTGTGGCACACCGGCCCTCCTCAAGGAAAAGAGGCCAGAGACCAAAGTGTGCAGAGGTCTGAGAGGCCGTCCCTGACTCTCTCACTGCAACTTCTAGAATGGGGTGGGCGGGCAGTCATGGTAATCCAAGCCCCTGAACCACAAGCTCAGGTACAGAGACCCGGCATGACAGTTCTGAATGAAGTTAACAGTGATGACCAGTGGGAAAGGCGTAAGTGATGTCCAGGCCAAGAGCCTCTCATAGCTCTTTGTAGATGGAGCCCCATGGCAGCTGGGCCTGAAGCTGCCAGGGTCTGTGGCTCTGGGAGAGAGGGAGTAGGTCTGTCTTGGCTCTGCCATAGGCCACCTGCACGGTGCTCGGTGAGTTAATTATGCTCTCTGGTCCTGGGTTTCCTCCTTGGTAAACAGAGGACAACTGCATGTCTACTTGCTGAGTGTGGTTTTGGATCCAGTGAGAAGAACATGTGGGTGACTCCCCCTCGTGGCTGCAGCATAGAGTGTCCATCTGTGGCCAGTGAAGCACAGGTTGTCCATCAGTGGTCGGTGGACTCAGGGTGCCCATGCTGGTCAGTGGAGCACAGGGTGTCCATCTGTGGCCAGTGGATAATAGGGTATCCATCTGTGGCCAGTGGACTCAGGGTGTCTATCCATGGCCAATGGACCATAGGGTACCCATCGATGGCCAGTGGAACAGGGTATCCATGGTGGTCAGTGGACCATAGGGTGTCCATAGTGGTCAGGGAGAGCACAGGGTGCCCATGGTGGTCAGGGGAGTACAGGGTTCCATCAGGGGTCAGTGGACGCAGGGTATCCATCTGTGGCTACTGGAGCACAGGGTGTCCACTGATGGCCAGTGGAGCACAAGGTATCCATCTGTGGTCACGGGAGCACAGAGTGTCCATCAGTGGTCAGTGGACTCAGGGTGCCCATGGTGGTCATTGGAGCACAGGTTGTTCATCCGTGGCCAGTGGACCACAGGGTGTCCACATATGGCAGTGGGACAGGGTCTTCACAGCCTGAGAGAGGAGCTGTTGCCTTGCCAAGGACTCCAGCGCGGCTGTCAGATACGCCAGTGCCCCTTGGCTTCATTTGTCGAGATTGCTGTGGTTCTGTGTGGCACGGAGACACCCGAGTTCTCCAGGTGTGCCCAGCACCAAACCACTGCCCTCACCTCCTGTGGGCTGCCAGGAGTGTGTGACAGGAAGACCACATTTTTCCTGGAAAGCCAAGATGCCCAGGCTTGCTCTTCCTGGTAGCTCTTCTCCTAGTCAGGGCTGCCCAGGGCAGATTCCCTGGGAAGAAAACAAAAACATGATCTTCAGGGGTCTCCTGGCAGGAGCTTGTCCAGGGTCCTCGCAGGTGCACTTGCTTTTATATTCATAATGGATACTTTTTTTTTAAAAAAAGACTTGCTTATTTATTTGAGAAACAGAGAGGTCTTCCATCCACTGGTTCACTCCCCAAGTGGCCACAACGGTCAGAGCTGGACTGATCTGAAGCCAGGAGCTTCTTCCAGGTCTCCCACACAGGTGCAGGGGCCCAAGCACTTGGGAGCTGGATTGGAAGTGGAGCAGCTGGGACTTGAACTGGCGCCCATATGGGATGTCGGTGCTGCAGACTGTCACTCCCCCTCTTCATGGAGGAACGACACTAAACCCTGCCTAGGCTTCATATCCAAGTCACGGCACCATTATGTCGTTCCCCCTCTTCGCGGAGGAACGACACAGGACCCTGCGCTGTTCTTTCGTCTGCTCGGCCCTCCCCGGGTTTTCTGCTGGTTCTTCCCGGGTTGGCTGCTGTCCCTTCCACCTCCGTGGAAGGGCGGTTCCCCCTGCCACATTCCCCACTTCCGCGGGGGAGCGGCACACCGCCGGCCGGCTCTCTCGGGGGCTGCACAGGTGTTCCTTCGGATGTTCCCCTTAGATGTTCCTGGTGCATGCCATCTCTCTCCTCTTTTATAGTCCTCCTCCGCCAATCCCAACTCGGCTGCCCACACGCCGAGTACGCTGCTCTCCTCCAATCAGGAGCAGGTCCCACAGTTTATTGGTTGAACTGGAGGCAGCTGTATAGAAGTTCTTACTCCCTTCTCAGCGCCATATTGTGGGAGAGCAGATGCATAGAATAAGTCTTAATTCCAGTAACTTAGTCTAGTCCGAGTTGCTCCCAGTTGCTCCCCACACAGACGGAGGCTTAACCTACTGTGCCACAGCGCCGGCCCCGACTGATGCTCTTTTAACAGAAGGCGTTCAGATACTATGTAAGCGCCAGACTTCACAATCCTTTGATCTGCCCCTTCTGACACATGTAGCTCCTTTATGCAAATCTTCGTGTGCCCCTCCTGGGTGAATTATAAGATGCACCCCTCTGGCTTGGAGGTCCTGGCTGGTCCTGTCAGCCTGAGGGACCAAGCTGCCGGTCTCTGCCAAGTCGTTATCAGCATCTTCTGCTGTAGAGCTTCATCCTTTCTTCCCAGCCCCACGTTCAGTAATGGGATCTCTGCAACCCCACCATCGATCCATGGCTCTGTCTACCTGTGCATCCAGGATCTATTTGTTCATCTTCCACCTTCTCGTTGTCCTAAACTATAATTCCTGGATGATACTTCCCACGCTGGACACTTTCAGAGGACGAGCTCTTTCCCTTTCACAGGTTGGAACAGTTTTCACAGGAACCCTGTGAAACCTCTGTGGTTTGTGTCTCCCTCTCTCTCTGTAACTCTGCTTTTCTCCTGTTGACCTGCCCTGTACCTTCACGCCGAGTCTTTGCAGCTGGACCATGAGCAGGGTCTGTTCCAGGAGCATTGTTGCAGCTCTGTCCTTACACAGAAGGTTGCCGGAACAAGTTCACGGCTCTATGCTCCAGGGTGGACTTGGTGTTGGTATTATTGATGGTGTTTTATGCTTTCAATTTCGGTGAGGATGAGGGAGGCAGACAAATTCAATGACAGCCAGTCCTAGTCCTTCAGCACCAGCTGTTCTGATGTTGGTTTTATTTGTTGTTTACTTGAGACACAACAAAGAGAAAAACAGTGATAGAGACAGATCAACAGACAGGCAGAGAGAGAGAGCTTCTATTCACTGGTTCACTCCCCAGATGCCTGCCGTGGCTGGGGCTGGGTGAGGCCAGAGCCAGGAGTCAGGAACTTGCTTCAGGTCTGCCATGCGGGTAGCAGGGGCCCTGGTTCTTGAACCTCCTCCACTGCCTCCCAGGGTGTGCATGGCTGGAAGTTGGAGTCAGGAACTGGAGGCCAGCATCAAACCCAGGGCTTCTTGTGGGCTTCTTACCTCCCGGGCTTAACGCTTGCTTCCATTTTTCAACTTGAATCTGACACTTATTTAAAGCACAGTGTAGGTCACTGGGCTAAATGAGGGGAGGGCTGTCCCTCGGGATTTGTGCAAAATGATCTGCAACCCGGCGCCTGCAATGCAGCAACACAAGGGGTGGAAGTCGGGGGGGGGGGTACGTGGGGACCAGGACCGTAGCAGTGGAACGGATAGTTGAACAGAGGGCAGTGCTGGCTCCCCCAAGTCTGCCGCCTCTCCTCCCTCCAGCCTCATGCTGTGCCTCCTGAGCTCACCCTGCAAGTGTGGGGAGCTGTCACACAGCACACTGCTCCATCCCGTTTCCTGGCTGGAACTGGGTAGCGCAGAGCCGGGCCACCTGCTGATCTGCTCACGTGGCACTGCACTTGTTGCCTTTTTTCTTGGCTGTCTTCACACGCCAGCACTGACCTGCTGTCTAGAACGTGGCGGGGCCCAGTAACCTCATGTCGGCTGCATCAATGGTTTGGAGTCTTCACCCATGCTTTGCACTTGTTGACGTGGGGTGAAAGTGTAGTGTGACACAATAATTTTCTGCCACTGATATTGTCAAAATATAATACTGAGAATATAGATCATCTGTTTATGAAGTATCTTTACTTGAGTAAAAAGTTCCAGCTGTGTTGAGGATCAAGTTATCTTTCCTTCAGACAATTTTGTGTCATTCGTATCCATTATTACACAGCTGTATACATACATATATATACACATATGTATATGTACATTTTTGATAAGTGTTTTCTCCAGGGTGTGAGCAGTGCTTACTGAATCTGGACACCTGCCTCCTCTGCAGATGCCCACGGATGACGTCTTCCATCCCCGCTGGCCGCTGTGGTGTCTCATAAGGCAGAGCAGTGTGTATGCTTATGAACTATTCAGCGGTCATGATCTATCCCTCACAGGCTAGGCCCCAAGGGCGTGAGCCTCTGATGCAAAATGAGTATTTGCCTGTACGTTACGATTATGGTTTGTGTATGTGTGTGTGCCGAGAGAGAGATCAAGGAGGCACGCTGGAACTGTCCAGTGTCTCAGACATGTATGTGCCATGGTTTTAGTATGACCTGACCCCTGGACCCGAGCAGGACCTTACACCCCGAAGTCGTAAGTCAGCGGTACCAAGTCGGTGGAAACTTAAGCCAATGCCGGCGTTGAGGAGGTGGGCCTGCTGGGGGGTTTCCCTTTGCTGGAGGGGGCCCTCCGGAGGGTGCTTCCAGGCAGGCTGATTGCAGTAGCCTCTGCTGGCCCAGCCACCGTCCCTGCTGTTAGCCGCAGCATCTGTCACCCTCACAAAGGCCAAGCCGATGGGGGCCACCTGCACTTGGACTTGATCCTTCAGAACGCTGAGCCAAGATAAACCTTCCTTTGAAAGTGGCTTGCCCCAGGTCTTCCGTTGTGGTAGTTGTAAGCTGACTAGTACAGTAATATGTGTAGGCCTTCATATATAATGTGTATGTACATATATTTTTAAATGTTTTAATAATGAACATGTATTACCTGGGAACTCAGGATAAAATTAAACTAAAAAAATGAACTTTGTGTGTGATGCAAAGTTGAGAAGTTGAGCGTGGGTGAGTCCCACTGAGGAATGCCTGTGGGGTGCAGACTCCTGTGTTTTCTGTCCGACCGTTGGCCCGCTGAGCCATACAGTGGGTCTGCTTGCAGCCCAGCCTGCCTGGTGACCAGCACCCCCCTCTGACGGTCACAATGAGGTGCACCCTGTGGCCGCCGTGGGGAACAGGGATGGTCAGGCAGGGGAGCCATCCTTGGCCCAGCTCCGGGTCCTGCTTCAGCCACTGACGTATCCACGTGGCCTGTTTTCTGTGTGTGTCGCAGGGAGCCTGGTAGACTCCTCTGGCCACATCCTCATCCCTGGAATCTACGACTCCGTGGCTCCGCTTACAGAAGATGAGAAAGACACGTACAAAGCCGTCGATCTGGATCTCGAAGAATATCGCAACAGCAGCCAGGTGGAGAAGTTCCTGTTCGAGACCAAGGTACGGCCACAAATGCATGGAAAATCTGAAAAGAGTGACGGTAAAGAATCGTGTTAGCCCACTGTCCAGTGTACTGTCTGGAGCCTGAAGCAGACGTTCCTAGGCGGGTTTTGATGTTCATGGCCACTCTCCTGTGTGCTTCACTGGGCACTGGTTTCAGACCCAACCGAGAGCGCTCACTCACTCCCTGGCCAGCCTTCCCACCATAGTCTCTGAACACCCACGCCTGCCAGCAGGTGCAGAGTTTACAGACTGAGAAGTGCTGGAGGTTAGTCCCGGCTCCATGACCGCTAACTGTTCATTTTCCCAGGCAAATACAAGAATCTGTGGGGCCGGGTGGACTAAGGAAACAAAGAGCCGACAGGATTTGTTACCGGAGAATTCAGATTTTTCTCCTCTTTTTCTCTTTCTCATTCTCCTCCTTTGTAAATGCTTCCCTGGTCAGGTGTTTGGCAGTGGTGGTGGGTTCTGGATGAGCTGCCACACTGAGAGGAAGTGACAGAGCGGAGTGTGATGGTGTCTGTCTCTGCCCTCAGACTGGCTCACTGATGGCCACGATGAGAAAGACACCTGGACAGATGTCCGCCTTGATGCCTGGGGAGCATTTCTGAAAGGGCCGCTCTGCCACCGTTAACCACACGGCACAGCACTCCCGCAAAGAAGGGAACCGGCCAGCGGGGTGGTTCTGGCACGCCAAGGCAGGGGGGTGAGCAGCCCGGGAGCCTGTGGGAGCAGCCCACTCTGTCATCGGAACAGACGTCCCTGGGTCACCAGCGCAGGCGTATCTTATCTGTGTCACTAGTGCAGCCATGTCCAAGGAAGGTGATAATTAGCTTTTCACGCTCTTTGTCCTGAAGTGCAGGAGCTGGTGATAGGACCAACGCCACCTAAATGAGTTTTAATTAAACATTCTTTGGGTAATTTTCCAACCAGGAGGAAATCCTAATGCACCTGTGGAGGTACCCAAGTCTTTCTATTCACGGGATCGAGGGTGCGTTTGATGAGCCTGGAGCTAAAACAGTCATTCCTGGCCGAGTTGTAGGAAAATTTTCAATCCGCTTGGTTCCTCACATGAATGTGTCCGTGGTGGAAAAACAGGTAACAAACGCCCGTGGGTGTTCTGCCTGGCGGCGCCATTCCGAGTCTCCTGTCACTGTTTCATGAGCAGTTTGGTCGTTCGCTATCGCTTGTACAGTAAGAAAAGAACCGGGACAGATGTCAGGAAACCAGCTTCATTTTTGGGCAGTAATGATGTCTTTCCTCAGTTGTGTGCGATTACGTAGTTGGATCCATAACCATTTGGTGTTGGATGATGGGAAATTTTTAAAAATTAGATGGTGGCTCTGAAAGCCAGAGGGAGGGGGCAAGTGCCTGCACGTGCGTGGAGGCAGGGGGTCTCAGGGCCTGACCGTTTTCATAATGTCTGCAGTCAACGCTTTGAATGAAAATGTCATGCGTCCAAATTACCACCCTGGCACCTCTACCTTGAATAGTTTAATAGGAAGGAAACTGTTGAGTGAATGAGGTAAAGGACTATCTCATCCCAGCCTGCAGTGAGCACCAGTCTGCTGTCCTCCTTGGCAGTCCTGGGAGCACCGTGTTCTGTCTCCCTGCTCCCCACCCGCCTCTCCCTGGGAGGCGTTGCCCCTTCTCACAGCTCATCAATTCCACCAGGGCAGGGCTCTCTGTCTTGTTCACAGCGAGGTCCCCAGCACTCAGTGCCCTGCACACGACAGCATTCAGGCAAAAACGTGCTCAAGGACCAAGCGGAAGAAATACCCGAGAGGACGAGGAGTCCACAGCAGCCGTTGGGAGGGAGCAAAGTAGAGAGAAGGGTCCCGAAACGCGTCTCCCTCCGTTCAGCTTGGAACTGCTCCCCTGTTTTGGAAATCTCCCAAGTGCCTAGAGTTCCCCCAGAGACTCATCGTGGCACAGATAAGTCAAAAAAAAAAAAAAAAAAAAAAAGGCTGTCCCAGTGGAGCAAAGCTGTGCTTTTTGACCTTCTGGGATTTTCAGCAGACACGACTCAAACACTCTGTGCTAAGAAAGGGGCTGGCGCAGGGCTGGGCCTTGGAGGGTGGTCCAAGGAGGGAGCAAGAGCAGGCGTTTCTCCTGCCCGGTGGAGCCTGGCTCTGGTCCTCCTCAGCGTGTCGGGTCCATCAAGCTGACTGACAAGTCAAGTCAAGCCAAGGTCAATCACAATGCAGCCCCGTCAGGTCAGGTCGGGATTCCAGGCAGGTCCTTTGTGAAGGAAGATATTCGCTGTGTGAGACGGTGACGGCAGCTCCCTCTTACTATTTAAAACGTCCCCTTTCAGGTGAAGCGGCATCTTGAAGACGTGTTCTCCAAAAGAAACAGTCCCAACCACATGACTGTTTCCATGGTGGTAGGACTACAGCCGTGGCTGGCAAATACAGACGATAACCAGTATCTTGCAGCAAAGAGAGCAATCAGAACAGGTGGGGCCTTCAGATACATCGATTTTCTGGCTTATAATGGCACCAAATGGAAGCTTTCTCTCTCTTTCTCTCTCTAAATCTTTTTAAAATAAATAAATAAGTCCTTAATAAAAAAAATTGAGAAGTAGTAGAGGAGCAGGGACTAGAACTGACGCTCTGATATAAGATGCCAGCGTTGCAAGTGGTGGCTTAACCCCCTGTGCTGTGCCCCTGGCCCCACCCCTGAGACTTCTTGGCCAAGGCTCCATCCTCCCATGGGTTGGAGTCGCTAATTTGTACTTTGTGCTCTTGCAAGCCCACAGCCAGGCTGCCTGGCTGATGCTAATACCAAGTGGTCCTAGGGAGACACAGCTCAGTCAGGCCACTGGAAATTTCCACAGAAAGACCTCCTGCTATAAAATTACGAATCACATGAGAAGCTCCATTCGGTCCTGAGTCTAACACCAGTGAGCTTTCGTGATGCCAGAAGGCGGCGCTGCCCAATCTGGGATTTCCATGGGGATGCCTATTTGAATTCCGTGTGCTTGCGAGTGTTGGGCCGAATCAAATGATGGACAGGACTGGATGCGTGTGCTTGGGTGTTTCCAGCTCTTGGCCTTCAGCAAAGGACCACCTGCCAACAACAAATGGGGGCTCCCAGAAGCACAGAGGCAGTTCCGGGGTGTTTCCGAAAGCTAGGTGGGATGACACTGACCTCAGTGTTATATTCCAGAGGGAGCCGAGGCCAGCTGCCAGTGAGGGCAGAGCACGGGGCGGCATCCAGCCTCCTTAAAGCACTGTCTTTGTGGGTTTTCCATGCCGGGGCACAGACACAAACAGCCAGAGAATCAACCCGAGACTTAGAGCTGTGCTTCTCTGTGTCATCACTCCAAGCGCTCCCAGTCGTAGCGAGCATTTTACCAGGAAAGTGTGGGAGTGAGAAAAAGAGGAAGATGGCTTAGGAATGCAAACGTGAGGCCAGCTGAGGCTGGCCAGCATCGCGAGGTCTGTAATGCACGGGACACCTTGGGGTCTCCTGGGTGCTAGGCCAGTTCTGCTGACGAGGGCCAGCGGCTTCTCCACTCACACATCTTGCTTATGATTAAGGAAGAGGCAACGCAGTCTGCTTTGCTTCTCTGTTTTATTTTTCATTTCCATTCCCTCATGGGCAGCTGCCCACTAAGCTGGGATGTTTTCCCTCATGTCCTTCAAGAACTCAGGATGGCTGTCGGAACTACGAGGGTCTTCAAGAAGTTCATGGGCAGTGAGCTTTGATGAGGAAGCTGTGGATGGTTTGAAGAAAGATTCAAAAGTTTTTTGTGGCAAGATAAATTTATCCTTTAATTCCATTTTCCCTGAATACTTTGAAGTAACCTATTTTTCCTGGGAAACCTTGAAAGTTGGGAGAAATTTTTCGGTGATATTGTATATAGCTTTTGATTTGTATTTCTGTTACCAAATAACCCTGCAAAGTCTCACTTCTGTAATATTTAATTCATGAAGAAACTACAAAATAGACACATCATTTGTGTCTTGTCACCAACTCACGACTTTTCCAATCATGAGAAGACATTGAAAAAACCAAGTTGAGTTTTTTTATTTATTTATTTTTTTAACAAAACAACTGATCAGAACTCGTCAGAAAGTGCAAGGTCACAAAAGACAATGAAATATTGAGATAAGAAAAGACTAAAGAAAAGCAATGATAAAGATGCAATTTGGGATTCTGGATCGGTTCCTGGAATAGAAAAAAGGGAAATGTTGGTAAAATTTAAATAAAGTTTTGACTGTAGTTAATAATATTGTAGCATTGTTAATTTTTGATTTTAAATATTTATTTATTTGAAAGAGCTAAAGAGAGAGTGGGAGAGAAAGAGATCTTCCATTTGTTGGTTTATTCCTCAGATGACCACAAAGGCCAGGGTTGGGCCAGGCTGCAGCCAGGAGGCAGGAGCTTCATCTGGTTCCCCAACATGGGTGCAGGAACCCAAACATTTGGGCCCTTCTGCTGCTTTTTCCAGGCCATTATCAGGGAATTGGGTCAGAAGTGGAGCCATCAGGCTTCAAACCAGTGCCGTTATGGGATGCCAATATTGTAAATGGCAGCTTAACTCTCTATACCACAATGCCAGCCCCAGTTTCTGATTTTTAAAGAGTTATGTATTTGAACCACAGACTGACAGAGATCTTTCATCTGCTAGGTCACTCCCCAAATGGCCACAGTGGCTGTGGCTGGGCCAGACTGAAGCCAGGAGCCCAGAACTCCATCCAGATCTGCCACGTGCGTGGCATGGACCCAAGTGCTTGGGCCATCTTCCACTGCTTTCCCCGACGCTTCAGTAGGGAGCTGGATTGGAGGCAGAGCAGATGGGACTGAAACTGGTATTCTGATATGGGATGCTGGCAGTTTAACCTGCCATGCCATAGTGCAGGCCCCAATTTCCAATTCTTGATCATCATGGTGACATGAGATGTTAGCATTAAGGACATTAGAGTAAGGGATACAATGGAACTCAGTACTATTTTTCAGTTTTTTGAAATTTTAAACTTTTCTAAAATTACTTTAAAACAGAATTTTTCTTTTAAAATGTTTTTTAAAAGTTGATAATTGTAAAGAAGGCACCCAGAGTTTTCTTCTTGACTTATTGTCTATATTAGGATGTAAGCTGCATGACATCAAAGAACAAACGTACCCTAAGCACCAAATCTGAAAGTAAAAGAAGAAGGAAGAGAAAATAGAAAAAGCAAATACCATAGTTGAGGGGTTGGTTACTGGAGGCAGTGTTGTCATTATTCTGTTCAAATGTCTTCTCACCTTTCAGTGTTTGGAAGAGAGCCAGATATGATCCGCGACGGATCAAGCATTCCAATTGCCAAAATATTCCAGGATACTCTTCAGAAGAGCGTGCTGATGCTTCCGCTCGGAGCCGTCGATGACGGAGAGCACTCCCAGAATGAGAAGATCAACAGGTGAGCTGCTTCCTGTGCGGGCCGCTCCCTCACGGCACACGCTGAGGTTCTCCGTACCGCCCACTGGGGCACTCAGACACCTGTTTCTCACCTCTGGAGGTGGGGAGGTCCAAGATCATTGTGCTGGCTGGTTCAGCCCCTGGGGAGGGCTCTCTGCCCAACTGTGCGATGGCTGCCCTCTCTCCACCATGTTAGGAAACAGGGAGAGGTGCAGAGAGGGAGAGGGCGTGTGCTTGGGGTCTCTTCCTCTAGCCCCAGGGCCTGCTCCTGTGGCCTCATCTGACCTCTCGCATCTCCTGCAAATGCAGTCATGTCAGAGGTTACAACGTCAACAGGTGGGATTTGGAGTGCACAGTGTTTGGTCTCTAACAAGGAGTTTTAGGAATGTTTGGTGGGCACACTGTTGGCAGATCATACAAATCTCCCAGGCCTCCCAGTCTAGTGAGAAACAAAGACACGTTTGGCCGCGATGTGGGTCGTGTCAAGGGTCAGGAAAATGGATTTAGATTTGAGTCCTGGACTCATTCCCACTTCCTAGTAATCCACCACTTTCACGTGCAGCTACCAAGTGGCTTTCTCAGGAGTACGTCAATACCACACATGGAGGCCGGCGCTGCAGCTCACTAGGCTAATCCTCCACCTGTGGGGCCGGCACACCTGGTTCTAGTCCCAGTTGGGGCGCCGGATTCTGTCCCGGTTGCTCCTCATCCAGGCCAGCCCTCTGCTATCACCTGGGAGTGCAGTGGAGGATGGCCCAAGTCCTTGGGCCCTGCACCCGCATGGGAGACCAGGAGAAGCACCTGGCTCCTGGCTTCGGATCAGCACGATGCGCCCGCCGTAGTGGCCATTGAGGGGTGAACCAACGGAAAAGGAAGGCCTTTGTCTCTCTCTCTCTCACTGTTTAACTCTGCCTGTCAAAAAAAAAAAAAAAAAAAAGTAAATACTACACATGGAATTTATGCTATGAAATCTTTCTGTCAGTCTTTCCCGCCTTCATCGGATGGAGGTTGTAACAGAGGTCTCTTTGTTTTTCCTTTCGTTAGGTGGAATTACATAGAGGGATCCAAGCTGTTTGCTGCCTTTTTCCTGGAGATGGCTAAGCTGCACTGATCGTGATGGAGCCTCCCAGCTGGATCTGTCCCACGGACAGGTCCCTTCTCCACACCCATGGACAGGGACAGAATCTAAATATCCAGAGGATTTCGGCCCAGTAAACTATGTTTGTTTTTCCTGCCATATGAAATGTCTGGGGCCATTTGAACCAACGATAAAGAATATTAAAGATTGAGACACTGGACATGGTGTGAAGTCTGTCCCCCATTGCATACCCTCACAAAGTCACAGCTGCCTTTAATAAGATGATTCCCCAAGTCCTGTGCAGTGGCCAGGACAGGACTCACTCTGCTCTTCAAGCCGGAGTAGGACAGTTCCTCAGTGGTTGGACTCTTTGCAATTTGGTTGGCACAATGACTCGTCTGCTCCCCAGGTCCTGAGGTGCTCCTGGCTAGTCACCACTCCATCCCACTCAGCACTCGCTCCCCAAGGCTTTGCTGCGCTCTCCCTTCATCTTATTAATAGCGGTGCTGGGCTCCACCACCAGCACTGGTGATTTCCCTCTGGACTCCTTTTTCAGAGTTACTAAAGCCTGGTACTAGATTCACCTCTTGCCTCTCCATCATTTATTTTTTCCCTGCTTCTTGAAGAGTTCTGAAGCTCAAATGATCCATATTCATGTCCTTAAGCCATTTGGGATTCCTTGTGCAAGGATGAGTATTTTTTAAATAAATTCCAAGATCCTTTACATTTCCTGTGATCAATGTCACTTTGTTAGCCTCTGCCTGCTGTTCGTTCTTCCCATCCCATTGGTAAAGACTCTCTCTCTGGCATCTGTGCCCTCGTAAATCCACTGTAGCAGAATCAATCTTGATAGAGTTTCTCTCACCCCATTGGAACTTTACTCACTGACTACATCTAAATTGCTCAAAGCTTTTAATAGCGTGTGTTTTAGATAGAGAACGAATCAACCTTGACACCAGTAACACAGTCTAAATTTAAAGCCATCAGCTAATGCTGCATTCATTAATCATTTTAGTTAACCATCTTGTTTGGCTTGATTGGGTTTGATGGTCTAAATAAACAGAAATAAAACCAGAATGTAATTTTTCTACAGATGAGTATATGTAAATAATTCAACTCAATCTTTACAAATTCTTTATTTAAATCACGTTAATGGAAAAGAATTTAAGAGTTTAATAAGAATGTTTCTCTTACAACTCCAAATAAAAACAAAGCATTAACACATTTGCCTTCAACTTTTTTTTTTTTTCCATATCTCTGTTGGTTCTTAAAATGTCAGTTTGAAAACGTGTGGCATCACATTTCTAATGACTATACCGTGTGGTCAGTGCTCACAATAGTGGACCCCCACTGAGCAATCAGCCTGAGGGGTGGGTGGGGGGCATTCATGAAGGCTTCTATTTACCCGTTATTTTGAAAGCTGGAGACTTTAAACCAGGGTGTGACTGCTAATGCTGGCCATCATCAGACCGCCGTGGAACATCAACAGGTGTGTGGTTTTTGTGCTGTTAAGCACAATGAGCGCTCATGGGTTATGCTGGGTTTTTGGCATTTTCATTGAACCCACCTGATTTATTTGATATTGTTCCTGGAGATCAACAGTGCAAAAGATTTCTGATGCCAATTTATATATTTTAAAGGGTTCATATTAGTCAGTTAAGGAAAGTTCATTATAAACTAATTGTAACCATTTCTGAACAACGTAGTGTCAGTTTTATGAAGTCACTAAACAATAAGACGTACTCACTGATCTTCACTCCTGCTGAGTCTCTCAGGCCAGCAGTGTCTTGGTTAATTATTCAGCTGCCACCAAGAGGGAAGGGAAGGAAGAGAATAGTTACTGAGGTTGTTAAGCCTTGGAGATTCAACCTGGAATGCCAGAGTTCAGAGTCCACGTCTCTGCCACCCAGAGTCAGGACGGGTGTCCCCAGCTCATTCCCCCAGTTTTCTACCCCATGCTGAGCCATGTGGTTACTGATTCTGCCATGACTCAGGAGCTGGAAGGAAGTACTGATATCAGAAAATGGGGTGCCATACCATATCACCATGTGCTTATTAATAAATCCCCAATATTAATAAGCCTGTGTGGGTTCTTGCCTAATATTCAGAGAAGAATTCTGAATACCGGCATAAATGAACAAGGCAGCATGGTACATTTTAAGCTTTTTATTCAGTGAGAAAGATGCACAGGAGAGTGAGGGCCCTATCTATAGGAGAGGGAAATCTGGGTCATACCTAGTACCGGGAGCCAGCCACGTGGAGGACCATGCGGACCAGAAAACCTGGGGCAGGTAGCCCAAAGGCCACACGGCCTGGAGGCACAGGGGCAGCAAGTGCCCACACTGGCAAAAAGCCAAAGAAAAGAAAAAGGGCCAGGCACACTGTGTCCTGGCTTTTAATCCACTTCCAAAGGGGAGTGGTTAATTAACCTGATTGGCTGATGGGCACACAGGTGTGGCCAGGTAGGGGCATGAGGTCACACAGAGGTGTGGTCTTCCAGCTCACAAATCTGATCAGTTTTATCCTGTACGCCTGCCTACATCAGTACCTCCCAATGTTGTCTCATTCAGAGGGGTGAGAGAAATTTCCCCAGTGACAGGCAAGGTCAAGCCATCAGCCATAAGGAGGCAGGGAAGTTGAGTGAAAGAGAAATTCAAATATTTTCTTTAAAAAATTTACTAAAGAAATAGATGTATGTGCACACAAATGGTGGCCCAGAATTCTTGGAGGTCTATTCACACATCAATCAGGACAGGACTTCATGGCACTGAAGGAAGGCAATGAATGGGTTTCATTCGTAGATGTAGCACCTTCAAACTCATACAACTATTGTGATGAGGTGCAGAGATTGTATTAAATGGATTCGGAAGGTGCTTTTGTGCAAAACAGTGAGGGCTAGAAATGTGTTTTGGTTTTATGCTGTATTTGTAAAATTGAACGTGCTGGCCTGGGACCCTTGCCTGGGTGTTTGCCCGAGAGTGTGGGTGCCCTGGTGGGTGACACTGCCTCTCTATCCTTGCCGCTGGGAGAATGCACTGACAGATGGAGGACTTGTCTCGGGCTTCTCCTCACTGCTCGTGCTCCTGCCCGGCGTGTCCATCACTCCTGTGGGCGACTCCCAGCCCAGCCAGTCCTCTGAAACACGACGCGTCCAAGTAGCACCCTCTGACTTGCTTCACCTCTGGGGCTCTGTGCTTTGGTAAATGGAACACTGGCCAGTTGATAGCAGAGCCCTGAATCTTTGACATTTCCCTCTCTTTCAAATGTCGTTCAATAGCAGGATCAGTGGACCACCACTTCCTTTCCTCTCCACTGTCACCTCCCATGGTTCATAAACCAAAACTTCTATGCCTTGTGTCCGGTCTCTTGCTTACAGGGGAGTTCCTCTCTGCTGTACCTGTCATACGGCAGCTTGCAGGTCCCTCCTATCCCAGCTTCAAATCCTGGGAGCGGCCTTGTGGTCTCAGGAAAAAGTCTGCATTAGCAGATGGCCTACAGTCCGCTCTCTGATTTACCGGCTTCACTCTGCCTTCTTGGTGCACCCCAACAACCCCACATTCTCAGCCACCGAGAGCTGGCTGCCTCCTTGGATTATTGGCCCCCTCCTGGAATACTCTCAGGAACCCCACGTCTGGTTAAATCCCCCCCAGTTATTCTTCAGATATCAGCTGAGTTGTAATTTTCAGGGAAACCCTTTTCTGATTCCCCCTGGGTACTTGAGCGTCCCTATTACATACACTACCTGAGTCCCCATAGTTGTTGTTGTTTTTTTTTAAGATTTATTTATTTATTTGAAAGTCAGAGTTACACAGAGAGAGAAGGAGAGGCAAAGAGAAGAGAGAGGTCTTCCATCTGCTGGTTCACTCCCCAATTGGCTGCAATGGCTGGAGCCGTGCTGATCCGAGGCCAGGAGCCAGGAGCTTCTTCCGGTCTCCCACGCGGGTGCAGGAGCTCAAGGACTCAGGCCATCCTCACTGCTTTCCCAGGCCATAGCAGAGAGCTGGATTGGAAGTGGAACAGCCCCTGTGGGGTGCCAGCACTGCAGGCTGCAGCTTACCGGCTACACCACAATGCTAGCCCCCCCCCACCATAGTTCTTTTGTAACATTTATTATCATTGCAATTAAGCACATCTTTGCGCAAATGGAACCCTGTGTGTTCCCCTACTAGTCTGCAAGATTCTTGGAAGTGGAGACTGACTGGTTTACTGTGGGCTCTTCAAAGTTCTAGGCATATAGTGTGTGAATGAAGATCTCAGCACTCGTGTGGTTCATCCACATGCTGCTACACAGTCATACTTTTCATGCATCTGTCTCTCCCCCACTCAGGTTTTTTTTTTTTTTTTTTTTTTTTTTTTTTTTTTTTTTTTTTTTTGACAGGCAGAGTTAGGTAGTGAGAGACAGAGTGAGAGAGTTATAGAGTTAGACAGTGAGAGAGGTCTTCCTTCCGTTGGGTCACTCCCCTAATGGCCGCCACAGCCGGGGCTGCGCTGATCCGAAGCCAGGAGCCGCGTGCTCCTGGTCTCCCATGCGGGTGCAGGGACCCAAGCACTTGGGCCATCCTCCACTGCCCTCCCGGGCCACAGCAGAGAGCTGGACTGGAAGAGGAGCAAGTGGGACAGAACCGGCGTCCCGACCGGGACTAGAACCTGGGGTGCCGGTGCTGCAGGCGGAGGATTAGCCTAATGAGCCACGGTGCCGGCCCCACTCAGTTTTAAGCTCTACAACACCAGAGACCGTTTTCAACTAGTCCCTGTACTTTCAGAATCCAGCAGTGTCCTGCCTACTGATTGCTAAAAATCTTCCCCCTTATTCTGCCCCAGCAATTCTGGGGGTGTCCTGAGCCAGGCCTGCTCTACCCTTCTTTATGCTCCATTTCACCAGGTTGAAACCTTCGTAGGAGCGGCTGGTTCTGGGAGGAAGCAGCAACAGCAAGTTCCGCTGAAATGTCCACGGCTGGCTGATGACCCTGCTAAGGCAAGACTGTGTCTTCACAGGGCCATGCCTCCATGCAGAGACCACAACACAGCTGCTGAGAGCCTGCAGACGCTGTATCCCTGCTTGATGTGGCCTGCACAGTGTCCTCAATGACACTGAGTAGGATGACAACAAAACCGCAGACTTCTCTCTCACACACAGAAACACGGGGGCCCCTCTTGAGCAATCAGAGGACTGGGGAACGCTGATCCGCTGTTCCTGCTGGGAGACAACAAGGCAAGCTGAGTCTACGCCCTTTTGGCAGGAAGCACAGTGCCTGATCCACAAGATTTGTTCAACAAATGTTTTAGAAGAAGTAGACAAAGAAAGAAGCTCACAAAAGAAAATAAATGCTATTCTCTCTGACTTCTCACTTCTAGTGGTAGCTAGAACTCTGTTTTGTAATGGGGCCACATGCATTTTAAATACCATCTATTTTAGAAGATAAGACACTATTTTAAGTGTTTAGGATTTATTCTGAAAAAATTTTAAAAGGAGGGGAGAGGGAGGGGCCAGCACTGTGGCATAGTGGGTAAAGCCACCGCCTGCAGTGCTGGCATCCCATATGAGTGCCGGTTCGAGTCCTGGCTGCTCCACTTCCAATCCAGCTCTCTGCTATGGCCTGGGAAGACAGTGGAAGATGGCCCAAGTCCTTGGGCCCCTGCACCCACGTGGGAAGATCCAGAGGAAGCTTCTGGCTTTGGATCAGCACAGCTCCGGCCATTGTGGCCAGTTGGGGAGTGGACCACAGATGGAGGACCTCTCTCTGCTTCTCCTTCTCTCTCTGTGTAACTCTTTCAAATAAATAAGAAATATTAAAAACAAAAATGGTGGGCAGAGAGAGAGAGAGTGAGCGAGCAAGAGAGAGAGAGATAATGCTCGCAGCCAGTGGTTTGCTCCCTGAATAGCTGTAATGGCTGGGACTGTGCCAGAGACAGAATCAAGAACTCAGTGGGTAGCAGGCTCTCATCACTTGAGCCATCACCTGCAGCCTCTCAGGGTCTCCACTGGGAGGAGCTAGAGCTCGGGCTAGAACCCAGGTTCTCCAACAGGGGACACGATGCCCTACATGTTGTTTTCAGTGTATTCCATATTATCTGTTATTTCAAATGCTGTTTTTCAACTCTAATTGATTATTAATTGAAAATGTAATGGCCAGTGAATTAAAATAGCATTTGAGGGCTCTATTGTATAAGACAAAACAAAATACTTGTTTGTATTTTACTTTAACTTCTCTGTTAATGTATCTATGCTTAGATCCAGCAAATTATGGTATCTATCGGTGACATCCTCGCCTTTCATAACAAGATGTAAAACTTAAATCTGTGCCCAATATTTGCACCTATCCTTTTTGTTTTCTACTAACCAACTCCATAGTGTCTACACTCTGCAGAGCACTTGATACACAAGAAAGATAATCTCCCTCCTTACTGTGCTGAAAGGATTTTCCTTCTTTAGGAAGGAAGAGGCTGGGTTGGTTCTGTTCCATACTCTTCCGGCTAAAGACTCAATCTACTGAGGAGCTACAGAGACAGAAATCCAGGAAATGTTCAGACAACAAAATGCTGCATTCTTTTTCCAATATGATGTGGAGGAGAAGTATAATGACTGTAACTTCTTAACAGTTATGATAAGCAAATACATGCTTCTGTGCTATTTTTAATTTGGGAAGACTTTTATTTAAAACCATTACTCTAGTATAAATCCTTACTTGGGATGAAAAAGAGTGTCAGAGAAGTTATGCCTTTTACTATAATAGAAAATATGAAGTTTTAAATCATCTCACCTCCCACATCGAAATTCACCAAAACAGCTCAGAAGGAGCATAGATTTAAAATTCTAGAGAGAGTGGTTAAGTGCTCATGCATATTGTCAGTAGGCATTTGAATGCAATTACAAAAAATATTAACTTAAAGAAAATTAGAACTTGGAATATTGTTAAAGTAAACTCATCATCAAAAATGGCTAGTTCCCCAAAATGATCAATGCCTCCTTTCAAATTTTAAATAATTTTAATGAAGTAAGGGAGGCCACCTCCAGTTTACGTAAAAGCTCACTTGCAGAGCCAGATGGCAGAGCAGAGGCACACATGGGGTTTAAAAGCCAGGTGGTGGCCACAGGGAAGCATCAAGCTCTGCACCCCTGCCCAAGTGCCAGGTGACCTCTGAGCTACTATGGGGCAGATTCAGTTCTTCCAGCCACAGCCAAAGGAGACTTGAACGACTGCTTATGTCAGGAGAGAAGTACAAAGCGTGAGTATAGCCAAAATCCACCCGTTCAGAAAATGCCAGTGCTCATCAGAGGAGTACAACAGAACCCAGTACTCTCTGCGTTGTATTTCTCAAAGGTTTAGGATACAATCTAAAACGTACTAGAGATTTCAGAAATATGAAAACATGAGTTATAATCAAAAAGAAAAGGAAATCAATGGAGAGCAACCCCAAGATGATCCAGATGTTTGAATCAGAAGACACAATTTCAAAGCAGCCTTTAAACTATGTTCAAAGATATAAAGGAAAATATACATGTAATAAATAAATATGAGACCTCGGGGCTGGCGCTGTGGAGTAGCAGGTAAAGCCCGGTCTACAGTGCCGGCATCCCATATGGGCTCTGGTTCAAGTCCTGGCTGCTCCACTTCTGATCCAGCTCTCTGCTATGGCCTGGGAAAGCAGTGGAAGATGGCCCAGGTCCTTGGGCCCCTGCACCCACATGGGAGACCAGGAAGAAGCTCCTGGCTCCTGGCTTCGGATCAGCACAGCTCTGGCCGTTGCAGCCAATTGGGGAGTGAACCAGAGGATGGAAGACCTCTCTCTCTCTCTGCTTCTCCTCTTTGTGTAACTCTGACTTTCAAATAAATAAATAAATAATTTTTTTTTTAAATATGAAACCTCATCATAGAAACAGTATAAGAAAAAGCTAAATAGAATATTGAGAACTTAAAAAAAGTAACATCTGGAATAAAGATATCACTAGATGGTTTTAATAGAAGAGTGGAGATGACAGAAGAATAAGGAGGCAAGGAAAACAAGGTAATAGAATTTATTCAGTCTAAAGATCAGAGAGGAAAAAAAGTTAAAAAGGACACAGCTGAAGTGATATTATTTGGTGGGTAGTATCAAAAGACATAACATGAGAGAGGATGGGAAGAAAAATATTTGGAGAAATAGTGGTCATAAATTTTCTAAACTTAGTGAAGACATACACTGATATTTACAGATTTTAAAAGCTCAGAAAGCCCAGGCAGGATAAGTATGAAGATAATCACATCTAGTCATACCGTAAACTGCTGAAAATAATTTTTTTAAAGATCTATTTATTTGAAAGTCAAAGCTACAGAGAAGGAGAGACAGAGAGAGATCTTCCATCTGCTGGCTCACTCCCCAGATGGCCACAATGACCAGGCCTGGCCCAGGGCGCAGCTAGGAGCCAGGAGCTTCATGTGGGTCTTCTGAGTAGATGGCAGGAACCCAAACCCTTGGATGGTCCTCTGCTGCTTTTCCCAGGCCATTAGCAAGGACTTGCACTGGTGGTACAGGTGGTGACTTTACCTGCTATGCCACACACTGGCCCTCAAAAGAATAATTCTTTAAAGTACACGGAGAAAAATGGCCAGTGACTTACAGGGAAACATAAAATGGAGCAAAAATGTGAGTGATTGCTGCTTGCTAATCAGAAGTAAATATGCCTTTTAGTCCATTCTATCATCTCCTCCTTTTAGATGGAATGTCCAGTCATTTTTATTGTAATTATTGATAGAATTGAATTAAGGCCCCTCATTTAACTCTTTTTTCCTCTTTTTTAGTGAACATCCAACAATGTTGTGATGGACTTGTAGAGGGAATTAAGAATAAACACTTTTTGTTATAAATCACTAAGATTTGTGGTATTTATTAGGTTTTCCTGACAGATATATTCATAAAGTGGCTACACTCCTTTCTTCAAGTTACAATACTTTCAATTCTCTGATAACTAAACTTTGAATTTTTCTCTTAGAAACTTTAGCAAATGAGCTCTTTAAACATATACTTTATACAGTTCTCAAGTACAAATACTTTAATTCATTCTCTTGAAGAAAATGCCACTTTGAATTTTTCTCTTGTAAACTTTAGCAAATTAACCAGCTATTTAAACATACTTTATATGGTTGTCTTACAAGGGACTTACATTTGGGCATCAAAGCTGAACTCTGTTAGCCTTTTTCAGTATGAGTAGACTCAAATGCACCATTTCTCAACTGTTTGAATCCTAGATGGTCTCTGTGTGTTCTAGAACCCTGGCTTGAGACGGAGGGATGGTAGAGGGTGAAGTTTTGGTGCCTTGCCTGTGAAGGCTCCTGGCTGGAACCACACAGAGGCTACGCGGGGTGAGAGTGGTGGGCCGTCAAAGGGAAATCACTGGCAGGTTCACCCCACACAGAGAGCATCAGCGAATGTTCCGAGGTTCGTTTTTTTAAAACCTGCAAAATGGAAGTATCTCTACCTAGAGTGGTAATGTGAATTGGTATAATCTATAAGGCTTATTGCAGAATACCTGGTGTTTAACAGTGGATATATTTTAATTTTTCATATATTCTTTTAATTTTTCCATCTGCTATTGTTAAGAGTTTACTATTCATTATTCAATAGAAGATCATGTGTACTTTGATAAAGTTGTAAATCTATTGAGTACTTTATTTTCTCAACTGTGCTGGGGTATATATATTTCTTTTAACTTAAGAAATTTGGAAATCTGCTCTGTTGTTTTTCCTTCATGACTTCCTGGGAAGGCACCTGTGGAAGATTTTGTCACAACGTTCCTGTTATCATTTAGATCACTTCACCATACAAGTAAAACAGAAACTAATTTCAACCTACATAGACCATGGCAAGCAAACCTTTATTCTGGCTAATGTAAGTAGAAGTCCCAGGCGGGGCCAGCTTCCAGTGACGTAGGCAACTGTGTCACCACAGTTCTGCATTGTCCAGATCAAGCACAGTTGAAATGATGGAGAGGGCCTGCGCCGTGTCTCACTTGGTTAATCCTCCGCCTTGTGGCGCCAGCATCCCATATGGGCTCTGGGTTCTAGACCCGGTTGCCCTTCTTCCAGTCCAGCTCTCTGCTGTGGCCCGGGAAGGCAGTGGAGGATGGCCCAAATGCTTGGGCCCTGCACCCATATGGGAGACCAGGAGGAAGCACCTGGCTCCTGGCTTCGGATCAGAGCAGATCCGGCCGTGGCGGCCATTTGGGGAGTGAACCAATGGAAGGAAGACCTTTCTGTCTCTCTCTCATTGTCTATAACTCTACCTGTCAAATAAAAAAAATCTTAAAAAAAGATAGGAGGAGAGAAGGCTGGCTCTGAATTCTACCCACAGTCAGGAAAGGAGACTTTGATCAAATGGAACCTCTCAGTTGGAAATGAGATCAAATGACTTCCTCATGGTCACATAGCATGGGGTGGTCTTTTTTTTTTTAGCAAATAGTAACCTCGGAATTAACGTCCCTGCTCCAAGAGGAAGGTGTTGACTGACAGAGATACAACCCCCAAGACCCAGGCAATGCCTAATCCCTAACGGGAATTGAGCTGCCCACGGGGGTCAAGAAGGCAATCAGCCTTGTTCCAGACTAACGCTGCTGGCTAGTCCCCGAACGGAGGCTGCGAGCCCTTAATTTCCAGAATCGTCTGACTTTCCTTAGGTAGCAGGCACCCGGTAAGTGTTGACCGAGGCGCTAAGTGCAACACTGGCACGCTGGCCTCCGCTGTGAGGAGGCTGTCTTCCCCACTTTTAAGGCGGAGTGGCGAGAGCGGGGCAGAGGCAGGGATCTTGCAGGCCTGGCCCCTCCTCAGAGGGCGGCAACAGCCAGGAGGCAGGCGTCGGGCTGCTCGGGGGCTCCGGGCAGGTGCAGGGGCCCAGCACGTGGCCATCGCGCTGCCTCCCCGGCCATCAGCAGGGAGCTGGGTCGGAAGTGGAGCAGCGGGAGGCCGACCCGCCACCCTGCGACCAGGGTCAGCAGAGTGGAAGAGGCTGCCTGGAGTTTCAACCGCTCTTGCTGGCTGTGTGGCCTTGGCACAGTGACCCTGTGAAGGGCAGTTTCCCGGTGTGGGTGGGGGTGAGGATGCGTGTGGATTGCCACGAAAAGTCAGGTGCGGGGGTCATGGCCTCAGTGCGTCCCGGCTTGAGCTGAACTGTGCTGGGATGGGCCCTGGGCCATGATTTGGTCTGCAGAGCCCATCAGCGAGCTGAATACAAATCTGAGTTGGTGCACCTGGCCCCTCAGCAAGGCCTCTGTCCAGTGGTGCGCCAGGTGGGAGCCCGCCCCTGCCCGCAGCCGGCGCAGCCCCTCGGGTTGGGGTCTTCCGCGCCGGGCTCTGGGGCTCAACACTTGGGGGCTCCTGGACCGACCTGGGTGAGGGGCGCCATGGGCTGGGGCTGCTGAATACTGCAGTCCAGCCTTGTTTTCCTCCCAACAATCCCTCGCACTGTGCCGTTAACGTTCGTTAAAAAAAAAAAAAAATTCCCACACCCGGGGTATCACGACCACGCGGGGCGTTTTCAACTTTTATTGCCACACCGCTCGGCTCCTCCGCCTCCTCGCTGCTGCCGGCATCCAGCTCCTGGCTCCCCGCGGCCTCAGATTCCAGGAGCTCGGGTTTTGTTTCGGTCTTTCGAGATCTTTGTTTCTCCTAACGCGGAGTAGCACACACGCCCCGCACTCCTGAAACACCTCGTTCACTTGGAGCCCCAGGAACCACACCGGCCATGGCGGGCAGCACCCCACGGGCCTGAGCCTGGGGGTCCTTGGCCCAGGGCGGCCGGAGGTGGAGGAAGGCAGCAGGAAGGAGGCGGGATCGGCTCGGGAGGAACCCCCCGGACGTCCCCGGCGGCCCTCCTCGGCCGACACCGCCCACCTACGAGCCTGACCCGCGTCCTCCCTTTTAATATTGACTCCTCCGGTTTTCCGTTTTCCTTCTCCTGGGGAGGGGTGGGACTTCCTGTTTCCTCCCCAAATGACTTCCGGCAGGAGCTGACGAGCTAAAAATAAGACAGCGTCGGCCGCTCGGGGCAAGAAGAACGAACTCGACTTGAGTTCTGCGGAACCAGCTTCAAGTTTCTGCTTTTCGGTCGTGGTGTCCGGGGTTCCATCCGCAACGGAGCGGTCCTCGGAGCCGCCGGAAGTCGCTCAAAGGAGAGACAGGAAGTCCCACCCCTTCCTCCCAAAGGGAAGACGGTGAGCCGGAGGAGTCAGTCAGAGGGGCGAGCAGGAGCGATTCCGTCGGCAAACAGGTAAGTTATTCTCTGGCGGGGCGGGGGGTCTGGAGGCGGGGACCGTCCAGCGTCAGCGCAGGGCCTGGGGGCGGTGGCTTGAGGGCCCGGGGCCTGGCGGCCGGGCGCCCCGAGCCCGGTCAGGGCCCTTCGCTCTTTCTCCTCCCCCCTCCCCCCGCCTCCGCCCCTCCCTGCTCGCCTTTCCCTCCCGACGCCCGCCCAGACCCACGCCCGGACACCGCGGCCGCCGCCTCGCGCCCGCCGCCCGCCGCCCCGCGCCCTCGGCCCCGTCCTCCTGCGCCCTCCGCGCGCAGCCCTGCCGGCCCGGGTGGTGGCCCCGATGGGAGAAGCCAGTGCCGCTCGGCCCGCAGGGCGTCAGCCGCGGTTCCCAGCGGTGGCTGCCCCAGGCCGCCAGCCCGTTCTCGGCTCAGCCCTCGGCGTCCCGGCCGCCTTCCGTTAGGGCCGCCGGCGTGGGCGGGCGCTTCGGAGCCCCAGGCCCAGGGCAGTCGCCGCGGCTGCTCGCCCGTCTCCCAGCGCGAGGCCGCGGCCGGTGGAGGCGCACGGGTGGCCCTGGCGCTCTGTGGGTCACGTTGGGTTTTGGGGGGCGGCGGGCTGGCGTCCGTGGACGCGTGGACGTCGCCTCTGTAGGCAGTTGAGTCGGGGTGGTGAGCCGAGTGGCGGCCTCACCGGAGGCTGGCGGCGTCGGGTGATGCGCTCGCTGGAGTCAGTTCACTGCGGCGCCGTCGGAGCACCCAGCACAGACGCGGGTGACCGCGGACTGCCTGCCCCGCAGCGCCCCGCACGCCGGGGGCACCCTAAGCGATCTGACCCAGATGAGTGCGCGCGTTCAAGTCGGCGGCGCTTACTGCTCGCTGTGCCAGGGTCGCTAACGACTGAGCGCACCTGGCACGGTGGCGAGCCTGGGCCGGTGTGAGCGTTGCTGATGGCACCGCTGCCACCGGTTCCTTTGAAAAACAGCCGCGTTGTTGGAAAAGCAAGCCGGGCGGAGTCCACCGGTCCTGTCGGGGCTCCAGTTGAGAAACCCTGGTTCCCGCCTTGCGTCCCGTGCTGGCGGCCGCGCAGACTTCTCCGGGCGGCGCGGAGTCTGGTCGGGAGGTGGATACCCTTTTCTAAGTGTTAGGCTGGAGACGGCGCCGGGGAGCCGCAGGCGCCTGCAGGAAGTAGTATGGGAGGGCTTCTCAAGGATTTGAAGGATTTCGCCACATTCCCGCAGCAGTCCTTCTAATCGTTTTATTAGAGAACTCTCTAACTTGAATAAAGTGGACTCTTGTCATTTGACTTTTCTCTTGTCTTGATTAAGAGGGTGGTTTGTATTCCAGGCGGTAAGAATCCTGCTTTGCAAATCCCTGACTAGGGGAGTAAACTAGTTCTGTGGCCCTCTGGACCGTAGGTAGCGCTGGGTTTGGGACGGCACCTGGCCCAAGAGCGTCCGTGGCCTTCATTTTCCAGTATCGATCACCGGAGATTAAGGAGTTCATTCAGGACAGTTACGCGTGCTTGCTTTGGGCCAGCTGCTGCGCCAGGGTGCAGTGTGTAAGGTGGCAGGGAATATGGAGACATAAATGGGCGCTGGCCGTACAGTTTACAGGTGGTGCAGTATTCCTTGGGGACACAGTGTCATGGTGCCCCTCATGATTCTTGGTTGACAGCCATAGAAGTGAACCCTGGCTGACTTAAGCTGGAAAGGAATTTACTGGAAGGCTATAGATAGCTTCCAGAATTGATGGAAGACTGGAGAACTGGATTCAGGAAACACCTGAAAGAGACTGGGTGGTTGAGGCCACAGCCAGAGTCAGACCTCATAAAGTGGAGTTTCGTGGCTGGTGGCATGGCCGCCTTTGTTGTGGGCCGTTGATTCTCTTCTGCTGTTGAAAAATCTCTCTCTCCCCCTGTGTCTTGGTTCCCGTCTCAGGGATGGGAAGGAGATGGCCCAGTCGCCCTGGTTTCCAGGTTGCAGGGAGGTGGGACAGGTGTTCTGTGACCTACATCTCAGGACACTCACACAGCCAAGGAGTCCTACAGAGCGGGAGGGTGGCTCCTAAGAGCTAAAGTGTACATTGGAAACATTAAGAGTGGGAGAGGCTAGGGAGGAATGCTAAGCGGGGCATCTCCCGCCCCTGGGGGTTCGCCCGAGTGCTGATTGTAGAGTGCGCTAGGGTGTACTGCAGAAGGTGGCACAGACCAGCCCTCCCGTGTGTCCTGCCCATTTTGTGAATTAAACAGGGGTGAGTATAATCACTGTAAGGGTTTTCTGCCCAGCACAACAGGTGGCTACTCTGAATCATGAAGAAAACACTAAATTACATTCTATGTGCATGTTAGAAAAGTCAAGAATTATATAACTTTGTAAGATTGCTATGAAACCAAACCATGTTTTTTAAACTTTTAAGAAAGCATTCTATCCAGCAGGACATCATGTGGGACACGTACTGGCATACAGGAATGTTACCTGGGGCACACAGGAATGTTACCTGGGGCACATCAGCCAGACAAGCCAGGCAGGCCGGAAGTTAGAACTTTCCTCCCGGGCAGGGAGGTCCCACTCCCTGGGTGACTGGGGGCAGTGAAGACCCCAGGCTCTTACTCCGGGTGTGCACTTCCTCCCCAGCTCCCTGAGCTCCAGGAAGCTATGCAGAATGATGTGTTGCTGGGAGCTTTTGGTGAGGAGAAGCGGCACAGACTCCTGTGCTGAGTGGGTGTGACCTGCAGGTGGGTGAGCATCGCTGGTAGAGTGACGCTGGTGAGGGTCTCCCGGCCAAGCCAGGGAGAGAAGCACACGGTGGGGTTGGGGGACCAGGAGGAGTTCCTGGGGGGTCGTTCTTGTATTTATTAGCTAGCTGGTACTTGTGAATGTAAAATTTGAAAATCTGCTCTGTGACAAGTGTTGACCTGCAGTGAACTTCAGTGGTTTGGCCTGACGTCGTGTGTGTGCAGTGTGAGTCCCATCTGGAAAGGAGCTTTGAGAATCAGGAAAACACTCGAAAGACCTGGTTTCTTAAGTGGGGGACTGATTTGAAAATTCTTTGCTTTTACACTTGTTAAAGGCCTCTGTATGTGATGGTGTGGACCCAGGGTCCCTTTGAACCATGACCCGGTGTGTTGGGTCACCATACTCCAGGAGACATCTGAGTGCTGAGAATCTTAGAATTTCTGTGGAGGCTGGTGCTGTGGCCTAGAAGGTTAAGCTCCACCTGCAGTCCTGGCATCCCATTATGGACGCTGGTTTGAGTCCTGGCTGCTCTGCTCCAGATCCAGCTCCCTGCTGTTGTGCCTGGAGAAGCAGCAGAAGATGGCTCAAGTATTTGGGCCCCTGCACCTGCGTGGGAGGCTGAGAAGAAGCTCCTGGCTTTGTCCTCGCCCAGCCCCAGCCATTGCAGCCATTTGGGGGGGGAGGGAACCGGTGGGTGGAAGAGCTCTTTGTCTCCTCTCTCTGTATTTCTGCCTTTCAAATAAATAAATAAATAAATAAATCTTCTAAAAATTTTTTTCTGTTACATCGAATTTCTTCAAAATAGATTTGATATAGAACTAAATATGAGAAATGGTAAAATTAGAGTTAAGATGGTTTTAGCTAGAGCAAAGTAAATAATTTAAAATAGATATTTTAGGCTTATTAAATATGATTCTGAGACAGTTGAAGGAAAGAAGAAAGTTTAATTGTTTCATCTGGTGAAATATTATTGATGTTTTTTTCAACTTTCAGGCCTTAGAGGAATAAATGCCCTCATAGAGTTACCAGCTTATAAAAATAATTTTTACTTATTTTGAATTTTTTTTGAAAGAGAGAGGCTGAAGACAGGAGCCTACAGCTGCTTCTGGGTCTCTGAAGAGGATGGCAGAGGTCTGAGTGTCCGAGTCACCATCTGTTGCCTCCTGCGATGCCTTAGTAGGAAGCTGGATCAGAAGTAGAGTAGCCAGGCACTGCAGTATGGGAAGCAGGCATCCCAAGCAGCGGCTTAACCTGCTGCACCACAACGCCTGTCCCTTAGTAATTGAAGGTATGGTTTGTAAAGAGTGGTTAATGGCTCAGGGAAGGTAGAGCTTTTAAAGCTTTTCTTTTTCTTTTTTTTAAAGATTTATTTGTTTATTTAAAAGGTGGAGTTAACAAAGAGGCAGAGAGAGAGAGAGAGAGAGAGAGATATCTTCCATCTGCTGGTTCACCCCCCAAATGGCTGCAACAGTCGGAGCTGGGCCGACCTGAGGCCAGGAACCAGGAGCTTTTTCCTGGTCTCCCCCGCGGTGCAGGGCCTGAGGACCTGGGCCATCTTCCATTGCTTTCCCAGGCCACACAGAGAGCTGGGTGAGGAGAGGAGCAGGCCATATGGGTAAGGGCACTGCAGACGGTGGCTCTACCTGTTATGCTACAGCGCTGCTCCCTTACTTTTCATACGTGTTAATCACATACACAGGTGGTGTGTGCTCATGTGTGTGTGTGTGAAGTTGCCTTCCACACAGGGTGACTTCCCAACCAGAACCGCTCCCTGCTATCTGAGAGTGCCGTTCCTCACGCTCCCCCGCTGACCTTTGTTTCTTCAGTGAGGTTTCTGGGGACATGGGACGGATTCTTCATGGAGTGTGGTGGTGACTGATTTGCTAACAACCTTCAAATTTATATGTTGAAAAATTTTCACCTCCCCCGCCCCCTGCCATGAGAGAGCAGAATATAAGGAGGTTTATTCTGCTTTAAGGAGTTTAAGTAAAGGTTAGCATCAAATCAGTGTTTCCTTGTGGTACTTTTTGTTTTTCAGATTTTTTTTTTAATTTGAAAATCTGAGTGACAGAGAAGAAGCAGGGAGAGACACAGAGAGGGATCTTCTATTCTGAAATGGCTGCATTGACTGGGGTAGGGTCAGGCCAAAGCCAGGAGCCCAGAACTCCATCCAGGGGCCCAAGCTTTGACCGTCATCTGCTGTCTTCCCAGATGCATTAGGAGGGTGCTGGATCATGCGGATCAGCCAGGACTCAAATGCGTGCTCCTGTATTGGGTACCTTGGGGTACTTTTTGTATCCTCTCTAAGGTTGTAGTTGGTTATGTATGTGGTCTTTACTAAGCAGAACTCCCTGGGAGTCAGTTACCCTTTTTTAAAATTTTTTATTTTGTACTATTCAGCCAAAGGCTATAATTTTTTTTTCCTTTTTCTTTTTAATTTGAAAGGCAGAGAAAGAGGAGGTGTGTGTGTGTGTGTGTGTGTGTGTGTGTGTGAGAGAGAGAGAGAGAGAGAGACAGAGAGAGAGAGAGAGAGAGAGATTGGTCTTACCTCTGCTGGTTCACACCCCACCCCCAAATGGATGGCTGCAACAGCCCGGGCTGGAGCTTCTTCCAGGTCTCCCACGTGGGTGAAGGGGCCTGAGCACTGGGGCCATCTTCTGATGCTTTCCCAGGCACATTAGCAGCGAGCTGGATGGGATTAACGGAGCTGATACTTGGGATGCTGACACTGCAGGTGGTGGCCTAACCTATGCCACAGTGCTGGCCCAGTGGGTTACCCTTGTAATTCACTACAGGTTAGTGAAAGTCTTAAGCACAGAAGGTAAACTATGAAACTTTTAAAAGTCAATATAGGATGATAGCCCTAGGACTGGTATGGGCAAGAGGTGCTTAAACAGATCACAGAAAGTGCAGACCTTAAAGGAAAAGATCAGTGTATTTGACATTGATATGGATGACTGTGTTTATTTAGAAAAACCATCAAGAATGTGAACAGATAAGTCACAAAGAGTAGGTGGGTGCTGTTTGGTATATACAACAATAAAAGATTAGTATTTAGAGGGGAAACCAATCACAAATTAGGAAGAATAAGAAAGAGGACAGATGATCCCAATGGACATCTGACAGAAGAGGAAACTTGCAAAAATGCTCAACTTCCTTTCAACCTGAAGCAGCCAACTTTATAAAGAGAAAACATTCATTTAGCTCACGGTTTTGGAGGTCCAAGTCTGAGATTGGGCAGCCCCATTGGCTTGGTGTCTGGGGAGGGTGGTGGATGTTGATGGCAGAGGAAGGGTGCCCGGTGACCCAGAGAGCAGCAGAAAATCTAGGCTCCGCTCTGCTTTTATAACCAACTTTGTCTAGGGAACCAGCTTCTGGGGGCATGACCTCTCTTCTTCCTGGCCCACCTCCTAAGCCACATAGTTGGATTAAGTTTCCTCTCTTAATAACCATTAACTTTTGACTTTGGGATTTGAATAGCTGCATGCCTTTGGGAGCCATATTCTGTTCAAAAGGCAGTAGTTAGACATGCCACTATGGTGAGATATAAAGGAGAGCAGGTGGATGACGAGCACAGATTTAAGTTATGGATAGCTCTCCAAGAAGGGGAAAGGCAATGGGGAAGGCAGAGACACAGCCCCGAAGGTAATTGTTTTTCTTTAACTGATCTGTGCTGAGGATTTTGTTACATTATGCCTAACACTTTGCACATATTAAATGTTTTTTGTATCTATGAAATATTTTTGTAACATTTGTTTTTTAAGTTTGCAATTCATTCTACCCAGGGATTGTTTAATTTGTATGAACAAGATATGCTAGAGATGAAGTATGTTTTTGGAGGAGGGTGACTGAAGTTACTCTTCAACTGGCCATCTTCTAGATGCTGTCAGGAATAGAGCCAACCAAAGGTACTGGGATTAGATGGTAAGGATAGCTAATACTGAGCACTTACTCTGTGCCAGACACTGGCCAGAGCACATTACATGCTGGGTTTATGCACCTGTAAGTAAACAAAGCTTGCCCCCCACAGTGACCCTGGGAGGGTGGGTGTTGTCACTGTCTCTGTGAAGGAAGTGGCACCTGGATACAAGGTGCAGACACAGTCTGACTCACAGGGCTGCAGCAAGGAGACAAGCATAGGCAAAATTCTGAGAGAGCTGGAGGGACGAAAAACAAAAAGCCAAGACAGGAATGGCAGTGTAGCAAAGACTGGTATAATGTATATTTGCTTCCTTTTTCCAGGTTGTGCTTTTTCTTAGTGAGTCTTTTTTTTAAAAATAATAATTAATTTGAAAAGCAAAGTTATAGGGAAGGGGTGGAGGGAGAGACGCAAAGGGAATATGAATGGATGTGAGAATAAGGAATGTCTTGCTTTCTCTGGTTCACTCCCCACATGCCTGCAACAGTTAGGGCTGGGAGCCAGGAGCCAGGAGCCAGGAGCCAGGAACCAGGGGCAGGAACTCCACAAGGTCTCCTGTGTGGTGGCAGAGACCCAACTACTTGGGCCATCATCTGCTGCCCCTGTTTGCTTATTAGGGAGCTGGATTGCAAGCATAAGTGGGGTTCAGCCAGACAGTTCAGTTTGGATGCTGGAATCCCAAGCAGCAGACTAACCTGCTGCAGCATAACACCTGCCACACTAGGTTTGCTTTTAAGCCAACACAGTCCTTTTGTCATTCTAGCAGATGACAGATCCTCAAGGCAGAAAGAGTAGTTAATTACCTTTTGATTTTAGTTCTTGAATATTGAGTCTAAGTGATATCTGAAGAATGTGTATTTCCGTTCCTGAGAAAGTGGTAGTATCTTGTTCTCACGTGTAGAGTCTAAAAAGTTACTATCCTAGAAGTAGAGCATAGAAGAGTGATAACCGAATCCTAGAAAGGATGTGAGAGAGGGAGGGATGGAGAGAGGGTTGGTTAACAGGTTAAGGTGCTGTTGGATAGGAGGAATAACTCCTGGTGTTATATAGCACAGTCAGGTAACCATGGTTGACAACAGTTAGTTCTGTACTTCAAAGTGATTAATAAAATTTTGAATGTTCCCAACAGAAATGATAAGTGTTTGATACATGTTGCATATGTGTATTGTAGTGTCTCATCATACCCCATAAGTATACACAGTTAATGTGTCAAGTAAAAATAAAAAACGTAAATTATAGTATTCAGATTTTGAAAAAAGAAGAGGTAGCATTGTGTCATAGGATTTGGGAAATCATACTTATTTGCTTAGGCACTTTGTCTTTTTTGGAAATCAGTACTTGTCCATTTTTTTCCTAACCTTTGACAATTTTTTTTTTTTTTTGACAGGCAGAGTGGACAGAAAGAGAGGGACAGAGAGAAAGGGACAGAGAGAAAGGTCTTCTTTTCCGTTGGTTCACCCCCCAATGGCCGCTGTGGCCAGCGTGCTATGGCTGGCGCACCGCGCTGATGGGAAGCCAGGAGCCAGGTGCTTCTCCTGGTCTCCCATGGGGTGCAGGGCCCAAGCACTTGGGCCATCCTCTACTGCACTCCCGGGCCACAGCAGAGAGCTGGCCTGGAAGAGGGGCAACCGGGACAGCATCTGGTGCCCCAACTGGGACTAGAACCCTGTGTGCTGGCGCCGCAGGCGAAGTATTAGCCTATTGAGCTGTGGCGCCGGCTGACAAATTTTTTTTTTAAGATTTATTTTTTATTTATTTGAAAGACAGAGTTACAGAGAGAGGTAGAGACACAGAGAGAGGTTGTCTATCTGCTGGTCCGCTCCTCAGATGGCCGCAACGGCTGGAGCTGCGCCAATGCAAAGCCAGGAGCCAGGAGCTTCCTCTGGGTCTCCCATGCGGGTGAAGGGGCCCAAGGATACGGGCCATCCTCCACTGCTTACCCAGGCCACAGCAGAAAACTGGATCGGAAGTGGAGCAGCTGGGACTAGAATCGGCGCCCATATGGGATGCCAGCGCTTCAGGCCAGGGCATTAACCCGTTGCGCCACAGCACTGGCACCAACAATTTGTTTTCTCTTGCCATAATTTATCTCATATAATGGGGACTTTTTCTTAGATAAACATTGCTTATGTTGTAACTTCAGCCATTATGGCGTTATAGGCACCTCTTGAAATTACCAAGTATGGGAAAATTAAAAATGGTTCTAGAAGCTGCTGGTTAAATTATGTGTCCTTTGAATCCAAATAGCGCTACCATTTTTGTTGGATACTCAGAGTGCTAAAATTTTCTGAACACGGGGAACTGTCAAGGACTTGTTATTGTGTGATGGTCGTGTTTTCTAGTGCAGTGAGCCCCTCACTAAGTGGAAGCCCTTCAGTATGGGCTGTCTGCATTTCAGATCTGTGTAGAGATTGTAGGAGATCCCTTACAGTCACATGTAGAACATAGGATTTTTAAAAGTAGATTACAAATTCTTCAGTTCTAGTTTCAACTACATTTCACTAAAGCTAGATCATCTCAGTCTTAATTCTCAGTGCTTTTCCATGTATTTGCTGTTTGCACTTCGCTCATTTTTTTCTTACATGTGCTTTCTTCTTCTATGAAAAAAAAGTTTCAAATAAAAAAAAATAAGGTAATAAGAATCCTAAAAGGGAAAACATGTTGTCTAATTATCAAATGTAACCAAAGTCCAGCATACTTTTCAGTTATTAAATATAACAGAAACCACATTTTAAACCTAGACCAAGCAATAACCTACTTCTTTGGAAGTGTACAATTCACTTGTAATTTCTGTTAATTGTGGATTATGGATCAGAATTTGGTATATAGTTATTGGATCAGTTATAAAATGAAGAATAGCAGTTGTAGGAGTGCATGTTAATTTAAGATATAATTATAAAGCCATTAGAATTTAAACTAAGGTGGTAATGTACTTTTAAAAATAGCGTAGAAAATTTAGATCATTGAAGGAAGCGGAGTAGAAATTATAGCTTTCCAAAAAATGAGATCAGGTGGCTTTCATTAGCAATCTTCAGGGTTCAGAATCTGGTTTCCCTGATGAGCAGCAGTAGGATTTCAAGATGGCAGGCCAGGCAGAGTTTACTGAAGTGGCATTCAGAGTAATCTTGGCTAATGATGATGTAGGCACGTCTTGGAATTCCTGTGTGGTAGCCTGTATAGGACAGTGCCTTTGTTTTCTGATTCACTCTTCTCCCCCTCCCCACCCCGCCCCCCACGGCCAGTCCTCTCCCCCCACGCTTACAGCTGTGTGTCTGGGGAAGACACTGTACGTGTACATTGAATAGTTGAGAGGGACTTCAGTCTGGTGGTCTCCAAATCTGACACCTCAATCACCTAGGGAACTGTAAATGTATAGATTTTTGTCTTTGCCCCAGACTATCTTAATAAGAATCTTTCCATGGGTAAGACCTAGGCATTCCTGTTTTTGATGATTAGCTAAATTTGTAAGTAATTGGTATAATCAATGTCAGCAGACAAGATTACAACAAATTAATTATAAACAAATTGTCTTTATTTGGATTCATGAATGGAGACAACTTTCATTCTGAAAAAAGAATGAGAGCTCCCAGTGGGTAATAGCAGAAGGGGGGTTTGGTTTTGTAAGAGGGACATTAGGAAGAAACTGGCTAACATCTGGTGATTGCAGGTTCCTTTTTGGTAAGGGCTGAGGCATAGGGGACTTCCTTTTTATGCTAACTCAGGTATACTTGAATCTCCTGTTTCCAGGAAAAACTGGGCAGTTTTCTTAAAGTTTCAGTTTGATTAGGTAGCATGTGACTGCCTTTTGGTCTGGAGTTCAGGAGCTCTGTTCAAAACAATGAATGGCCTCCCATAATTTAAAATCCATAATTCCTTTGTTTTACAAATACAGAAGTAATGGCTGTAGGTGTGCTCTTGTTGCATTTCAGAGAAAAGGTTTTTGCGAGATTTTGCAGATGCTAAAAGCCTTCATTAATGTCAGAATAACAAGCAGTCTGATAATTTTTGGACTGGTGTGTGGCTGTGGTGGCTAGCTTTCTACCAGAATCAGTTGTTCCCTCCCTCCCTCTCTTCTGTCCTTCCTTCCTTCCCTTCTGTCAAGAGTTACTTACTTATTTGAGAGGCAGAGTTACAGAGAGAGGGAGAGACAGAGAGCTCTTCCACTCGCTGGTTCACTCACCAGATAACTGCAGTAGCTGCAGTTGGGCTGATCTAAAGCCAGGAGCCATTAGCTTCTTCCAGGTCTCCCACTTGGGTGCAGAGGCCCAAGCACTTGGGCCATATTCCGCTGCTTTCCCAGGCCATTAGCAAAGAGCTGGATTGGAAGAGGAAAGGCATATGTGATGTTGGCGCTGCAGGCGCCGACCCTGGAATAAGCTGTTCTCTTCCATTAGATGTGGTCGCCCAACTCAAGGGTACGTTTTTTCAGCTTCCCTTGCAGCTCAGCCTATGTAAGTGGAAGTGATAGTTGCCTCTTTTGAGTCAAGGCTTTTAAGAAGGAAGGAAGCAGTGGCTGACGCTGTGGCATAGCAGGTAAAGCCGCGGCCTGCAGTACCAGCATCCCGTTTGGGTGCTGGTTCGAGTCTCGGATGCTCCACTTCCGATCCAGCTCTCTGCTATGGCCTGGGAAAGCAGTGGAGGATGGCCCAAGTCCTTGGGCCCCTGCACCCACGTGGGAGACCCGGAAGGAGCTCCTGGCTCCTGGCTTTGCATTGGCGCAGCTGTAGCCGTTGTGGCCAATTGAAGAGTGAACCAGCGGATGAAAGACCTCTCTTTCTCTCTGCCTCTCCTTCTCTCTGTGTAACTCTGACTTTCAATTAAAATAGATATATCTTTAAGGAAAAAAAAAAAAAAGGAAAGAGTCAGCCACTTCTTCTGTTTGCTGGAGGCAGGGATGAGGCAGGTCAAAGGCAGAGCTTCCAGATGGAAGGAGCCAGGCTCTCTGAGTACTTGCTGACTGGGAACTCCTGCCTTGAAGTTTGTAAGAGTAAAACAGAAATTTCTTTTGCATTTAGGCCATTTTGAAGTCATTCCTTTATAGCAGCTGTGATAAGAAGGCTATTAGATTGATTCTAGCCACTGTATCCAGATCCAAAAGAAATGGCAGGCCTGCAGAAAATTAGTATTCTACAGTTTTTGTTCTCCACATATAAAATTTCTTTTATTTACTTTTCAGAGTATAGGAGAGTAATATTATTGAGTTAGAACATTTTATTAGACTAATATAGGGGTATTCTCGTGTGAAAATAAGTGAATGGAGGGACCAGTGCTGTGGCGTAGCAGGCGAAGCCACTGCCTGGGGTATCGGCATCCCATATGGGCACTGGTTTGAGTCTTGGCTGCTCTACTTCCTATGCAGCTCCCTGCTTATGTGCCTGGGAAAAGAGTGGAAGATGGCCCAAGTGGTCCCTATACCACATGGGAGACCTATAAGAAGCTCCTGGCTTCGTACTGGCCCAACTCTGGCTGTTGTAGCCATCTGGGGAGTGAGCCAGTGGATGGAAAATCTCTTTGCTTCCCTCCCCCCTTAATTCTGCCTTTCAAATAAATAAATCTTTTTTTTTTCTTTTATTTGACAGGTAGACTTATAGACAGTGAGAGAGACAGAGAGAAAGGTCTTCCTTCCTTCCGTTGGTTCACCCCCCCAAATGGCCGCTACGGCCGGAACTGCGCCGATCCGAAGCCAGGAGGCAGGTGCTTCCTCCCGGTCTCCCATGGGGGTGCAGGGGCCCAAGCACTTGGGCCATCCTCCACTGCCCTCCCGGGCCACAGCAGAGAGCTGAACTGGAAGAGGAGCAACCGGGACTAGAACCTGCGCCTATATGGGATGCTGGCACTGCAGGCGGAGGATTAACCAAGTGAGCCATGGTGCCAGCCCCTAAATAAGTCTTTTTTTAAAAAAATAAGTAGATGGAAAAATGTGATGCCAGCCATGAACGGTGGCCAACAATGAGGGATGTACTGAATTACAGAATACTCTTGTTTATTAATGAATTTAGAGCTGAGAATTCTTTATTTTTCTTGACTGCTTTGAATGTATATAGTTTAAAAATGTGGTGTAATATGGTTTTTCAAACTTTAGCCTATTGCTTATTACCTCCCTGTTTTGCTGCATTTTATACATCTGAAATAATAATTAAAAAAACCAACACATTTATTTGAAAGGCAGAGAAACAGACAGCCCCTCTGGGAGAATCACTGGGTTCCCAGCGTCCATTGTTGCCTTCAGCCTTTTTCCCAGCTATGAGCCAGAAGCTACCTGGGCCCTCAGCATGTCCCAATGACCAGATGGCATAACAGAAGTTTTCAGCCAATCTGGGTGCCTGCTTTGGGAGGCCCCCGCTGCATGGCCCAGATACCTTTAGGATACTCAGGTTTGGCCAGTGGTGCACTTAGAACCTTGTCCACCAAAATCTCCCGAAGAGATCTTTCTGAGTTTAGGAAAGGTGTTTGTTACTGCTATTTGTAGTGCAGAATTTGTCTAAATGTTGAAAGCCTTTAACAGAGTTCAAGTGCCTGGAGTATGGAAGGTGAGACATAGAGGAGAGTCATGATGGAGCCATTCCAGTGAGTCTTGCTGTGCCATCTTGCATCCTTTGACTTGGGACAGGAGGAAGTTTTATCTTTTGTAGGTGGCCCCTTAACCAGTCTTTTTTTTTTTTTTTTGGACAGGCAGAGTGGACAGTGAGAGAGAGACAGAAAGAGAGGTCTTCCTTTTGCCGTTGGTTCACCCTCCAATGGCCACCACAGCTGGCGCGCTGCGGCCAGCTCACCGCGCTGATCTGAAGGCAGGAGCCAGGTGCTTCTCCTGGTCTCCCAATGGGGTGCAGGGCCCAAGCACCTGGGCCATCCTCCACTGCACTCCCTGGCCACAGCAGAGAGCTGGCCTGGAAGAGGGGCAACCGGGACAGAATCCGGCCCCAACCGGGACTAGAACCTGGTGTGCCGGTGCCGCTAGGTGGAGGATTAGCCTATTGAGCCGCGGCACTGGCCCCCTTAACCAGTCTTGCCAGTTAACAGGAAAAATTCTACTGTGCCTTCAAGTACGACATTCTTTTTACATCTTTGTTTTCCAGGGCTCTGTGTAGGGCTGGTGTGTGAAGCACAGTGGACAGGAGTTGGTAGGAAGTTTGCAACAGTTATTTTATTGATTTTTTTTTAAAATTAAACTTTATTTTTAATTAATTATTTTAATTAAAGGGACATAGAGCTCTCATCTGCTGGTCCATTCCCCAAGTGACTGCAATGGCCTGGACCAGAGGCAGGAGCTGGGAATGCAGTCCAGTTCTCCAAAGTGGGTAGGAGGAGCCCAGTTTCTTGAGCCATCACTGCTGCTTCTCAGGGTCTGCTTTAGTGGGAAGCTATAATCAGGAGCCAAGGCTGGGACTTGAACCTCCGTACTCTCACACAGAATATGGACATCTAACTGCCAGGTCAAATATCCAGCATGATGCATGAGCCCCCTTGCCCCTGCCAAGTTATTTTGAGACACAGCTGCAATAGGAAGGATGTCATTAATCTGAAATCCCACCACCTTTTTCTTTACTACTCTTACCTGCTTGTACTTATCCTGCCTGCAGGTGTAGGGTATTAATTAATTAAAAAAATACAAGCTATGGGTAAAGGCAGTCAGGAGAAGAAACAGGGCCCTCAGTTGAAGGTAAAGCTTTCTAGATTCCTGGAAGTCTTCTTGGGACTAATAACTATTATGTGGAGTAAGGATCATGTCAGGTTTAATAAAACCTTTGTCATTTTTAGTGAACTGTATATTTTCTTGACCTTCCGACAGTTGCTAAAGACATGGCAGAAGTCTTTGTAAGCCAGTGATTTTACATTTATTGAAAAATGTGAAAATAAAACTAGAAAAGCTTTTTAGAACACCTGTCTGATCTTTGTCCTGGCTCAACTAGTGTTACGTCCTGTTTGCTTTGACATTTCTTCTTACTCTCTCACATATGGTTTCCTCACATGTACACTTGCACACACACACACCAGCTTTCCTTTTGTTTTTGAAGCTTTTGAGAATAAATTAAATACATTATGACCCTTTATTCATGAACACTTTGTATCTTATAAGAATAGGGACATTTTCTTTTATAACCGTAGTACCATTACTAGTTTTACAAATTTACATTAGTACTTTTGCCAGTTCGTCTGAAATAACCTTAATATAATGTTCCCCTGACTGCACAGGATCCAGGCCAGGACAGGTATTACATTTAAGTGTCATACCTCTTGTAGCTTCATTCGTGTGGGATATTTTGTAGCCTTTTTTTTTTTTTTTTTTGGATGAGGTTGACATATTTGAAGAATGCATTTCTCCCCACCACTTTTTTCTCCTTTAAATAAAACGATACTGCTGTTATGTTTGTCTGCTGGTAGCCCTTGATGAACTGGTGGTTTTGCCATCTCATCTGCAGTGATGCATAGATGACACATTGTCCTCAGGTTGTCACATCTTAGGGGCATACTGTAGCTGTCTGCCCTTCGTTGGGGATGTTGAGTTTTGACAGCCGTGCAAGGTATTTGTAATTCTAGCATAGTTAGCACGTTGTTTTTCTTCCCTTGAAACCAGTAAGTTCCTTGAGGGGTGGCACTTGAACATCTTGCCGGCATTCTGCCCCATATCATAATTACCCCCTGAGACAGCGTCTGTTGATGATTCCTGCTTAGTACACTTTTTGCTGATGATTTCCTGTCCTCGGTACTCCCAACATATTTATCAGTTGGCTCTCATCATTCTACTATAAATATATATTTTGCCTACCCTTCTCCCTCCCTCTCTCCATCCATCCATCTGTTCATCATTCAAGTCATTGAAATGGGTGTATTCACTCTGACTTTTAACAGTTTAACGGTACTGAGTATTTTGACATTCAGATTGTACCAGAGTTGACTGTTGAGAGCCCCTTCAAGCTGGCTCCTGTGTCATTGTGACATCTTTTTTTTTTTTTTTTAAAGCGTTCCCTACTCATCTTTTATTACCTTGCTCCAGTCACGATGAACAGTTTCTTGAGCCCCGTTTCCTTTTAGTGGAGAGTGGCATGGAAGACGGAGATCCAGAGGAAGCTTGGTGGTGCTGCTCTTTGTCTCTGCATCCTCTCATTCCTGAGTTTTCCAGGCGAGGTTCAGTGAGCCACTGGTAAGGTGCTTGGTGTTCCTGGGTGTCTGACTAGAATTAAGGCCCCAGACATTTAGTCACCCTGTGGCTGTGTGTGGTTTCAGCTTGGTGTTTAGCTCAATAAACACAGTCATAAGTATATTTCTATCTAAAAGCTTTCTCTTTTTTTTCTTGAGAGTTATCAGTTTCCATTATTTCGATGTTGTGTAGAAAAATTTTTAAAGCTTCCCATTCACTGTCCCCTCCCAAAGCAGTGTATTTTGAAAGTATAGAAAAGTGCCAGGAAGAGGGAAGAAAGATTACCTGTAGTTTCCCCACCTAGAGGGGAAAAAAAGAAATAAAGAACTGTTAACCTTGTTATATAAATGGACCTGGGTAGAACTATATTTTAAAATTTTAACACTGAAGTTTTCCTCCTTTTTAAATATACTCTCAGCACTCAGATCTTTGGAAGCTAATAATTCCTATCCCAAATGTCTTGAGACTTAGTAGTTTTATATCATGTGTTAGCTTATTGACATTTGGAATTACAGTGTTTTCAGATTTCTTCTAAAATTAGTAGTTTCAGTCTTTTTTTCCCTGACGTCCTTTGATTAGCCTTTGTATTCCATCTCTTCTCAGTAGACCTGATGAATCTAAGCAAGAACTATGGAACATGTCTAGCTTTTTATTCTTCTTTTTAAAGTTATATTTTTCTCATATTTACATTTTGGAAATACCCATTTTCTTCCAATTTTTCCCTGCTGGACAGAAAAACAAGTCCATTAATAAGAAGACAGTTTTTCACTTTTTCAGTGTTCAGCAGTAACTCCTTGATATTCATGAGGGGTTTTCTCATTGCATTTATGAACCATAGTCTTTTCTTCTTGCTTCATGCACAATGACAATAGAAGCTCCGAAAAGTTCCAAGTTGCCCCATGTCCTACAGCTTACTATTGGCAGAATGGGGATGAAAGCAAAGGCTCTCTGTAGCTTTATGCTTTTTTTCACAATGTGTAAAATTTTAGTGTAAATATATTAGGTTTCTTTAATTTTATTCTTTTAATTCTCTGTGCTTTCCTCAGCGTTCATGTTATATGCTTCATTCTCTTGGCTTTGGAAGAAGATGAAAGGAAAATTTAGGGAACACATACTAACTTTGATCGTGGAATGCCTTTTTCATGGCTGCATCATAAATTCTTGAAAATAAAGGGTCTAATGGAAACACTTAATGAGCGAGGAGGGGCTCTATCATATGTAACCTTCCCCCTGTTTTTAGTGAATAGACCGTTTAAACTAAATTAAGTAAAGGATATAAATTCTGTTGTTTCAGTTTTAATATTTCATGACTGATTTTATAGATGAAATTATATTTTACAATAAATAGGAAGAAGAATTTATACAGCCTGTTCTATTTGATGTGAAACAGCAAACCCCATTTCTCTGTAGCTGTAAAGAAAATTCATTCTCATGTCTTTAGTTGTAAGAGATGGTTTCATTGTGATTAGTTACATTGATAATAAAACAACCTTTTCCAAGTGGCATAAGATACAAATGATTGTAGGTGTCTGCTTTTAATGACATTGAAGTTTTAAATTTTTTATCTTACTCATAGGACTATCATTCCTTCCTTTTGTTCTTTTTCTTCTGTTCTAGTAAGAATATTCTTTCGTTAAAAAACAAAACAAAACAAGAGTTAGATGGAAATGCTAACAAAGCATTGAATTTTCAAAATAGTTTTTCAAAGGAGATATACAATTTTAACTTATTTGTGTAAAATCTGACTACAAAAGATGTATTTGTCAGAGATGGTTTATTTAATGCTGTCATAAAATTAATTTTTAAAAATTTTTTTACTTGACAGGTGGGGTTAGACAGAGAGAGAAAGAGAGAAAAGTCTTCCTTCTGTTGGTTTACCCTCCCAAATGGCCGCTCCGGCCAGTGTGCTGTGTCGATCTGAAGCCAGGAGCCAGGTGCTTCTTCCTGGTCTCCCATGCAGGTGCAGGGCCCAAGTACTTGGGCCATCCTCTGCTGCCCTCCTGGGCCACAGCAGAGAGCTGGACTGGAAGAGGACAACTGGAACAGAATCACTCCCCAGATGGCTGAAATGACTGGAGCTGAGCAGATCTGAAGCCAGGAGCCCGGAGCTTCTTCCAGGTCTCCCATGTAGGTGCAGGGGCCCGTGCACTTGAACCATCTTCTGCTTTCCCAGGCCACAGCAGAGATCTGGATTGGAAGTGGAGCAGCCGGGACTCAAATCGGCACCCATATGGGATGCCTGCACTGGAGGCGGCGGCCTCATAAATTAGGTGCTTGTATAATGGTAAAAGTCATATACTTTGAATAGAAAGTCCAATTGAAAGTGGTAGATTAAGAGAGGGATATGAGTAGTCCACCAGTTTCCATTTGTTCCTGCCCTGGGTTTCTGTTGCCATTGTGGTTCACAGAGGGCTTGAGGCAGGCCTGCCAGTTTTATCTCATTCCTCCATGAATAGAGGATTGCCATTGCAGTATCATAACTTGTAGGGTTCATCTTTTTTGAATTTCCCAAAGAGAAAGAGTAAAAGACCATTAGTCATTTTTATGTGTGTATGTTTGTGAACGGGTGCCCTCGTGCACATGCATACCCTCGTGTGATGTTACTATGGGTCTGACAGCATGTGCTAACGTCACACTGTGTACACCACTTACTTGGGTAAGTCTAGGAGGCTGAGGGGAAGATGGGGGGTGGGAGGCAGGGAGAAAATGGGTTAATATGGCCTTATTATACCAGGGAGAGTAGGTGTGGGTGTCAGTCACTAAAGAGGGGGAGCTGCAGCTCACTTCACATATGCTTAGGAGAAAAGGCAGAGCGAGCAAGTGAGCAGAGACTGTGCCGAGTGAGAAGAGAGTTAGAAAGGATGAGAAGGAAGGGAAGGTTCACGCGTGCTGCTTGCATGCAGCTGGCGTGGGCAACGGTGGAACGCTGACGTCTTTCCAGTACTTGAAATGGTTTCTTTAAAACGCAGAAGAAAGTTCCTGTGAGAAGTGGCCACCAGGTGTCATCAGAAGGCTGCTATTAATTTGTTTTATTCTCAGAAAGTATGTGTTTTGATTTCTTTCTTGAAATACTTTGTTTTCCTTTTAAACCACAGCAAGTAACTGTTTCTGTTACAGTGGGAAACTTTATTTTTGACAGTTTCTAGGTGAGTTAATCATTTGTAGGTAAAAATGAAAATCAGTAAAATTACCTGTAACTTCTTTTTTCTTTTTCTTCCTTCCTTTCTTTCTTTCTTTCTTTTTTTTTTTTTTTTACAGATTTATTTATTTATTTGGAAGGCAGAGTGATAGAGAGAGGGAGAGGGGGGGAGAGAGAGAGAGAGAGAGAGAGAGATTAAAAAGAGATCATCCATCTGCCGGTTCACTCCCTGAATGGCTGCAGTGGCTGGAGCTGGGCTAATCTGAAGCCAGGAGCCAGGATCTTCTTCCTGGTCTCCTATGTGGGTGCTTGGGCCATCTTCCACTGCACATTAGCAAGCACTTCCCAGGCACATTAGCAGGGAGCAGGATCAGAAATGGAACAGCTGGGACTCAAACCAGGGCCCATGGGGGATGCTGGCACAGTGCTGGCCCTTTAACTTATTCTTTGGTCAGAAAACAGCTACTTGAGGATTTGGATAGGAGCATGGCTTCTACATGGAACTGGATATTTGGAAATCTTTGGCTCAGGGAGGGTCTCTGTTGAATGGTAATTTATGAACTTGTGTGGGAAATAGAAAGCTTTAAAGAGGATTGGGTTTAATCACATGAACTTACTAGACCGTCTCAACCTGGAAACCTTACTGTGGGAAGGAATCTCAGATGACAAGTGCCCACACTTCTGGAAAGAGGGGATTGTGCCTTACTCTGAGAGTTGGCCTTGCATCCCTGCCTGTTTTTTTTATGTTTTGTTCCTGAGAGAATGAAATGTGCATTTTGTACATAGTAAGATTTCACAAAATGTTGAGTGAATGAATACATTTTCCTTCCCACTGTCCAAGTCGGGTGATGTTTTAATTCTTCTGCGAAGAAGACCATTCCTCCATCTCCCCTGGTCATATGTGACTTGTTCTAAACCTTATCTAGTGAATTTTTACAGATTTTGCATCACTTCCACTCGCCCTTTTGCAGATTACTGTGAAGAACTTGCTAAGCCGCTCTGTGCTCCTGCTCAGGGCCTAGTGCGCGTCCTGCACCCCGTAGCTTAAAGAACGCGTTCAGTTCTTCCTGCCTCTAGACTTCCTCTGCCTTGCAGCCTGAGAAATTAATTCCTACAGCAGGAGGTGTCTCCGTGACTCTCCACTGACACTACTGAAAAAATCGTGTTCTTGATGCAGAGTCTTCTGTGATCTGGGCCTGGTTGGTCGGCTGCCAGTTTCTTAAGCTGCTGCAGAGTGGAAGGCCCGAGTGCTGTGGCCCTTGGCCTCTGTGCTCACTGTGTTGATGGAGTGCCCAAACCCTGTACAGCATGTCCTCGTGGAATGCTCACTATTTCTTGAGATAATGAGATGTTGGATTATCTCATTAAAAAATAAACTGGGAAGTGACAAGTGTAGAAACTTTTTTTCTTTGTTGCAGATTTTTTTGAACCGTTATATAGAAGAAAAATAAAGGGTTTCCTTATTTTGGTTCTTCACAAGAAGGTAGATGTGATTCTTTGATCTGCAGACACATGAGTCAGGTGCCATTGTGAATACTCACTGTGAACAGAAGTGTGTGGACCTTAGAGTGTATGTGTTCCATCTGCATACCTCTGAGACGAAGCTCCTGCTGGTGCCCGTGGAGAAGATGGCACCGTGTACCGTGCCAGTGTTTGCGGAGTAAGTAGTTGTCAGTGTGGTATCCAAAAGAAGGGGCTCATCCCCCTGTAGACAGGACGTTTATTACAGATGCTCTCAGAACTGTGCAGAAGTTGATGGACAAGTGTAACGAATCCCTCTGCACCTGCCATTCAGCTTTAATCATTGCAACTTCACTGACGCCTGTCTGGGACTGTTTTGAAGCATTTATCAGACATTATTCATTTTAGCTGTAAATACGTAAGTATTAGCTATTTCTTGTATCACAATGAGGCATTTGTTCATTTTAGTACCCCTAACTGCTTAGAATTGTTCTAGGCTCTTGGGATACATTGGTGAATGAAATAAACCGTGCCCTTACATTGTAGCTTGGAGAGACAGAAAAATAAACGAGACACATAAATAACCACAACAGGAAAAACATTGATTGCATCAAAATTTAAAACTTCTGTGTATCAAAGATGCCATTAATAAAATGAAAAGGAAGAAACTATTTGTAAAACATGTATCTGACAAAAAATTTATACCCCGAATACATAAGCAACTCCTGCAGCTCAATAATAAAAATAAATAACCAAATTAAGAAGTAGGCAAAAAGCTAACAAAGCACATAAAAAAAAACTACACCATCTCTCATCATCAGGAAAATGCAGAGTAAAACCACGCACACCCACTAGAATGATTGACATTGGATGTCAGGGAGAATGTGGATCAACCGGAATTCTTATATACTGCTGATGGTGATGCCACAGTATAGCTGCTTGGAAAGTCCGCCAAGCAGCCTCATGTCCTGGGCATTTAAACAAAAGAAGTGAAAATAGGTGTTTGTGAAGAGCCATGGGAGAATATTCACGGCAGCCTTACAGCAGTAGCAGCACGAGGAAGCAGCTGTCAGCAGGGCTGGTGTAGCTGAATGGTGCGGTGGTGAAGTGACCATGCTGCTGACACTCAGCGGCGGCAGACTCCTCGCCCCAGGAGCATCTTTATGAGCTTCTGCTTCTAGGAATTTTTTAAAATTTTTTTAAAAATTTTTATTTTTTTATTTGAGAGGTAGAGTTACAGACATTGAGAGGGAGAGACAGAGAGAAAGGTCTTCCGTCCGTTGGTTCACTCCCCAAAAGGCCATACTGGCCGGAGCTGTGCTGATCCGAAGCCAGGAGCCAGGTGCTTCTTCCCAGTCTCCCGTGTGGGTGCAGGGCCCAGGGATGTGGGCCATCTTCAACTACTTTACCAGGCCATAGCAGAGAGCTGGATTGGAAGAGGAGCAACTGGGACTAGAACCGGTGGCCACATGGGATGCCAGCAGTGCAGGCGGAGGATTAACCTACTGCGTCACGGCGCCGGCCCCTGGAATTTTTTTTTTTTTTAAAGATTTATTTATTTGAAAGGCACGTTACAGAGAGGCAGAGGCAGAGATCTTCCATCTGCTGGTTCACTCCCCAAATGGCCGCAATGGCCGGAGCTGGGCTAGTCCAAAGCCAGGAGCTTCTTCTGGGTCTCCCATGTGGGTGCAGGGGCCCAAGTACTTGGGTCATCTACTGCTTTCCCAGGCCATTAGCACAGGGCTGAATTGGAAGTGCAGCAGCTGGGTCTCAAAGTGGTACCCATATGGAATGCTGGCCCTGCAGGCGGTGGCTTTACCTGCCATATCACAGCGCCTGTCCCTTTTAGGAACTACTAAAACAGGCAAAACTAATTTGTTTTAGGAGAATTCTGAACTTCGGCCACTGGAGGTGAGAGGCTGTGTTTGGAGACTGACTGGGAAGGGCTGTGAGATGCCTTTGGACCACAGGCAGGCGGCAGTGGCTCTGTATGTTGGTCAGGAAGACCTGGGAGGCCTCCTCTGCACACCTCTTGGCTTCTCTTTCTCTGGACTTCTCTCTTTCACTCTGTCCCTCAACTCCATGGCCTGGGTACTTTCTCCAGACAGCAACCAGGGGGCTTGCTTGATTTGTATGTTGTCTCTCAGGGATTGCCGTCCTTCGGTGTCTGATGTCTGTTGCTTTATAGATTTTGTCTGTTTCAGCTGTTCCATTTCTGCCAGAAAGAAGGAACTGTTCTGGGTTGGAGCGGGTGTCTGTTTTTAACAGTATGTTGGGGCCAGTGCCGTAGCTCACTTGGTTAATCCTCCACCTGTGGCGCTGGCATCCCATATAGGCGCCGGGTTCTAGTCCCGGTTGCTCCTCTTCCAGCCCAGCTCTCTGCTGGTGCCCGAGAGGGCAGAGGAGGATGGCTCAAGTGCTTAGGCCCTGCACCTGCATGGGAGACCAGGAGGAAGCACTTGGCTCCTGACTTCGGATTGGCGTAGCTCCGACCGTAGTGGCCATTTTGGGGGTGAACCAGTGGAAGGAAGACCTTTCTCTCTGTCTCTCTCACAGTCTAACTCTGTCAAAAGAAAAACAAAACAAACAAACAAAAAACCCAACAAGCTGTATGTTGTCTTGCCCATTACAGGATAGGCTCTCAGGGACAGGGATTTTGTGGTAGTATTTGCTGTGCGTGCAGCAGCCTCACCCAGAATCTGGGGTGCATTGTGGGCAGTGCATGAGTGTCTGGGGATGGAGCACAGCTTGTTCTTTCTTTTCTCCTTTTATTCTTCCATTGCAGATATTGAATAGCAAAACCAATGCTTTGTTTAAAAGAGCACTTTGTGAAGTGTCTTTAACGACACCAGTTTCTTGATTCTTTGTATACACAGGGCTCTGTAATGAGGTAAGGTTGGAAGATGGTTTTTTAACTGAGAAATCCTTGGTAATAAGACTTTTGTTCAAACCACAGTATTCCAGACTTACTTGAGCCAGGGGTGTTTTTTCCCCCAACTGCTTACCACATTCTGAAGAGTGTGTCTGAATGATGTTAAGCATCTTGCAAGGGCATCAGTACTGTGGACACCTGTCTTTCCCACTGCTCTACACATGGTTGTATGCTGCTGTGAGCATTTACGTGCAGGCAGGTTTTTATGTGGACTTACATGCCTGGGAGTGGCATTGCTGGTTGTGTGGTAGCTCCATGTTAATCTTTTGAAGAACTGAGACTGTTTTCCAAAGTGGCTGTACCATTTTACATCTCGTTAGCAACATGTGAAGGTTCTGATTTCTTCATATCCTTGCCAACATTTGTTATGATCTGTTTGATTATAGCCATTCTACTGGGTTTGACGTGGTATCCTATATTCCTTTTTTTTTTTTTTTTAACAGGCAGAGTTAGAGAGAGACAGAGAGACAGAGAGAAAGGTCTTCCTTCCGTTGGTTCACCCCCCAAATGGCTGCTATGGCCAGCGCGCTGTGCCGATCTGAAGCCAGGAGCCAGGTGCTTCCTCCTGGTCTCCCATGCGGGTGCAGCGCCCAAGCACTTGGGCCATCCTCCACTGCACTGCTGGATCACAGCAGAGAGCTGGACTGGAAGAGGAGCAACTGGGACAGAATCCGGTGCCCCGACTAGGACTAGAACCCAGGGTGCCGGCGCCACAGGTGGAGGATTAGCCTAGTGAGCCGTGGCGCCGGCCATCTTATATTCTTTTAAACATTTATTTATTAGAGGAACAGAGAAAGGGAGAGATAGATATTCTGTCCACTGCTTCACTCTCTAAATGGCCACAACAGCCATATCTGGGCAATCTGAAGCCATCCTGGTCTCCCATATGGGTCGCAGGGATCTAAGCACTTGGGCCATCCTCCTCTGCCTTCCTGGGTGCATTAGGAGGAAGGTGGTTTGGAAGTGGAGCAACTGGGACTTGAACCAACATTTCAGTATGGGATGATGACACTGGAAGTGGTGGCCACTGTGCCCCAGTGCTGGGCCCCTTATTCTGGTTTTAATTTGAATTCCTCTAATGACTAATTATGTATTGTTTGTTTTCTCATGTGCTCATTTTTGGCTATTTGTATATTTTTTGTGGGTAAATGTTTATCAATTCTTTGTTCTTTTTAAAATTCAATTATCTTTTTTTGTTGAATTTTAAGAGTTTTTTTTTTTTTTTTTGGTATATTCTGGATGCAAGTGCCTTATCAGTTATATGATTTCCAAAATATTTTTCCCATTCTTGGTAGTGTCCTTTGAAGCATAGCATCCTTTGAAATTTTTAACTTTTATGAAATCCTGCTTTTCTGTTTTTTCTCCTGCTGCTCATGCTTTTTGTGTTACATTATGCTTATGTGTGTCTATGTGTGTGCACGTGTGTAGCAGAGTGAAAACAGTAGACTTCATTTGATTTGTCATTGTTATGGAAAAATGATTAAAATAGTTAAAAATAGTTGTCATTAGCTTTGAGACCATAATGCATTTATGGCTTTTTATTAACATCAAATCAAATGGCATTTGGCTGAAAACTCCAATCATGGTGTAAAGTAAATGGAAAATGATATGTTTTAATTGAATTAAATAGTATAATGAAAAATAAAATCAATATTATTGATTTTAAAGCATTTTATTTAATAAAATTGCTTTTTTTCCCTTAAAAGTTGCTCCATTAATTCTGCTGTTCAACTGAAATTTCCCTTTGCTATTATCCTTCAGACAACACAAAATGAGTGATAGATAAGGAAATTAATGATTGACACCTGGAGTAGCAATGGCTTTTCATTGGCAAAAGAGTTTAATTGTGAATGGTGATAAACTGGTGAGAATATGTGTGTTGTTAATTGGGATCTATTTAGAAAAGTCTTAGTAAGGCTTTTGACTTTAGGGAAAAAGGAAGAAGTGACTCTTGAAAAATTTTGTTTCTTTAGCCTTCCATTGGGAGGCTAAAGAGGTAGAAGGACTAACCTCCAGACTTGTCTCAGCAGTTTTGTTTTATTCTGTTTTACAGATCAGGAATTTACCAAAGCATAATTTGAAAAGGGTTTCTCTCTCTCTCTCTCTCTCTCTCTCTCTCTCTCTCTCTCTCTGTGTGTGTGTGTGTGTGTTTTAAGTACCAAACACAAATATACTGGCTTGGAGAATTGGACCTTGAAATTTTTTGCAAACTGGTTGAGAGAGTCATAATTTTGTATCAAGGATGCACAGTACACATTCTTTTAAGATTTATTTATGTGAATGGCAGAGTAGAGAAAGGGGGAAACAGAGAGAAAGACATCTTCTATTCACTGTTTCACTTCCCAGTTGGCCACAATGGCCAGGCCTAGGCTAGGCTGAAGCCAGGAGCCTCGAACTCCACCTGGGTCCCCTGCGTGGGTGGCCGGGGCCCAGGTCCTTGGGCCATCTTCTGCTGTGTCTGCAGGGTGTTAGCAAGGAGCTGGATAAGAAGTGGAGTGGCTGGGATTCAAACAGGTGGAGGCGTAACCTGTTACACCGCAATGCTGGCCCCCACAGTATTGCTTTCTGAACCAGTAATGGGTGTTCCCAGAATCTGATTTCATACTTTTTATTGGCTAATGGCACGATATTTCTCTTGGCTAATATATATTTCAGATTCATACTTGTATGTGTGTCTTTTCTTTGTCAAAGTCTTAATGCCGTGTTTATTTACTTCACAGATTATGTGTGTCAAGTGAGCCACCTGCGACACAAGGAACATCTTCAGCACTTTGTTAATAATGGATTCTGAGAATAAACTTGAGAACGATGAGGGTGAAAATGTAAACAGAGAAGCAGAAGACTTGAGAAACAGTCCATCCCCAAAGGAAGACTGTGGGCTCGTTTCTGATCAGAGAGCAACTTCCTCTGGGAATTTCACAAGCAAGAGAGGTTTTCCAGAATCTTCCCACTTGGACAGTGTCATCGTGGAGGAAGGCGGACATGGGCGTGCTTCCAAAAGAATGAAATTAGAGGAGGCAGAACCCCTTATGTCTGGAGAGCAGGGCACTCCTGTGGTAGAGGCTGCCGAGCGCACGGTCCCCGACGTGGGTGTCCCTCCAGCCGGGATGGCGCAGGAGCCCCTCCTGAATGCCTGTGCAGAGGGAGGCGGGAGTCTTCCCGATGCCTTTTCCTCCGGTGATTTAAGCGCTGTGGATGCCGTTTCTCTAAAAACAGACGCTGAAAAAAAGCCTGTGCAGGAGATGGTTTCCCTGGATGCGGAAAGAGAATCCCCTTCTCCCCTGAAAGAAGTGAGTGTTGGTTGTGCTGTTGTAGCTGTAGACAGAGTCACCAAGTGCAGCAGATGTGGCCGTTTGTTCTCCTCTCTTTCTGATTTGGAAAAACATGCTGACTGTCTCAGACCAGCGTCTAAGGAACATACCTGCTGCCAGTGTAGCCACCAAGTGGACAGCAGCTCTGCTGTGCACCTGCACTCCAGACACACACATGGGCCCCAGAAGGTCTTTTCCTGTGATCTTTGTGGCTTTCACTGCGTGGAGGAAAACCTGCTGAGTGCACATTATCTTGGCAAGACACATCTCCGGCGCCAGAACCTTGCTGCTCGTGGAGGCTTTGTGCAGATTTTAACAAAACAGCCGTTTCCTAAGAAAACGTGTACCATGGGGACAAAGACTGTTCGAGCAAAACCAAGAGCTTCTAAACCAATGACAAAGAGTAGCGATTCAAAAGGGTTCCGGAATGTTGCGAGCAAGTTTAAAGATTTCAGAGGAAACGTTTCTAAGCAGAGTGGCAGCGGTAGCGAGCTCCTTGTTGAAATGATGCCCTCCAGAAACACTTTGTCAGACAAAGTAGAGGTCGTCGAAGGAAACATGACTTCCCTTGGTATAACTCGAAATCCTGAAAACCAGGGCAAGAAACTAGGAGGCTTAGTAACCTCAGAGAGTCTCTTAGGTAAATTGGAATCTACCAAAAACACTCTGCAGGCAGCACATAATATCAGTGCAGCCTCAAGGCCAAGACCCGACCGGAATGTTCTAGTGCTAGGTAGCAGCTTTCGAAGACGCAGTGGCACTTTCAGCTTGAAGGGTCAGGCAAAGAAAAGGTTTAATCTCTTAGGAATTAGTAAAAGAGGTGCAAGTGAGACTCAGAGGATGTATGCAAGACACTTTAAGACACAGACGAAAACAAGTGATGCAGAGTCAGTGCTCAAGCATGTGGATGTGAGCGACAGTGTCCAGAACCTGTGTGTGACTACCTCAACCCCCCAGGAACTGACACAGGACAAGAGGGACTCCCCTCTCTTGGGCCCCGTGCAGCTGGACTCCCTGACAGTGAGACCAGCCTCTGACTGTCATGGGTCTACTTGTGCAAACAGGACAGACTTGGGAATCCATGTGAAAAGGTGCCACGCCAGAGAGACAAAATTCTGCTGCCAGGCTTGTGACTTTTCCAGTGTGTCGAGGAGGGACTTCGATGAGCATTTGCACAAGAGCCAGCATCAGCAAACTGCTTCTGTCCTCAGTTGTCAGTGTTGTTCATTTGTTTCCTCGGCTGGAGTAAATCTCAGAGACCACATGAAGGAGAAGCACAGCATGAGTGTTTTTTGTACCCCTTGTAATCTGTTCTTCTTGTCCGAGAAAGACTTGGAAGAACACAAAGCAACTGAGAAACATATGAGTTTGTTGGTTCAACGAAAGACTTCTCAGTCATTCAACAATGATATGGTTTTACAGACTTTACCGTTAAGTACATTAGAATCAGAAAACACAAAAGAGCGTTTGAATGAGTCAGGAAAAGCAGCTCAGGAAGAACCTATCAAATCCAGGGTAAGCCATGGAAATGAAGTTAGGCATTCGAGTAAGCCTCAGTTTCAGTGTAAGAAGTGTTTTTATAAAACCAGATCGTCCACTGTTCTTACAAGACACATTAAACTTCGGCATGGTCAGGACTATCACTTTCTTTGTAAAGCGTGTAATCTTTACTCCTTGAGCAAAGAGGGAATGGAGAAGCACATTAAACGAAGCAAGCATCTTGAAAATGCTAAGAAAAATAATATTGGCTTAAGCTTTGAAGAATGTATTGAAAGGATATGTATAGGCGCGAATGACAGAAAAGAAGAGTTTAGTGTTTCTGGAAACGGGAGGACTGAAGGCCACGTGGGTGTGCCGTCACAGGAACACCCGCCTCTTGAGAAGGGCACGCTGACCCCTAGGGAGCTCTCGCAGCCCAGTGTCATCACCAAAGACGACGAGTTCACTTTGACCTCTACTCCAAAGAGAGGGAGACCCAGAGGTCATGTCTCGAGGACATGCACACACTGTGGTCTTTTGGCCTCTAGTATTACCAATTTGACTGTCCACATTAGACGAAAGCACAGTCACCAGTATAGTTACTTATGCAAAGTGTGTAAGTATTACACTGTCACTAAGGGAGATATGGAACGTCATTGTGCCACTAAGAAGCACAAAGGACGAGTAGAAATAGAAGCCAATGGAAAGCAAAGTTCAGATATCATCGTTGGCCCTGAAGGGGGTCATCTTGAACCCTGCAAAAAGAACACCACTTCAGCAGTGACGACTTCAGATGAGCAGGCTAGTAAGTCAGCTGAGGCAGAGAACTCTGCTTTAGAAAAGCCAGGAGATCATGGAAATGCAAATGAAGTCGAAGTTGAAAGTGAATTTCATTCTTTAGATGGGGAAGCTATTGACAAGAAGGGACAAATATCTTTAGAGCCAGAAGACTCTCTCCATCAAGGGGATGTTACAGGTACGAGTGATAACAAATGTCTACACTGTGAGTTCAGTGCTCACTCTTCGGCTTCTCTCGAGTTGCACGTAAAACGGAAACATACAAAAGAGTTTGAGTTCTATTGCATGGCGTGTGATTACTATGCAGTAACTCGTAGAGAGATGACAAGGCACGCAGCCACCGAGAAGCACAAGATGAAGAGGCAGTCCTACCTCAGCGCTTCTCATGTGGACGCGGGTTCTGCAGAAGTGTCCAGAAATATCCCCGTGCCAGAAGAGGAGCCTCGGCAAAACGCTGAGGAGTTTCAGTTAATCTCACGTCAGTCATCTGATGCGCTGAAATCCGGAAGTGGAGCAGGTGGCCCTGTTTCAGATGAGCGTGCGGACTCAGACATGTCTAAAGTGCTCTGTGCTCCTGACTCTGTGGAAACCGAGGCTGGGGAAGAGTCCACGTTCAGTGAAGACCATTCCTTTTGTCAGGCTTTCCAGCAGCCCCTTGACGGGAGTAAAGTGGTGAAACCTGAGGAGATGGTTTCCCTTAATATTTCTTCCAATTTTGATTCCCCAAGCAGATTTCAAGATGAAAATTCAGGAAGTTCTGTTTTGAATTGTGAGACAGCAAAGAAAAAGCATGAAATGCTGAATGATATTGCTGATGCCAGTATGCATTGTGAGGTTGGTGGTGGAAGCACGGGAGATAGTGGAGGCCAAGTCCTGCCCAAACACCTGAGTCCTGGGGTTCTGGATGGGGCGCACGCAGCTGAGAGCCCTGCCCCTGTTGTGACGAGTGTTACAAGAGAGCAGCCTACGCTGGACGGCAGTGGCCGAGACACGGTTGGGTGTGCACATAGTTTGGAGGATTTGAAAGGTGTACAAGAAAATCCTGTTCTGGAGAATAAGGGAATTCTGATGAATTCCCAGCATGAAACTGAAATTGTTTTGGAAGAAGACGGCCCTGCTTCTGATGGCACGGTTGAAAGTAGTGATGTTTATGAAACTGTAATCAGTATTGATGATAAAGGGCAGGCCTTGTGCAGTTTTGGCCGGTTTGATTCTTCCATAGTACGAATAAAGAACCCTGAAGATGGTGAGTTGATCGAGCAGTCTGAGGAGGGTCTGGTAGCAGCAGGGGTGAGGATCAGCGAGCTGCCCTTGAAAGACTGTGCTCAGGGCCTGAAAAGGAAGAAGCCTGAAGGCAGTTCCTTTGGCGAGTCCACACGGATTCGTTGCGATGACTGCGGCTTCTTAGCAGATGGACTGAGTGGACTAAATGTCCACATAGCCATGAAGCACCCTACAAAAGAGAAGCACTTCCATTGTTTGCTGTGTGGAAAGTCATTCTACACAGAAAGCAACCTTCATCAGCATTTGGCTAGTGCTGGTCATATGAGAAATGAACAGGCTAGTGTTGAAGAGCTCCCGGAGGGAGGGGCCACCTTTAAATGTGTCAAGTGTACAGAGCCCTTTGATTCCGAACAGAATTTATTTCTACATATCAAAGGACAGCATGAGGAATTGCTACGGGAAGTGAATAAGTATATTGTGGAAGACACTGAGCAGATCAACCGTGAGAGAGAGGAAAACCAGGGGAATGTTTGCAAGTATTGTGGGAAGATGTGTCGAAGTAGCAATTCAATGGCATTCCTGGCACATATTCGCACCCATACAGGTAGGTAAAGCATGTGGCAAGCCTGTGTGAATCTAAAGTACAAATGAATGATTCCATCTGGACGTTCGTTCCCAGCCAGATGCAGAGCCCCACTGCATTTTCTTGTTGACTTTGCTCTAAGTTCACATTTCACTGCTCTGTGGTATTCCAAATGTGACAACCCCTTGTTGACACCTGGCATTTCTAAAGGTGATTCCTGAGGCAGGTTAGTTGACAAGTGTCTGTGAATTTTCTCAAAATTCTAGTCCATCTGATGTCTTCAATAAATGCTTGTCTCTTACAGCTTTCCAGTTGAGTTTCAGTCCTAATTATTTAGTTTTCCCAAGTATGTACTAAATTAAGTGGTACTCTGTTTTCAAAAGGCCTATTAAAATTTTTCTTACAATTGCAGGGACTTAAAAGTATTTATTGCCAGATATTTTATATCCAAAATGTAGCCTCTAGGCAACAAGATTCTATCTGCAAGGATCAAAATTAGTCAGCACTTTTTGAAGTTAATGGGTACTGGAGATGTGATTTCCTAGAGGTAGCACCAGAATTAGGTTCTGTGCTCCATCACATTTAGTGTTTCATTTTAGTGTTTCATTTTAGGTAGAAATTTAAAAAAAAACTTTTTTTGGGTGGAAAATGCATAAGCTACTGTTCTAAATTTATGTAAAAATTCCCTGCACTGTTTCTGTAAACCTGCCATACATTCTTTATTTTAAATAGACAGCTTTTCTAAATCATTGTGCTATGCTTAGACAAGTTCTGTCTCCATGGTTGAATTTATGAGTGGATTTGAATAATAAATTCACATTTCAATGAACATATTTTCATTAAAACTGTATGGTTTATTTTACTGTACTTTTAAATAATGGCTTATTATTAAAGCTATACTTTAGATTCATGCAGTTTTTGAAACTTAGTGCATGGTTACAAGGAGGGAGACAAAAGAATTGAAGCATTATTACTAGTTTAGGATGATTAAAGATAGATGAAAGTTTTTCCTGAGAGTAGCACGGCAACCTGCATAAGATTCATGTAGGTAAATACAAACATTGTACTTTTGATCCCAGCTCTCCTATGGAATAGAACTGTTTCGGGGGAATAGTCTAAATGCTTACTTGTTTGCTTTATGGGTACGTCTGTCAGTTCCTGGTTGCAGTTTACTTTCTGAAATAACAGGGTTTTAGAAATTATGTTTATGTACATGGAAACTATGCACTTTCTTAGTATGCTCTCTTAAGGCAGATAAAACTGAATAAAACTAGAGGAAGATGCTAATGGAGCTCTTTTTAGAATTCTTTATGCAACTGTCTGGTCAAGACATGTTGCTTATAATTGATGTGTCCATTACTTGAATTCTCTTGTAATTATAGTCAATAAGTCTTGTAAATGTGTTAAAGCTCACTAAAAGCATACAAATTCAAGAACAGAGTAAGGCTAATAATTTAAAATAATCAATGTAGGCATTTCAGCACTTAATTTCCCTTGTGTGTTGATAGCTGATCATTCTTAATCCATTAAGATTTATTTAGTCGTTTACAATGCAAAATAGGTTTGCACTGGTCACTTGTGCCATTTGAAAATGTCCACCAGGTTAAGTGCAGAATGTAGTCCATTAGTCTTCCTTGACTATATGTATTAATTGCATTTAAAATCAAGTTAATGTGGATGTGAAAGTGAAGTAACTATCAATATGTGACAAAGTAACCCTACTTATATAAGTTACATCATTGATTGTAACATTTAGTAAAAGTTAGCATACTTTAAAAAAATCTTGTGTTGGCCTTATCAGCAAGTACATTTTTATTGTGTTTTGAAGTACTAAAAAGAACACCATTTCTGAGTACAAAATACCAGTCTACCATTTCCATTTTGCAAGTCATTTTTGGGGGAAGTTGGTCTTGAGGTTTTAATCCAGAGATTTGTCTTCGAGCATCTTAAAATGAATTGCTTTCCTGAGACTTTCCTTATGTCCATGAAAAGCAATGCGTGGTCTGTTATTAATGATTAACTGGAAAAGGGCTTACTCTTCCAATCCCTGTTTTCATATTTTGTGATTTACTATATGTTTTATATAACCTTTTCTTCCCATCCTTAGCAGGAAAAAAAAAAGGAGCAGTGTAGGAAACAAATGAGTTTGGGTGATCAAGAATTGTAGGAAAAAAGCATCCCAGGTTTCCTCATGCTTTTCTGTTCTGAAGCCATCTCTGGGCTAGGGCTGGGAAGTGCTGTAGCTCAGCAGGGAGCCGTTCAGGGGACTAGGAGCCTGAATTTGTAGACTTGAAGCACAGGGAGAACGGGAGTGACTTCCTTCACTGCTTTGGTTCCACACCCCACTGTAGTTGGCCCTCAGTGTAGTTTGTTGAATGAATAAGTGCATGAGCAGATGGATGAATGAATGGTGTTTTCAGAAGTTTAGTGGTAATTATAGAATTAAGGCTAGGGTGGAGAGGCATTAGGTGATGAGTAATGTGTGTTTTATTCCATTCTTTTAAGAACTGAGCATTTTTGGTTTTTATTTTGCATGTTATTATGCATGGCAGTTAGCAATAAGTGATAGCTGAGAAATGCCCCTTTAGGTCTGAGTGAAGGCTTTGTTTTTAGTCTCTGGAGTTCTTGTTGTAAAATAGCTAAGATATGAGACAGAGAGCCTTAGTAAAACAAGAAAACCTTCCAAGGGTAATGCTGTTTCAAGGAATGGAGCTATTTAAAATGGTACTGAGGCCGGCGCCGCGGCTCACTAGGCTAATCCTCCACCTAGAGGCGCCGGCACACCGGGTTCTAGTCCCAGTCGGGGCGCTGGATTCTTTCACGGTTGTCCCTCTTCCAGGCCAGCTCTCTGCTGTGGCCCTGGAAGGCAGTGGAGGATGGCCCAAGTGCTTGGGCCCTGCACCCCTTGGGAGACCAGGAGAAGCACCTGGCTACTGCCTTCGGATCAGCGCGGTGTGCCGGACGCAGTGTGCCAGCCATGGCAGCCATTGGAGGGTGAACCAATGGCGAAGGGAAGACCTTTCTCTCTGTCTCTCTCTCTCACTATCCACTCTGCCTGTCCAAAAAATAAATAAAATAAAATAAAATAAAATAAAATAAATAAAATGGTACTGAAAGTTTGTGATGAAAATACACCTGAGAGAAAAAAAATTGGAAATACCTGGTGTTACTAATTTTGTCCCAAAAACACCCTGGCTGGATTCATTTTGGAGTCTGTATAGCAAGCTTTAGAATGGTAAGGTAACCAGTTGGGGAGAAAAGGACAGGTTTCCTTTCTTACACAGAGAAGCATTAGCTCAACTAGTATTTGAACATTCCTTTTGTTTTTCAAATATTTACTTTTTATTTATTTTTAAAAGATTTATGTATTTTTTTATTTATTTGAGAGGTAGCGATGCAGACAGAGAGGGAGAGACAGAGAGAGAGGTCTTCCATCTGCTGGTTCACTCCCCAACTGGCTGCAATGGCCAGAGCTGGGCCAATCTGAAGCCGGGAGCCAGGAGCTCCCTCTAGGTCTCCCATGCGGGTGCAGGGCCTAAGCACTTGCGCCATCTTCTCTGCTTTCCTGGGCCGTGGTGTAGAGCTGGACTGGAAGAGGAGCAGCCAGGACACGGACCAGCACCTGTGTGGGATGCAGCGCCGATTTTTCCCGCTGAGCCACAATACCACCCCCAAGATTTATTTTTTATTTATTTAAAAGACAGAGTTACAGGAGAGAGAGAGAGAAAGCACGAGAACGAGCAAGCCCAAGACACTTTCCATCCACTGGTTCACTCCCCAGATGGCCACAACGGCTGGGGCTGGGCCATGCTGAAGCCAGGAGCGTCTTCTGGGTCTCTCACATGGGTGTAGGGTCCTAAGCACTTGGACCATCTGCTGCTGCTTTCCCAGGTGCATTAACAGGGAACTGAATCAGAAGTGGAGCAGCTGGGTCTTGAATGGTACCCATATGGGATGCTGGTGTCACAGGCAGAGGCTTAACCTGCTACACCATAGCACTGGCCCCTGTTTGAAGTTTTGTTAACACACAAAGGAAATAACATCATGTAACCTGAAATCGTACAACAAATAGTTAAGGCCTCAGTGATTCTGGGTAAAGCAGTCAACAGGGTAACTCCTGTAAGTGGTGTCAACACACCATGGCATCGATCCTGGTGACTTACAGGAAGTAGAGAGTTTCACTAAGGAACCACCTCCAGTACATAGACAATGTCACCCCTCTCCCCCACTGTGTCCAGGCCCCTGTGGTGGCTGTGTCACAAGAGGAGGAGCTAGTCCCAGTAGAGAGTGCCCAGAATGAAAACTCAGATCCCAGAGAGAGCTGCTGTCCATTCACCAAAACCAGAATGGAAACCTCGAGAGTTTCCTTTGTTCAAAGTCCTGATTATTATGGTTAGTTAATAAGTTCCTAATTACCCTATTATCTTTAAAGGTAAATTGTAAATTGGTTTTCCTCAGTTGGTTTTGTTTTGGCAAAAGACTATAGAATTCTTTGCATAGATACCATATTCCAAAGTAGTGATAGACTTAGTTTTATCACAATTATTTAAATAAACTGTAGTTTCTAATATGATTGATAGAATGTGATTTCTGTAAGCTGCAATCTCAACTTGCTTTTGACATTTAAACATATAAACCTGACTGGATATAACCATTCAGGTGCTAAATATATTTTAAAGCTACTTCTAACAGTAGAAATGGAAGTATTAAGAGATCTGGCTTCATTGTCATTGAACTGTGAAATATTCAACCTTGTCTCCCTGTGCTTAGTACTGTTGACTTTTTTATTTCTGTTGGAAGATTAAAATTAAATGCTTCACTTTTTTTTTGTCAGCTTTTGGGAATTAAATTGAAATTTAAGACTCTAAAATTTTTTACTGAGTGCTTCAATTTCAACAGAGTATTCTTGGAGGATTTTTTTTCCCCCAAGGGCACTGCACAAAGGTTCATTGATAAAATATGATTTATTATAATTTTTTATTTGAGTTCTTTTTGTATGTTTATTAAAGCGCCCATATTTCATATTCTATCCAACCGTAATAGAAGATAGGTACTAAATATGATATGAAAAATCTGGAAACATTGTACTGATTTTAAACTATGATTTTTTTCAGAATTTTGATTCATTTATTTGCACATGTACTGCTGAGAAGATTCGAAAATATTGTGTGTGTGTGTATATATATATATATATTTTTTTTGTTGTTCCTTAACAGTGTTACCCTCTTTGAAGTGGTTAGATATTATCTAATAGTATGTTCCACTTAGAACCTTACTTATTACTCTGACAGTAAGTTTGTTATCTTTGAAATAATTTTATTTTCTCATTTTTGGTACAGTTTAATGTTATTTCTTTATGAAATGACTAAAAATTTTATGGCTAATATGCCTGTTGTGTTGAAGTATTTTTATTAAAATCAATAGTGAGCAGGATGTCAATATTTCTTTCTGGTTTGCTAAATCACAGAATTTTTATCAAAAGTACAGTAACTTATACACTACATGTTCATACCTTGTATATTATTAATGTAGTAATGTGATAGATCATTTAGGATATATCCAGAAAAAATCTGGGGTGCCATTAACAAGAATAAATGCAAAGCTGGAGAAATATGAAGAGTTGGCCACTGACAATATACCTGATGATAAATATAAACATGCCGGAAAAATCAGCTCCCTACGTGCATTCATGTCTTTAAAATGCTCCACTCTGCGTGTTGAATGACTTTCAGAGATATTTTTGTGACTTGTAAGAAAAATACTTAAAATTATTTAGTGCATTGCTTTTGCTTAGTACTGCTCAACAATGTCACTTTGACTTACTTTGTTATTATCAAAAAATAAGAAGACTCACTGAAACAGTAACATCTCTGGTCGAGTAATTATGGAATCAGTTCTATTTGAGTTATAGATGAATGCAAGTATTCCATTTTGGGCACAGAAATCCTTAGTTAGGTTAAAGGTATGATTTAAGATTTGGCCTTCACTTTTCAACTATTGGTAATGTATTCAAATTCAAATCATATTTACTCAGGATCGAAACCGTTCAAGTGCAAGATATGCCATTTTGCAACAGCTCAGCTTGGAGATGCCAGAAACCACGTGAAGAGGCACCTAGGGATGAGGGAATACAAGTGTCACATCTGTGGGTGAGTAGTGGAGCAGCTCTGCTGTGTGAGCCCGGAGCATGTGCAGGACAGCCATTGTTTCAGAATTCAGACTGATCGGAGGAAGAGGGGCTCAAATTATGCATGCGCATCCTCCTTTCCATTGTTATGGTAAATTCCTTAAATACAGTTATGACATTCCTCTCCCACTTCTAATCCGCACTAAAGATGAGCAATTTTATGGGCTACAAGGTCAATTTGAACCTGTAATCTGTAAATTGACTAAATTATAGGATGTTCATTCACATTGCCAGAGAGAACTATAAATTCTATTTAAAGACATAAAAAATACATAATATAGCTTTAGGATGTATATATGGTTTTTTTTGGTATATTGCTTTAGTTTTAATTACATTAGTGGGTCTTTGGATTCACTGGACATATTCTGTAAGAAAAAAATTCAAAAGATTTCATTTCAGATGGCTAGTTACTAATGACAGCAGTGATGATGGGTGAAAAAAGCAGTGTATGATATGTTTTTGTGTAACTTTATTTCAGTACTTGTTTCCTTTTTAAATTAAATGAGTCTTTTCTGTGAAGAATCATTCACAGTGTTTGTCACTCAAGTGTGTTGCATTTAAAGAAAGTGTTGAGGTGTCTTAATGCAAAACTGATTTTGCAGAAATGTTTTAGAGGTTTTAAAATGCTATAACATATGGTATATCAAAGGACATTCAGAGGTGGATTTTAATACCCTAATTCTGATTAAAATATATTTTAATGTTATTATATTAGGGAAATTAATAAGTGCATCATATAAAAAACATTTTATGTGAAACTTGAGAGATGTGCCGTTCTTACCATTAATTCACAAAATACTGTAGGTTCAATTAAATCATCCAACGTACATGTTATAGATTCTTTTTAAGTAGATGGTTCTTCTGGTTGATACTATTACATAAATATTTTTTAAAGAGGAACAGGCTCTGCCTTTGCTGGACAGTACCTCTTTATGCTGGGGTAGAGTTGCATTTTCTGACCCTTAAGATAGTTTAACAAATAACTTTGCAAGCAGTTTTATTAACCATGGTCTGTGATTTATTCATTGGCAGAATTGATGGTTCAGTGACTTGTAGCTAAAGTAAATGAAGATGAACCTTTGCCCTAAAGCCCTCTGAAGATCACTGGGAGAATGAGTTTTGTTACTGGTGATTTTAGCTAGAAGGGTCAAGTGCCAATGGTTCATTTTAATTGCTGTAGGCCTTAGAATTGTAAGATATCTCAGTTGTTGTTTTTACTGTGTGAGTTATAGGAAAGAAGGCCCTGATGCTAGAGAAAATTTGCTGTTAGGTGCCAGTAAGCCCTTTCTTTCTCGTTTCTGAGAAATAAGTAAACAATTTTTGCATATTCTGTCAATGACAATCTAATTTCATTCATTTTTTTTCTTGCTAAGACACTGGAAAGAGAAGAAACTTTCAGAGAACAGTTTCTGACATATATACAATAAATTATTGTATAATTTGAACAATGTACACTTTGCTTAGCTAATTGCTTACCTCATGCAATTGAAATGTTGCCCTAATAGTTGATACATTTGGTTCCAAAGATATAGAATTATAAATACACATATGTTGAATTTTGTATTGGTGCATAAGAGAGCTCTGTGTATGTGTAGAACAACCATTCTGGATTTCAAAATTATAACTCTTAGAATTATGGTGGCAGTTGAGTTTCATCTTACTGTGAAATGATACTTCTCTCTTTTTTAAAAAATCAATTTTGATTTAAAGTTTACATAGCAGTAATTTTCACTGGTTAGATATTTCTGAAATGAGCAGAAAGTTGCCATAAACTGAAGAAGGCCTGTTGATCTGTGTAGTTGAGACAGAACAATAATGAATCAAGTAGGTCAGTGTTCAAGAAAAGGCGTCAAAGCTTGTTCTGTATTTCATGTGTTTCAAATGCATTCGACGGGGTACAGGTTAAAGTGGAAAACAAAAAAATGCAAGGATTGACTCTCAGGTTTATGTCATGAGGGAACGTTGGTATGTTAACATCACTGACAATGTCAATTCATTATCATTGATGGCTCAATAATCTTAGAAATGCTCACTGGGCCTATTAGTTCCTGAACATAAGCAGCACATGCTGCATTTCTTCATTAGCTTTAATTGCTGTAAATTTTACCTTTTACAAAATCATGCTTTAAAAGGTGAAGTGATCTTTCAGGAACATTAACTCTGTAATTTTGTCACAAACAGAAGGTTCTACCCTGTGTTTTCTTTTCTCCAGTAGTTAATATCTTAGTCTGTCTTTTAGAATTTTATTGATGACCTCTTCACTGTTTGACTTTAAGAAGTTATTTCTCAAATAGTCCTGATTGAGTTACACACACACACACACACACACACACACACTGATCAAGGGAAGATTCTTTAAAAGTGAAATTATTACAGTATCAAATTCTTGGTTTCTTCACAACCTCTGTTTTCTTGAAGAAAAACCAGTTTTTTTTTTTTTTTTCCATGAAAATGATGGAAACAGCAAATAGTATGTTTTGTATGCTTCGGATTATTTTATTGTTTGACCTCTCTCTCTCGTCTTCACATGAGAGGATTATAGGTGCTTGTAAACTGTGTATCCTGTTTTTCACTAAGACTTCGTTTTAGGGTTGGTTGTTTATTGGCGACTCCCTTAATAAAAACTGCCTTTTAAACATTTTTTTTCACTTTTACTTTTGGAGCAGTTTTAAATTTACAAAACAAAAACCATGAAGTAATACAGAGTTCCTAGATACCCCTCTCCACCCTCCCCTGTCGTTACCATCTTATGTTAGTATATTTATCACAATCTATAAACCACACCCAGCATGCCTTATTATTCCCATCTCTTGTTAGAAAACTCTATTTGTCACAATTCATGAACCTCTTACATTTTGCTGTCTGGACCTATGTTGATTTTTTTTTTTTTTGAATCATGAAGATCAATTTTAAATGTTTTTCTCCTCCCTCATTGGCAGATCTGAGCTATAGTATATTCTGAATTTGTTAGTTTGACAAAAGAAGTTAAATGTGTTAAATTTCTGTTTCTTCGGATACTTAGGACTCAAAAATCAGGACTTAATGTATTTTACCCAAAGTTGATCTGCTGATATCATGGTAAAATTTTCAAAAATATTATCGCCTTGCATTTCATGTTTTAGGTATTTGTTACAGATGACTTCATTTAAGGGCCATTTATTTTTACTTTCACTTTCTGGAGGTGCAGTTTTTTGAATCGTAGAGTTTCTTAGTGTTTTTCTTAACTGCTTGTAATCAAGAGAGGGATTTTACAGACTGTAGATATGTTTATAATGAAGCATTTGATGGATAGTTATCATGAAAATGTATGAACCTGACGTGGGGCTTAATGGAAGGAAAATGGGAGATAATAGAAAGCATCCTTATGTAAAAGTTAATAATTTTATGTTTGAAAATAGGCCACAGAATATTTTTATTAAATTCATGATCTCTACCTTTATTTTTTTCAGTAGTCAAGAACTTAAAAATCTCAGTGACTTAAGAAAATCATTTTATATACTGTGTTCTTTTTATGTTCTCTTAAATTTGTTTTCTCTGTGTATAAAATAGTGCATGTAATCCTTTTAATAATAGTATTTTTGCTGTGCTTTGTGGTTTAGTAAATGCATTGATTGATGTTCAGCTTATTTGCTGGTCTTTATAGCTTTGAGACTATTTAGCTCATGTTCATTATCCCCACTTTGCAGATGGAAAATGTAGATTCTAAACGTTTTTACTGATGTATTTAATTGTCTTCCTAATAACTATTCTTTTTATTTCTTTTTGTTATATTTCCTTTTCTTCTGTTTCTGATTGACTTTAATCTGTATTTTTCTCTCTGTATAAATATAACTTACCTACTCTGCACCACTGGCCAGTTTTATTTTCTGTTTTTGCTCAGATTTGTGTTGTTTTTAAAAAATTACATTCAGTGTTTTACTTTCATATTCTGGTAATTACTCTGTTTTCTAATCTCTCTGTTTGATTCTTCCTACTTTTAAATAACATTACTATTTTGCCACCACTCTCCTTCATGTATTGATAATTTATTGCTTTTACTTGAATGGTTGCAGATTGAATATATTTGTGTGATAGAAATAGTGCCTCCAAAATAAAGATTATATCATCTTTTATTAGGGGTAAAATTGATGAATTTAGGTTCTTGTTCTTCAGCTCTAGTTATTTTAAGAGTTATCTAAAACCAGTAATTGGCCTGTGATTTCAGTGAATGCAACAAAAGATATCTAAGTTTTGTATGTCATCTGCAGAAGTGTAGACCCCAAGATGTGCTTGATTTAGGGATTGCATTTCCCTGTGTGTGGTCTTGGTTTCTGTGTACAGTGTTAAATAATTGTATAGGATTTACTTAGGAGAGAATGAGAGTATTTTCTGAATGTATCACCTCTAGATTTGTGAGCAGATCCCAGGCATTTCTGAGTTGCATATTAATGTACTTTTGAACTATTTATTCCTAGTTGGTTTAAGAAACCTTAAATAGAAAGTTACTAATGCAGTAGGTGTGTGTGTGTGTGTGTGTGTGTGTGTGGCACTACCTAGTTTTGTGCATTAGAAGGGATCTCTATGTAGATGATTATAATGTCACTTTCTGACCTTTGCAGCTTGAATAATTGTAAATCATTGCTTCATAACGTGTCAGAGAATGTCTGTACCAGGCAATTAAATGGCAGAATATAATAGACCAAATTATTGCCTGTCATGTTTTCAACAACACAGTTAGTATTTGAGTTACACTTAATCATTACGTGCATTAGCAACTTCATTGGAATCCAGCTTCAGGCTGAGCATGAAATACATTACATTATTTAAACCTCTAATGGTACAAGTCATTTATTTGTGTTGAAGTGTACAACATGCAGAGTTTCATAAAGCAAGGAACACTTGAGAGCTTAATTTATCCAAATCAAAGTCTAAATGCAGATAAACACAAGTGGCAAAAATTAGTAATTTTTATAGGCTGGAAATATTTAAAAATACATGGTTGTGGGTAATTGTAGGCAGCAGGAATAAATTAAAATCACTATTTTTAGTCTGCTCTGAGAACTAAAGCTGTGTGTACCTAAATCATTAAAAGCACCATGGAATTACATTTTTAGCTGAACAATTAATTACACCCATCATATCCACAGATGTATCCAAATAAAATAAGTGTTTGGTTCAGCTGGTTGTTCTGGTTAAACAGATATAGATAGAAAAAAAATTTGTTTTACACCATGGCATAAATTATGCTTGTAATAGTATTGTAAAAAGCAATTAAATTAAAATTAAAATACTCTTATTATAAAAGGTACATTACATATTTTGTCCATATAATATTTTGCTTTTTAATTTCATTTTTGTCCTCAGCGTGAAAATCTTGAAATGCCATGTAATTATTACTGTCTTTTCCTGCCATTTAAGAGTACAAAATTAACATTATTCATTTATTCTTCTGATGCTAAAATACTTGAAATGCATTTTAAATAATGAATAGTCATTTAAAATATTTTAATATATAATGTCATATGTCATAATTTGAAAATCCAAGAGATGTTTTGGTTTTCATAGTCAAACAAAAGCTGACTTTCTCAGATAGGATTCTAGCACGTTTTCCAGTGACCTGTTTTGTAAATTCAGGAGGGAACTGGGGATGAGGCTGGGGTGATGAAGGGAAGACTGAGGGAAGCCATCCCAGCTCTTCTTGCTGTGGGAGGTGTGCTTTTGTGACTGCCAGACCCTACTGTCCTTTTTTGGTGGTAGTATTCTTTCGTTTTTGCCACAGAAGAATAGGATCATAGATTTATTCCAAGGACAGCAAATATGATCAACCTCCAACAAAATTAAAATAAAATAAACACCATAATTTCTTGGTGTTGCAGCTGCAAAATAGGCCTTTGTCTTTCAGTCTTCTCAGGTGAAACAGTGCTGTTCCTGTGACTCAGGTTGTTAATTTGTATTTAAAAATTCTGTTGTGGTTCTCAGTATACTTTCACCCTCCTAATCTGCACAGTGGAATACAGGAGGGTAGCCCCTCTCTGGCTTCCTTCACCTGTTCTTTGATTTTTATCCTTGTTAGCCTTTTACTACCTCCCTCTTCCTGTTAATGTTTGTCTTTAAAATTTTTTGTGTGTTTATTTTCACTTTATTTGAAAGACAGAGGCAGAGAGAGGTCTTCCATGTGCTGGCTCGCTTCTCAAATGCCTGCCTGATCCAGGTCTCCCTGGTGGTGACGGGGACCCAAGCACTTCAGCCAGCATCTGCTCCACAGGGCACACAGTAGGCTCCACAGGGCACACAGTAGGCTCCACAGGGCACACAGTAGTGGTAGGTTAGATCAGATGTGAGAAGAGCTGGGACGTGAACATGCACTCTGACGAGGGATGCAGGCATCCAGGGGATGTCCCAACCACCATGTCAGATGCCCACCCCTGTTAAATCTTTGCTGAAGTCCTGTACTAACTATGTAGAGGTTTTGCTCTTGGATTTGTTCAAGAAGTGGGTAGGAGGGGTCACAGGAAACACAGAAGGAAGTATAACCATTGTTTCACTGTTTCTTCCCGCATTTCTCATTCAGCCATTCTTGTGCATTTCCTCTGTGTGTAGGCACAGTGACAAGATGGTGGACAGGCCCGTGGCCAGTGCTTCCCAAAGGAGACCTGAGGAGGACAGTGGGCGGTAGGGAGCTGCTCCAGGAGTAAGAGCAAGGTGGAGGGAGAACCCATAACTTGAGCGGGGCAGCAGGAAATGAACATCTCAGGCTCTTGCAGTTGGTTCTGCAAGGATGAGGGGATGTTCACAAGGCAAATCTGGACCTTTTTAACAGAAGCAGCAAAAGCACAAAGAGTGACAATATTGAGGCGGGAGATGCACGGGAAGTAGAATCGTGACGGCATTTTATGAGTGTTAAGAGCGCTGCACGAAATTCCTCAATACCTGTGACTACATGAGGGGAGGTGTGTATTAGAGACATTGATGAGTGCTGGCGCCTGCTAGTGCTGTCCTTGTCTTTAGGGTTTAGTAGATCAAAACAATGCTTGCCACAAGGCTCAGGTCAAGGATTTTCCAAGTCTCCTTTGCCAATTCAGGAAGGACTTCCTGGGGGACATAGCATTAGGTACGTGGGAGTTAGGCAGACACTTGGGGCAGCGCATTCCTAGCAGGGCTTGTGGTAGGTTCCTCCACTGCTTTCATCCTTTGAGAGCCTTACCCCGGCCTTGCTACCATGTGCTTTTGTTGTACCAAAATCTTTATTGTCTAAGTATCAAAGTACTAAGTCCCAAGCACTTTTACTGCTGCTCTCCAGATAGATGAATTTTTAGAAAGTCATTTTTGGTTTGCTATTCCCTTTGTGTTTTGTACAGTGCAATTTACTGCTGAGACACTATAGGAATATTTTGAATTGGACCAAAGGATGGTTGAATGGCCCATGAAGGGTTAATTTGAGTCATAATTATGCTGTCAGCTGTACATGTGGTTCATGGGGAAGTAGAAAAATCTTCTTATAAAATCTGTCTAAATGTAAGGCCCTCTCTTTAATCTGCTCTAAAAGTGCTGCTGTAA